>NC_072870.1:3543942-3851730 GCF_028858705.1 Grus americana | reverse complement strand
TTGTTAAACCTCTTTTTCTCATTTGGAAGTGACTCAATATTCGTAATGCTTCTGTAGTCATATTATGTTCAAAAATACATAATAGTATAAATGTCAAACTCTGTACGTCATTGCAAACTTACATTTGCCTCACAAGCGTACATTTAAATCACTTGTATTGCTGAAAGCCACTTAAGAATAAATTAGCAGTAGAGCTAATGTTTGAATAAAAATAAAAGTTATGTGAGTGGCTAGATAGAGGTTTCTATCTGTAAGCACATGCAATACAATCTGAATCAGGATTTAACCTTCTGGATTTAAATATTTAGTCAAGCTCTATTATACCATCCCTTCACATTTCTATATGAATAGGAAATACGTCCACCACCATTTAGGAAATACTGGACTTTGTAACCTGACAACGTTTCATTTTATTCACTCCAAGAGTTGTCCAATTGAAGTACAAACTGCTTCAGGCTTGAGTGGGAGAGATTTTCTATGCAATTGCTATCTGTAGCAAGAGGTTTGTATATACAGGAGAAGCCCAGGAGTGGGAGAGTTTGGTCTGTCTGGATAGTTGTGGACATTCAGCCTCTGGTCTCTGTGTAGGATCAGTCATGGTGTGGGCATCACTAGTTAGGAGATTTAAACCAGTGATCTGATAATTAAGCTGTTTGTAAATTTCATTAATCACACTTTTGGCCGACAAACCCCAATGTTTTTCAGTGGTTCAGTTTTCTTGGTAGGTTAAAACAAATACATAAAACTGTTTGCTTGCATGAGTTTGGCTTTAGTGAAGGAAGCTGGTAAGAAGAAAATTTATTAGCAGCACAGTTTTCAACTGTTTTCAGGGGTTTTTTTGTTCTGCAAGAGTAAGGTTTGTTGGTTTTGGTTTTTTTATCAGTGCCATTGAGAAAACATAGATCACTGTTCGCAGCTTCCATTTGAACATGTGGACTCCAGTTGCCTCTGCTAGTATTGAGTTGTAAAGACAGGAGACCTAAAATATAGATATTACAGTCATGCAGAAAGTTTCTATTTAAAAAAATAGGTTTCTAAGTATGGTGTTTCTGAAATATATCTGCTCCTTTATAATTACACACTTTAGATATTAATACATATAATTATGAAAGTATAATTTAGACTCCGGTAGGTAGTGTCATGACAATTTTAAGGTAGGTTTAAAAAGAAATTGTACCTAAATATCTCAACAAGAGCAATTTGCTGCTTTAGCGATATTCTTGGGCTTAGTCTGGAGGGCCTGATCCTAGAGTCTGGTGGTTTTTAGTTTTGTTTTGGTTTTTTTCCCTTTTAACCCAGAATGCAACATGGGCTGAATTGTTCTGTCTTTTAAAGAAACAGTCCCAGGGTGCTTCTGTAAGATTTCAGGGCAAGAGGGAAGCAAGAGCACACTTTGGGTACTTTTAGGTTACAAGTTATGGTTAGAAGAGAGTCTCTTGGCAGCTCTTAAAAAGCCAGATAGTAAAAAGACTTGGTAGTAAGCTGAAAGAGTGTATAGCGCCTGCAAGTGTTACGGACAAAGTGTCAGTCTGCGCGTGTGCTCACACACAGATTTCAGACTCTCCTGCCCTGTGATGTGTTTCCCTTTAAATCTGGGATAGCATCTTTCCAGTCAAAATTGCTATGCGGTGTGTGGTTTGCTGAGGGGAAAGCAAGTAATTTTTTGTCTACCAAAGGATCATGCCATGTCAGCTGTCTGATCCCCCTGTAATTTTGCTGTGGACCACTGTTCAGAACCCCTGCTGCCTAGGCTGCAGCTGCACGCGCCCTTTAAGTTCAGCATGGGTGCTTAGAGGGTCCTCACTCTTTCTTTTTCTTTCCTTCTCTCCCTCCCCCAGGCTCTCACTTGTGTGTAATCAAATTAAACAGTGGCACCAGCCCCAGTGGAGAAGAGCTCCTCTGTTAGAAAGCTGTCCCTCTAGAATTTGCACACAGATTTCATCATTTGCACCTGCCGTTGCTGGCTGCTGCTATGACCTTGTGTGCCAGCAGCCTGTGCTGCTAAGTGTTCCCTGTTCCTTCTATCTCAATTAATAGTTTTAAGGACACTTAATTCCTTGCCAGTATTCTAAAGCTTATCTTTGTCCATAAACACTCTGCATTATACTTTTACAGGGTCCAGTTGAAGGGTGCTTTCAGTGCATGTAATGAAAGCTAGAAAGGGCAGTGTTATGAGGCTTCTGTTAAACACATAAAGGCAGCAACCCAAATCACCAGCGATTCGTGTCAAGTGATAACTGTGCAAGGATGCTGGGTCATTGAAGACAGTAGCAGTCACTTGTGGAACACTGCAGACTTCTATTTGAAACCCACTGTAGGTTGGTAAAGCCTCTCCTGCTGTTTCTATTCAGATCTTCTGGGCACTGTGCCTTCTCTGGGGCACAGGGCTGCTGCCTTTTCCCCATGTGGGACCCTGTGTGCCAGACACACCTGCCTTAGCAGCTGCACTTGGAGTAGTGTGAGGTACAGCAGCATGTGAGTGTGAAATGGCCATCAGGCTGTGAGACTTGCACAAGTCCTTCTGTCATGCTTTTCACTTTCTGATGAGCCCCCTGGAGTCAAACCAGCACTTTTTCAATGAGAAAACTTGAAACCACTGTCTCCATCAGTACCTACAGGATATTTCCTTATATCATGAAGCCATCTCATTTAGTATCTTACATGTCAAAGTATGCACTTGTTTCAATCCAGAATTGTTTGATTCCATGCAGACTTTGTATCCAATCTCTATCATCGCAAATCATTGAGACAGCACTGTGTGGTGGAGCTTTCTAAGAGCCCTGCTTAGAGTAAGCAGCAAACAGTGGCATTTGGTTTCCTTTGGGGTTCGTTGCTGCAGCCCCCTCACTGTGGATAATTTTCATGGGATGTTTTCATTTGGACAGTGGATATTGCACATCTTGCTGGTGGGTGTTAGAAAGCTAACTGTACCCATGGAAGGGATCTCTGTGTCAGAATTGGAGAACGTTGGCGGAACTGAACAGGGTGCTGCCTGCCTTTTTGGTTCTAGTATTGCACTGTTATAAACATTAATCTCTTTAGCTGCTAAATATCTCCCATTGGTGATTGCTAAATGCAGTTACTTATGTAAAAGCAAGCTGAAACAATGGAAAATATATGAAATATGAACCCTTTCTTTGTGCTCGGGTGGGAACATTCATCTTGCTTTGGTGAGGAATGTGCACCTCACATTTCCGAACATTGTATTCAGCAGATGAGCTGTTTCCTCCTCCTCCTTCAGGTTTTGGTTTCTCCTTTGGAGAAGGGGGCTGTAAGGCTGTGCTTGGATGGACTGTTAGAGTAATTATTAAAATGAACAGGCATGGTTTAAAGATACTGTTGTGTGATTTTATTGTTATTGGGTGGAGAGGGGCAGAAATTGGCCTGATTTTCCACAGTTCAGTCTATTGACACGTAAATGAGCAAGAGTCACACTGGGAAAGAGTTGCCTTTTGACTCTAGCAGCAGCCCCAACTGGAGAGAAGACCAAAGAATGCAAGGGAACCTAAAAAAAAAAAAATTAAAAAAAAAAAATCAATCCTACAGATGACAGTCTTCTGTCAAGCAGCATATTTGAAAAGATTATGGAAACTTTCATGTTGTTACTGAGTTTTATTTTTGCTGGGTGACTCTGTCACTGTTAAATTGCTGAGAGAAACTTCCTTGTACAGGCACGGGCATAATTTCACACATCCGAAGGTAATGAAAGTAAATTATGGGGAAACTTTGTTCCTAAACAGTTGCTCTCAGGCCAATTTCACGGAAACTTTAACAACACAACAAATACAAAACCTTAAAAAAAACAAAAACAAAACCCCAAACCCTTAAAAATAGAGATGAGGTTAAAAGGAGACTGTGTCTAATTTTGTTAGCATTGTGGTCCTAATTTGTCGCTTCTGGTAACTTGAATTCCTCACAAATTGCTAGTTTGTCTGCAGATCTGTAATTCCCACATGCTGTAATTTTGCCCTTAGAAATTTTGACCACTGGCAGCTCTTTCTTTCTGAGCTGGAATTTTGAATGTTTTCAACTCCTCAGCATGGTCTTTTTCTGGTTAATCTAGGTGGAGACGCTTGCCTCTGAGGGAGGACTGAGAAGCAGTTTGTTGTGCTGTAATAAAGCCCTGAGAAGGCAGTGGTGATGAGCGGGGTGCTGGGGTGCAGGACTTGCTTGCTGTATGTGCAAAGAAGGCGCTTTGGATTGCCTCTTGGCTGTACTGAAGTTTGTGTTCTGCAGCAGCACAACCGTCCAGCAGAAGGATGTGCTGGAGAACCAGGGTGTTGTCTTCAAAATGTGAGATCAAGAGCTGCTGCAGGAAAAATTCTGAGGTGTTTGCTGTGCAAAATCCAAGAATCTCCCAAATAATGTGCTCTGCTCTTTAATTCCTGTCAGCTAGTGGAAGGGTCAGATGTTGCTGTGAGCCTTTGGCTGGTTTGAAATCACTAGCTACATGCTTTGAGTTTCAGCTAGCACCTAGTCTCTTATTTTAGACCATATGTTTAATTGTTATGTCGTGAACTGACAGAATACAGAATTTATTATAAAGTCTGAAAACATGAATGCTGAGGTGAAAGGAGAGATGCATCTGAGTTGCACTTTCATCTGTTTTTCATCATTTAAGTTGGGTTTCATCTTAGTGGGTTTTTTTGGTTTGGTGTTTTGTTTTTTTTTTTTTTTTAGGAGCCCTGAGAAATTAAACCTTATTCTTTGTTGTTTGCTTTTTACATCAATTTTGTCCTCTGGACATGCCTTGTTGTTGTTATAACCATTACTATACTTATAGCGTTAGTATGGATTTCTCGAGTAAGAGGACACGACAAGTAAATGCAATTAACTGAACTATTCAGATCTTCAAGGGCTTATGATGTAACCTAACCTGTGGATGGAGGTCGGTCTTGAAGTACAAAGATACTTTAAGCTCCAGATATTTTTACTTTTCTGTTCAGCTCTAAAATTTAGTAGAGTTTTGATGCTTACTAAAGTAGTCATGGATGCTTCAGAAACAAATCTGAAATGCCTGGGGAAGGCTTTTTGGTAATACACTAATTACGTATTATTTCAATTTACAGTTAGGAATTGCAATTAAGGACTCTGTCGTGCTGTGTTCTGTGTAGATGAGTAACAGCAATGACTGTCGGGAGAAGGGAGCTCTCCGCTTAGCGCATGGATCACCTGTGCCATACCTATATGCATGAATTCCTTCACTGGCCTTTCCTTATGTATAACAGGGATCTCTCTGCTGTTGGCAGCCCTCAGACAATGGGGGTGACCATTGTTATCTCGGCTTTTGAACAAATTAATGGGGTTCTATGTTTAATATGAAGCAGGAGACTGGGCCCAAGCAGTTTGTGGGATGCATATGTGGTGCTGCAGTAACAGTGCTGCTGTGCAGTCCCTGGTACAGCGGGAAGGCAAAACCATGTTCTGTAATTTTATGAAAGAAGAGTGTGTAATTTAAGCAAAATGCTTTACTTGATAGGCTGCAACCATTTATTTTTCAAACGTGCTGTGAAATGTTAGTAGTGGGTTTGTATAAAAATGTTTGATTGTGAAGGAGGAATGTTTATTTTGGGTTGAAAAGTTTCAGAAAGGAAATGATATTCATATCTTGATCAAAGTTGAGTAATGTGAAGTTTATAAGGAAAATAGCTGGGGTGAAGTCTCTTCATGTTAGTGTGAATACAGAGTGTTTATACTGTACAACTGAGATCAAGATTTTACTACTCTATTTTCCTGTATTAGAAAGGATAAATGGAAGACGGAACAGAGAGCTCAAGCTAGGTTTTGGACACTGCCATGAAGTATTCCTGTTTATAGTGTGCAAAGTCCCAAGGTCCACAAGAGTGGATCCTATTGCAGAAGTTGCTGTGCTCTTTTAACCCTGCTGCATCCCTGTAAGTGGTGCTGGAAAAAGAGGATAGGGAGGAGACTCCGTCATGCCAGGGGACTTCAGGAACACAAGAAACACAGACAGCCCATGTTCCAGAGTGACCATCCTGCAGACCTGCTGTGTGCTCTTGGATAACACAACCTCTCTAGCTCTGCTTTCCCACCTAGCATAGCATGACTGTCTAGCATATAAGAAATCCTCACAAATAATCAATACTCATAGTGGTCCTGAAGGTTAGTTAATTATTATTAATATCCTAATGTTGGTGATGATGCTGATGTCTGCCTGGTTTGGAAACTGAGAATAGCAACTAGAAGAGGTTGATCCTGAAATGGTTTCTCAGAGAAACAAAGGTATCTTTGCATCTACCTGCCCTGGTTGTTTTCAAGCTGCTAGAAAAACACCGCTGCTCCCCTAGCTGCCTCTTGTTTGGCAAGTGCTTTCCAGTGTGGCAAAGCACCATGCTCCTGCAAATGAATAGGCAGTTAATTTGTGAATGGGTTGACTTGCATACCTAATTTCCTTTCACACCTCTTGTTTGCAGCTGATGTTAGTGTGTATTAAAACATGAAGCTTTCCCTGCATTATGCTGAGATAGTGTGAGCGTGTGTGCAAAAGGGAGAAAGAGAGTAAGGCTTTTAAGTAAAAATATGATGATGGATAGCATTTAAATACCTGTACTCTGACAGGAATTGATGATGTAATTCAGAGCATATCAATTAGCATGAAGGACTTTGAGTTGCATCAATTGCCTCTCCAAGCGTGTTAGGAGGCTCTGGAGCTAGTCGGTATCTGGATGGAGCAATGGAGGTGAGGCTTGGGACATGCTTCTGCTGAAATAACATGGTTTGGTCATTTCTGAAGGCTTACTTGAATACTTGTAGGCAGTAACATTGTTAATTTTGTCTTCTAAAGCAAATTAGTTTGGTTTTTTTCTGCAGGGAGGAGGAAGTAAAGCAAAACCACGTTTCCCTTTCCCTTCCAGGTGCTTTTGCTCCTCCTCTACCTGTGGCCACGGCCACGGTTGCTTTGGCAGGGGATGTAGGGAGCAGCAGCAAGTGGGTCAGGGCAAGTAGGTGGCAATAAGCAGCTGATAAGCAATGTACTGGGACTCTGCCCTGATCAGATCAGAAAGATAAAGCAATTAAATCTTCGTGGGGGTAAAAAAACCCCAGACAAATAATTTGTCCTTTATCAGGCCAGATAGTCATAGTAGTATTTTGCTAACGAAGCAAAAGGCAGAGGATTTTATTTACTTCTAGCTTTGCAGGAGCAGGGCTTGTTTCACAGCAGTTATATGAAAAAGAAGGCCAAGAGTTGGTCAGTATACCTGTCAGTGATAGAAGTGCTGTGTTGTTTTCTTGCATTCTCCTTTCTTTTGTATCTCTGTAAACCTGTGGCCTTGTTGTCTTATGTCTGAGCAAGCTTTTTGTATTAGGAATCATCATTGTTTTGTCTGCAAAAAACAAATAAAAGGGTGGTCTGATGGAAAATTACAGATATTAATTGCCACAATAATGAGCAGGCCTTTCAAGTTTGCCACAAAACTCAGAAATAAGTACTTTTTGGGTGTGATTGAGTTGTATTCTGGGTTTGGAGCCTGTTTTTTTCTGTTTTGGGGATTTTCTGCACAACCATGCGGTTTTGAAGTGTTTAGTCTTAAAAGAATTCAGTAACTGCAGTAACAGCTGTTTTAAGGAGAATGCCAAATATCACAAGGGTAAACAAATGCACAGTTCTTAAATCCTACTTCTTAAAAAGTTAGGACTGATTCTGGAAGTGTTTCTTTAAAAAGCCACAGCGTGAGGTGGAATGTATACTGTTGTCAGATGGGAAGCTGAAACAAGACAAATGTCTGCTGGTGACTCCAAAAAGATTTGCCTTCTGTGGAGCTTCTGTGAAGCTTCTGCTTTCCTTGCTGCAGTGGGGAGAAGGTTTGTCATGACTCTATCTACCTTTATTAACCTCCTTCCTTTTGGTCCTACTTCCAGGATTGTAATCTTTACCCTGAATTGGCCCATTTCCCTAAAATTTTCTATAAAAATAAGTACTTCAAAATTAAAAAGCATAAGGTTTATTAGAGAGTACATAGTAGGGAATCAAGAAATCTTTTGCATATATGTTTAAATAGTTCTTGCAGTATGACTGCCATTAGGTTTAGACTATTTTGTTGATACTGTTGCTTCACCACGGCAGAAATCTCACTCCAGCTGTGTATGTGAAGGGTGTAAATATCAGAACTAGCAATTTTCTTCAGGCATTTTCTTTGCATTTGAATGGAGCACAAAAAAAGGCATCTGATCTGACAAGCAAACCTGATGATGGCTCTACGAAAACAGTTTTTTTGTTTTGTTTTCAAAGCAATTTCTGCAGTTTTTCTCCACTTCTCTATTGCACAATTCAGCTGAACGGAGCTGTATTATGCCTCCAGCACACAGCAGGATCCTTATGTCTATAGATGTTTTATGCAGTCTTTTCTTTTTGCAGTACCCTCGGGTGGTGTGCCTGAGGTATTTTCTTTCTCCTCACCCCCAAAAAGTGGCATTAATAAGAATATAAAAACTAGGAAGTTACACAAAAAAGAAGGTAGGGGTAGGACAGAGTATGTCTGCATTTGACAAATGTCTTTGTAATTTCTAAAACCTGCATCTTCTAACATCTTCTCTTGTCCCTGAATATCTGCAGTCGTCCTCTGGACCCTTAGAACATCAGAAGATAGGGAACAGAGTTTGTGACCGCATCTACAAGGAGATGAATTAATGATGTTCTGAAATTCCAGATCATTTAAAAGTAGTTGCAAGAGATTTCTCTGTCTTTGCAATTTCAGATATCAAGTTGCATTTTTTTACCTGTAGCAGACACATGATAGGAATGCAGCAAGGTAAAGAAAGAAATGTGAAGTCAGTTCAAGATTGGATAAGGTTATGTGTGTGTTTTTTAAATAATGTTCATATAAAAATCAAACTGCTGACTGTGTTTCTGAAGAAAAACTCACCATATTTGGGTTCAGTTTTGGTGTGCATGGAACAGTTCTGCTTCCTCAGCATCCAGTTCCATCACAAAGTAGGAGCAAAATGAGCAGGAAACAAAACCAAAATCAAATCCATGGCATGGGAATTTGAGTTGACATGAAAGGCAAGTTTCTTAATTGAGAGGAGCAGTCCAGGTATTCTAGCAGCAGAAAAAAAAATTAAACTGATTCTGGAAACAATTTTTTTTCTGCATATATATCTTACAGTCCTAGTAAATATAGCATTTTAGGATTTGATTATACTTTCATGTAGAAATCTCTCTTGGTTAAAAGAGTGCCTTGAGAAAAGGACAGATGGTAACTCTTTTCCAACTCGTGTAGTGAATAAATGGGTGACTATGATCCTTCTGCCTATTAGCAGTGATATATATTAGGAGGCTGCTAATTTTCCACGTGTTTGCTCCATGTCTTAAACTTCATGCAACACTGCAGCAGTGTTAGGTATTAAAAAGCAGTAGATACGTGATAGGCACTTCTCCAACCGTTTTTGTTCTCTAACTTTTCAAGAACAACCAGCTATGTGACAGTTCCTCAAAATCGCATCTGTTTCCTTCAGGATCACCAGGTGCCTTCTAAGCATGCCTGGGGTATTTCAAGTGAGGTGTTAATAAGACTCATTTCCTAGGCAGATTGGTGTTCCAGATTCATACATGCATTAGCACAAACGATTTTCCCCTCAGTAACTTTTAGTTTTCTATACATTTTTGATCCTTATGAAATCTAAGTCTGTGGTTGGGGACTACAGGAGCCTGATGAAGAAGTACGAACAAGACTTTCAAGGTGATCTACTTCTGAGTTTTTGTTCCTTATTAATTACCATTGCTGTAATGAACAGGTGGCTGGCATAGTGAGCGGAAGTAGCACAAACAGCAGTTTTCATATTTCTAAGAAATGCATGGCAGTTAAAGGAAGCCTACTGGTTGGTTGCCCTTCCCAAACCACTTTCATTTGGTCCTTCCTTACTTCCATTTTCTCTTCAGTGCCAAACCAGGCAGAGGACAGTGGGTGTACAGCTTTGCAGTTGTGCGTAAATCTCTTTCAACTTGCCACAGAGAGAGGAAGAAATTGGACAACATAGACGGAATTCTCTTTTGCTTGATTTCCTTCCTCTCATTGCTGCTGTCATGAACATGTGAAAATTACTTCTAGCAAAACACTTAAGCTGAGATATAATCTACCAAGGGAATTTGGGCATACAGTACCTGCTTAAAATAACAATAAATTAGACAATTGGATGCCATATTCTCAGTGCAGCTTTGAAAGTCTCTGGCTTGAAGTATAATTACAAATAAGATTTAAACAATGCCATTTATTCATACAAGCTTGCTATGAGTCATGAATTGCATCTTTCTAAAATAATGAAAAGATTAATTTTCTCCTGTTTTCATTTCCATCTTCCCTAATACCTTGCGGGGAATAGCTTACAGAGTAAATGACTTCTGGGACCCCATCTTGAAAACCATTCCAATGCGGAGGTTGGTGAGGAATGCTGCAGCTCCCTCGGTAAAGTGCGTACCTCCTGGGAACACCTGGTGTGCCTGTTCAGACCTGCACACAGCTATCTGCTGGTGTTTGGGTGGCATTCATGTCTGGCTGTTGGACTGACTTGAAAGCACCCTCGCTAGCTTGGCAATTGCCTGTTTGAAAATAAAGTTATTTGTGCTATGGTAGCTCACATATCTTGTTGGGTCCTTCTGGATTTACCTACCATCTATATATGCTAAAACATGTTCAGTGGTGAGCTGTATCCATGCTATGGTGTGTTCTATGCTTCTATCCAGACCAAACTTTTCTTGGTTCAGCGCTGAGGGATTGCCAGAAGCAGCGGTCAGCAGGCGCTCTACAGCCCAGCTTCCCAGCAAATATCTTGCACTCCATGGGGTACTTGGAGTTGAGCGTGATTCCAACCAATGTCATCAGCAGAAGGAATAAAGGCTTTTGGGCACGGCACACTTATGCAAGATCTTAAGTCTGCTCTCCACCTGCAGCATGTGTACCCCCCCAGCGGAATGCTTGACAAGGCGTTTCTTTTATCTGAGAATCGCTTTATCTGATAGCACCGATTTTGGTGCTCAGAGTTGCAGTACTTCCTGAATCCTCATTTATGTTAAATTTACTGACCTCCCAGGCACTTTGCAGTACTTTTGTGAGTTACTTTCAATAATCAGACAGCATTGAGGGTTTTTTCCCCTTTGCCTCAGACTGGACCTACCTTTTTTATTTCATCCCCTCTATATTATGCAGTGTTCTAACAGGCATATAACTAAGATGCTTTATTTTCTGCTCAACATCTACATCAAGAATAAATGATCAAAAGGATTGACATGTGTCCTAAAAGAAGTATCTTTAATACCAGTGACTGAAGTGTAGGACCAAAGAGCATGGTTTACTGTTCAGATTGAGGACTGAGTTGCCTTTTAATTTTAAAATGGATCTTCTCTTTTTCTTCTCTATTCAGTAAGAAAGCATGTTCACAGGACCCCAACAGGCTGCTGCTTCAAAGGGAGCTGTCCTTTTTATATTGTGTATGAGTTCAGTGGCTAAGCATTTTCTTCCTGACCCCATCTCTTCAGCTGTTTGGATATTACTGTGCAAAAGTAGGATGTGGGTAGGGAGGGAAAGATAAATACTGTTTGCTTTATTTCAGTGATAGTCCTTTATGTGCAGCACCTGTGTCCAGTCTTGATTACCTCTGAAGATTTAACAGTTTTATACTTCACACATAAAACCATCATGAGATAAGGAATGAGAGTTAGGGACTGTCTATCCCAAAAGTGATGTTTTATTGGCCAGCTATGAAACTTAAAGCTATTAAACATCTTTGCAAGAAATTTTGCTAGGTCTGTTTTTCACCTGAGTTGGGTGGTGTTTTATCTTACTAAAAGACTGATAATGTTGAATAACAGAAGTGAGAGTTGTAGCTGATACAGCATAATGCACACATTTCTGAATGTATAGACACAGTGCCGTAATACTGCTGACTTGCTTCTGTATAGAGAGGAGAAGCCACCAAGGCTGACTTCAGATCTGTAATGCATAGAGTGTTTCTGCATTCTGAAACAGAAATGCAATGCATTCTGAAACAGGGAAGTCACTCTGGAATAGAATGCGGCCACTATGACTAAAATAAAGAACTTCAGCAATTCCAGTAAATGAAGACATGAATTGCAATGGAAGCAGTTTCTTTTAAATGGAGGGTATTTTGTAAGTCAGTCTCTCTCTCTACGTTATTCTTTATTCCCTCACCCCTTACTGTTTTAATCCGTTAGCCAATTTTGGCCACGCTTGAAGAAGGAAGACTTCTCAAAGATACAATGCTGCTAGAGTTTTCATAGAAATTTGGAGCCAGGAAAACGAGGGAGTCCCTGTAAGATGAGCTTAATGATTATTAGATGTGAAAGAAACCACAAAGGCAAAAGATTTTGAACATCCACCACCTCTGAAAACACTTGGAATGCTGTCCCAAGACATAAACCTGGAGGAAAACAGCGATCATTAGTTCTGCTTTTAGGAAAGAACTTTTTTGCTATAAACTTGCTGTGAACTGGTTCATGGGACCTTGCCAAGTCTTTCTTTGAAAAAGATGTGGGCTTCTATGAGCTATGTGCTGTGGTTAACTCTTGATCTTGTGATTAGCTGTCCTGACTCCGAGGTGCACTTGTCAGTAAGGAATTAATGCGCATTTCATGGGCAGAAGCTTAACAAATTAGAACCTGTTTATAGTTAAGGGGGGAAAACCAAACTCTTTCTTTAGTTAGCCGTATTGCAGTGTCTTCTGAAACGAGTGGAGAATATGTCCTTTTTTTTTCCCTTCTACTCCATTGTTAATTACCACAAATTAAAGTGAGGGTGTCTCGCTGACAGCAATTTAAAAAAAATCTGACTCTTGATAAATGAAGGCTTCAATACCACCCTGTTTTTTTTGAAAACAGAAAACTTTCTGTGCAAGGTGACGGTTTTGCTATGTCCTGGAAAGAATGTACAATTATTAATTTTTTCCTAGGTTCCTTTTTTTTTTTTTTTTTTTAGAAATTCACTACTGAATGCCCCAAGGGATAGTTCATGGAATTTGGTATCACTTTGAAATTCATGCAGTGAAGTTAGAGTTAGAACTGTATTTGTCACTGGATGATGCTGAATTGAAGTACGGCATCTAACGTTCCTAGCATGCTGCAGGAAGAACTAGGGTTCATCTTTGGCAAAGGAGGAAGCCAGCTCCAGCGGAGAGCAGTCCAGGCTGAGCCTTGGGGAAAAAGTAGGGAGTAGGTAATGATACTGACCTAAATGATAAGTGCTTAGTACTTACTAGATAAAAAGCACTGTAGAAAAGATGTTTCCGTTTGCACAAGTCTGTTAATAACAAACACTTGTGAGTTTAACATAATTTCATTGCAACATTTCTCAGTAGTCGCTATGCTCACTGTGGTGTGTTTATCCACAGGAAATGTTTCCTTCAATCCTCGTCTTTCCTTCAGAGTGGCTGTAAATTTTTGATTCCTTGTTTTGCCTTGCAGCAGTTAAAACACAGGCAGGCCTGTCAGCTTTGTCATATCACAGACGCCAGTTACTGTGAAATCAGACCTTTGATCAAAGCCCTTTACGTTTGCAGTATCAGAGGCTCAGCAGCCTTTATCACCTACCCACAATCTACAAATAAAGTTTGAACATGGAAAGTGGTTAAAATAGGTCTGCTTTACCAACACAGAAATAAAAGGTGCCCTAAATCAGAGAGATTCTCTCTCCTAATAACAACAACAACAAAAATGTTCCTGACTGTTTTTTATTTGGGATGCACGTCTTTTAATTAATCTTCCTTCTCCTAATTTCCCTTTCATCTGGGACTCTTCTAAGCGCTTCAGAAGAACATAATAACCAAGCCCTACTCTATCTGTGACACACATGATTATTGTTATTATCTTCATTAGGCTAATGCAGACTCTGAAATTCTGCATGATCAAATAACTTACCCAAGGTTAAATAGTGGTGTAGTGTCAGGATTGGGAACAGAGCAGTCCTGTCTCTTACGCCTGGGTTGAATTCAGGTTTTGCTAACGTGGGTGTGTCATTTAGGAGTGAGCATCACTGTCCTGTTACCATAGCCCTGCTCACGAGGTCCTGTGCCAATGCAACTAGGCAAAATCAAAAATGTTGCTGTGGAAGATGTTTTAGCTTCAGAAATTGCTACAACTCACACTGAATAAAGCACTCTATAAATAAAATGAGGGAAGCCCTGTCTGTTCTATGAGGATTTCCTGGTATCACTGCAGTCACGTGGCTATGTCGATGACCCTTTCTAATTATAGAGAAGCCCTGGGTGTTGTGCTTATTTTAGTGCACTGTATTCTCATCTAAGTATGCAGGTATAAGGTTTTATACACAGATTTCACTGCTATATCAGCCATGGAGCTGTTGTAGAAGATAGTGAATTCTTTAATAGGTCATATTTAAGAAGCTAGACTGATGCATTTAAATATCTCCTGTGATAACTCCAAAGTTGTGTTGTTTTCTCTTTTCCCTAGTAGTGCTGTGGGTAAGCTCTGGGTTCTTAACAAGCTTTTCTGCCCCACACAGATCTTCTTTGAATACCTATGTGTGCCTTACTAATTAACGGTACAAAGCCACTTGCCTTGTCAGCTAGATGACTTTAAAGACATGTTGCTTAGAATAACTAATGCAGCCATCGACAGTTGGGCACCATGCTTGATCATTTCCTAGCACAGCTTGACCAGGACCCAGAATGAAATACAAATGCTCAATGCATTTCTGTGGGAGGTGTGCGCGCACACACGTGTGTGTGCATGTTTGCGCACAGAGGAGGAATTTCATGTTGCTTTGTGCTCAGGGAAAGATATTTTCAATCAGTGGGAGATGTTGGAGTGGGCAATAACAGAAGGGCATTTCCACTTATACAAAGATTAAGAAATGCCCATGATTAGAGGACTGCAGTGGCTGTTTTAAATTGTTATGGAAGAAAACACAAGAGGGTTCCAGGAGCCTGTGTTGGCAGTGTGTAGTAATATACCCACAAGCGTCATCTGCGAGAAAAATATCTCCCTTGGGTCATGCGAGGATACGAAAAAAGCTCCTCTAAACGGGACCTCTTGATTTATTTATATCATGCATGTTGTAGGATTCTTGCATAGATCAGTGCATTGGTCATGGGAGAGTTCCCCAAGTGGATACAAGAATGGGGAGAGGGAAGGAGGAATGGAATATGCATTGGGTATGAGAAGCTGTTGTATGGATCGTAGTGTTCTCCAGATCAGGAGATGGGTGAGGAGACCCAGAAAGTCCTGGTTAGGGTACTCTAGAGAAAACAGGGAAAACAGGTGGATGAAAGGGAGCAAAGGTGGCCTTGGAGTAGCTTTATCCTCCTTTCTTTATGCGGGATGACAGACTTGTAAACCTGCTTGCCATATTCAGCAGCGGTGGCTCGGAGATGTTTAAAGCATATATTTAACAGTAAGGGCCATTCTGGGATTGCTAAAGTTAGGGTAGGTATTTTTATCTGCAGCCAAAAGGTTTTTCATCTGGAAGTTAAAACAAGAAGATTTAGGTAGGTTCTTGAAATAGTAGGGCTTTGGGGTTTTTTTTACAGATTTTCTGTCGTCTTAAAACTTGGTGCTACAGCCCACTTCTATCCAGGTTTTTAATCGTGGAGGATATGCTATAGGCAATTCCAGCTTTTCCTGCTTTTGCGCTTAAAGCTTCATGATCCTATCTAGATCTAGGTCGCAGAGGGAGATTTGTGTAGTGGACATTAACTAACATTGCAGAGCCACTTTTTAAAATCAATATGCAGCTTGGCAGGAGCACTGGCATTGTGCTTATATACCCCTATGCTGGCATGAAGTTGATTACCAGAACTTTTTATTAGCCCAGGACCATGACAGTAGATGTGTCGTGCTTTGACTGAGAAACAGGCAGTTCTGAGCAGCAGAAACCTTCCTGGAATATGCCTGATGTTCCCTGCCACGCTGCTGTTCTTCTGCAGGCCACTCTGTACAGGGTACCTCTGCATCTGGCATGTCCCTTGCATTTTATAAAACATTCTTTGTAGTAAAAAATAATTGAAAGCTCCTTACGATTACACATGAATATACCAGCATGCCCTGGACAGCTTGTGATGTTCCAAAATAGCTTCGAGGCATTGCTAAGCAGAAGTAAAATGCAAATGAGAAATGAGATGCAGTCACTTGGAAGTATGTCCAATCTGAGTGCATATTTCTACAGATTTGATAGAAATCTTCTTAACTGGAGAAATTAGCTGTCATCTGCTGTAAATCATCAGTCACTAATTACCCCAGTTGTTCACTCATATCTCAGTCTTCTGTGCCACAAAAGCGTGTGTGGCTATAAAAGGGGAGGGAGTGGGTAAAAAATCCTCGCTCGCTAGTCTGTGACATTAGCAAACATGGAGGCTTTCTTCCGTTAGCCTTCACAACGTTGAAATCTGCATTTTTTTATTTCTCTCTAAACATTTTTTTTAGTTTAACATTTTGAATCAGATTTTATTCCAGTGAGATGTGATCTATTGACAGCCCCGGAGAAGTAGCTGCTTGTGCGTAGAGGTATGCTTGATAGCACAGGCTTTTTGGTGGGCTCCATGTTCCCAACCTGCCTGAACATCTCGAGTCTGATGGGCTGTGTCAGGAGGTAACAGCACAAGTTCTCATAGTCTGCGTGAATCAGGCAGGCAACAAAGTGACTAGCGTTATGCTTGCACAGAATTAGGTTGAGAACTGATACCCTCATGTCATGCATGCCATTAGTTCTCAGTTTAGTACTGTTAAAATATTTGCATGTACTTTGGCTGGTTCGAGCGAGCAATAGCCGCTTATTTACTAGATAAGATGATATCGAGCATTCAGTAGGATGTGGCAGTATGTTTCAAATATATTTGGTTAAAATATAAGCAAGAAGATGTAAAAGTAAAGGCATCAAATTGATTCTGAGAACAAGAGCCTAATCATTACGTATTGTCTCTCGAAGAACTTGTAAGTGGCTCTTTCCTTTGTTGATTTTGTCTAGCCAGAAAACCATGAGAATAGAGCTGTGAAGTCCATAGCCATGTCCATACAAAGCCAGAAAAATCTCCAAAATGTCTTCAAAAAGAGATTTTGTAGATGCTTATTTTAATTTCCTTGCAATTTGCGGCTCATGCCAGTTTCCTGACTCATTGTCACTCTGGTATGGTGATACGCCAAGTTTTCCAATAAGGAAAACAAGGGAGTGGTGAGTCACTGGCTGAATTCATATGCACTTGATTTGCTCTATCATTATCTATACTGTTTTTATTTATTTTAATTAGTTCATATACAAAGTCTCTGAGATATGTTTCATTGCATGAATTAGCTAGACTTCCTAGTCTTCTGTGAAGAAGAGAAAGCCAGAAGACGACTAGAGCTTTTGGTGGCAGGCCCCCTTTTTTCTGCCATAGCCTGCATAAGGAGAGAATTTTCTAAGATTTGAAAAAGTGAAATAATAATGTTCTTATTTTGTGAGGCTCTGCTGTGTGGTCTGAAAATCTGTTAAGGCTGCTGATTGTCACAGGAGTAGCCTTTTCCCTGGGTAAAGATTGTGTTTTGCTCTGTGTTAGAGGAGAGGTATTGCAGTGTCTTGCTTGGTTTGTGTGAGTTAAAAAAAAAACTAGAAAGAGGGTCTGAACTGTGTCCTGAGATAGAGATGCTGGGTATGGCAGAAAGGTCTGGCTGGCTTCATCTGAAAGGTGTTAATGATTCCTGTCACTTCAGATGACTAAGGTAAACCTTAACGACTACTTATGTTTCTGTTGTTGTTTAAAGCTGTAACAGCTTCTGATTTTTACCATTCCACATAAAGAAATCTCTCTAAGTCTCAATGATTGAGTTTGTTTTTAAGTTCCGGTGTAGGTGCCAATTCATTTTAGCCTGTCCTTTTAGCCAAATCACGCAATTTATCTCGAATTGAAGTCTTTCCTTGGCTTGTGGGAACTGCAAGACTGATTAAGATAGGCTAAGGCAGGAGTCTCAAAGTGAGATGAGGCAGGGGTGAAATTAAGGATCTCTTTATAGGGAGCTGTGTGGCGGGGATGGAGAGTGAAGGGACACTGTGAGCTTAGTCTCAGATTTTGACCCATTTTGCAGTTTTACTGGTGAGAGCTGTTGTTGCATTGGATCATAAATGGAAAATCTTCCACATTTTGGAATTTAAGCTCTTGGTCTCATGTTGGCCGAATATCCCACGTTACCCATTTGACAAGGGTTTCCTTCCCAGCCATAGTCCTGGGAACAGGCCTACACTGTAATTAGGGAGATGAAGGATTTGATTAGGGTGTGGTTTTGCCAGTGAGACACCCAGCATTTGGCAGCCATGGTTGCATTCAAATTCCTATTTGTTTTGTTTTGATTTTTTTTTTTAATCTGAGCAGGACTAGCTGTCCTGTGCTGTGTTGCCTAGACGCCCTGACCCTGTGTTAATGATGCCTTGTGCTAATCAATTCTGCAGCTGATGAACTTTTTTTTATCTCCTCCCACTCTTGCAGGCAATTTTGTGCTAAGACTTTGCATACAACATTACAGTGGAGTTTGAGGTATGTTAGAGGAACCATCATTTATTACCACCTAGTCCCTGCCAGAGAGGGAGAGGGAGAAGTTGTTTTTTAATATATTTTCTTCTCCAAGCCCTTTGTTAATTGCATTCCTTATTTTTTTTTCCTAATGCTTAATTACTTGTTACATGCCACGCAGGTAAGCCAACAGCCTTTGGGAATGAATGAATAGCTCAGATACTTCCACACTGATATTGTAATAATGATAAAAACATTGAATGGAAAAAGTGGGTGTGGCAGGTGGTGCAAGTCATAGAATCCCAGACTGGTTTGGGTTGGAAGGGACCTCAAAGCCCATCTGGTTCCACCCCCTGCCATGGGCAGGGACACCCTCCACTAGCCCAGGTTGCCCAAAGCCCCATCCAACCTGGCCTTGAACACTGCCAGGGAGCCAGGGGCAGCCACAGCTTCTCTGGGCAACCTGTGCCAGGGCCTCAGCACCCTCACAGGGAAGGATTTCTGCCTCACATCCCATCTCCATCTCCCCTCCTGCAGCTTCAGGCCATTCCCCCCTGTCCTGTCACTCCCTGCCCTTGTCACCAGCCCCTCTCCAGCTTTCCTGTAGCCCCTTCAGGGACTGGAAGGTGCTCTAAGGTCTCCTTGGAGCCTTCTCTTCTCCAGGCTGAACAACCCCAACTCTCTCAGCCTGTCTCCATAGCAGAGGTGCTCCAGCCCTCTGATCATCTCCGTGGCCTCCTCTGGACTCACTCCAACAGCTCCATGTCCTTCTTGTGCTGGGGACCCCAGAGCTGAACACAGTAAAGTCTCTGAGGATAGCATTGGTTTTCCATTCAGAATAGGAATGTCACTACAAAGCAGACAGAGATTTTTAGTTCGTTTCCCAAGCAGCAGTGTGCTTGGCAGAGTGTACAGCACTTCTCCTAATGAAAGGTCACTGAAAACGCTGCTCAGGATAAACAGTGAGTCCTCTCGTGTGTTAGAGCTACAGGTGTGTGCCCTGATGGGTGTGCTCTCACAGTCTTCTGAGACGAGCCTTCACCCCATCACCTTTCTGTGTGTGCAGGCAGGGAGAGGCTGTCAGTGTCTGTGGAGGCTTTGAACTCTCACACTTACCTGCTCTGGGGTTTTGTTAGCAGGGTTTTCAGCGGCTGTTTCATGGCCTGTGAACGACTGCAGTGCTGGGTGCGAAGACCCTGGCTCATTCCGATCTTCAGCTGTAAGTGCTGTGCTGGATTTCTCTCTTCACAGTGCTCTGCTTTATTACTCAGGGAAGCCCCTTTCTAAGCATGCCACTGTGGGTGTTGGCAGTTTCTTTTCAGTGCTTTCTAGGTCACAAGTTTCTTGCAAGCCAGTGTGAGCAGATCTTATGAAACCCTTGTTTTGATTTGTATAGTTGCTGGTTTTGTTTTGTTTGTTTCTTTTTAATCCTGCAACACTATTTCAAAACCAAAGACTATTTCACCAATGCATACTGTCACAGCATGTAACAGTGGATATTAGTTTTGCAGAAGGAAAGTCTGTGTGTATGTCTTAAGGAAGCTCCTGTCAATGTTTTCAAGCAAGATGTCACCGCTCGTTTAGCAATAGTTAAAGACCAGGCCTGCTTCTTTTTGCGTGTAAGACACGGAATGCTTTCATGGCGATCCAAAGAAGGTGGTACTGCATTTTAGTTCTAGACTTGCTAGTTCTGGTAGCAGTGGGAGTTTATCTTGAGGTACAAATATCAGCAGGGCTACCACAGTGGTTTTCTGCAGCTGAGTATTTAAATAGGGTCCAAATTACGAAGCCGGTGTTTAATAGCTAGTGGGTGGCTGAGCTGAAGCCAGCTTGTTTGAAGCTTAGGATCTGTGTGTGAACTGCAGTCACACCTTGGGGTTGCAGTGAAGATATAATCACAGAGACCTCAGAATAAACTTCTCTCCACCTAATCTTTTCGCATGTCTCTGAACAGACAGGTGTGTACACCATTCCTATGTCTCCTTAATGCCTTATTTGAAGGCGGTTGAGTATGGCTGCAGGCATGAGGAAGAGCCTGAGAAAAGGAAGGTGGCTTGTGCCTTTAATGGCTAGGAGGCCAGGGCTTGGCTATTCTGGCTTAGTTCCCTCCACCTGAGGGAGCTGGTCCTGGAAGAACCAGGGAGCATAGCCTGGGAAGGAGAATGCCTTGATAAAGATGAGAGGTAGGTAGCAAGAAGTAATGGAGGACAAAGAGTTGTCAGCACAGAGTCTGCTCAGGCTCTTTGGGAGCCAAGAGTGTGAAATGGGGTTCTCCTCCTTTGAAGCTTCCCCAAAGAGAGGTGCAAGTCCAGGGCTGCAGTGGGGCAGGAGAGAGGGTGCTGTCAGTGCTCAGCCTGCATTGTGTGGAAAGTTGTGTACTGGTTCCTTTCAAGCACCATAATTTTTCCCCATTAAAAGATACCTTTAAAAATGCATGTGCTTCTTAAGTAGTAATGTTGGCCAATGGTATTGGAGCACACATGCAGTGTTTAAAGAACATGTATTGGCATTTCTGATGCAAGGCTTGGTGAGCTGAAAACCTGTGGCTTTGTTTCTGTAGCTTTGTGCTTGGTGCACAGGCTAACTCTATATTTTGCACCTGCCTCAGAAGCAGTTTGAAATCAAATCATGGTGTTTTGTTTCAGTGAGCGGAAAATAGGGCTCTCCCAGGGAAGCTCTAATGCCTTTTTGCTTTGAAATTGTGATTTCATTGTAGCTTAGCTTATGAATGCTGTTTCTTACCATGGTGACTCTTTATTCATATACACAGTTAGCAGTAGTTAGGTGAAGAGCCCATGTTTCTTTTAAATATAAAGGATAACCAAGGCACTCTGCACACTAGATCTGCTATGGAGTAGTTCTGTAAATGATGGTTAACACAAGAAACATCTGTACTAAAATGACCTTCTGTTCAGAGCATCTTTTTGCCCCATCTCAGGGACCACCTACCTCCCTGTTTGAAGCCTGAACCACACACTTCCAGGAAAATTTGCCCTTCCCAAAGCATTTCTCCTAAATCAGAGATAAGTTAGGCCATTAAATGTGGACCTGCATTCCAAATGTCTCAGAATCAGGTCTTTTATATTCACTACTTGTGAAATGGCCATCAAAAATGGCAGTACTATTCTGGATCCTGCACTGGATCCCGGAAACCCTCTGAGACTGTGAGTGGATGAGGTCATCCACGTTCCTCTTCCCCATTTACTTGACATTCCCTCCCTATCTAACACTCCACACCCAAAGACCTTTTATCCTCCAAATTGCTTTTAAAAGTCCTCTTCATACCCCTTGCCACAAAAATCCGATAACTACCTTGGTGTCTTTGTCAGGTACTTAGACTAGCGTGGCAGGCCTAGTAAAGTGACCTAGATAGGGCTGAAATAACTAGTCGTTCCTCTGTCTGGGTTCCCCAGTAAGTCCTGTCTCTGTGCCCATCTTGATCAGCACTCCTGGCTAGGTGCTGCCCATGTTTCATCTCATTGAGTTCCAAGCTCTACATCAGCATTAAAAGTGTCTGGTTCAGCTGGTAAGATACTTTGGAAGGTTGGCACCATGTTTCCTCTATGTTTGTTCAGTCCTGAAAATGCCAAATGTCCTTAAGAAATAATAGGTGATAGCACTAACATGTGCCATGTAATCATAAAGGCATCCCAGATGGCCATCAGCCCTGCTGAGGGCTGTCTGAGGAACAGTGGTGCCTGTTAGCTGTTCATGGTTATTTTCAGATCCTCCTGGGACATAGGTATGAACTTTAATCCAAGAAAGGCCTTGTCAGCCACATGTGGTGGCTTCCCTTTCTTGGATTGCATCAGGTGTTGTGAGACACCTGGGAGCACATCTCCACAAGCAACATTATCGTTGTCTGGAGCCTGGCTCCGGCTATCTCTGCCTTCCCATCATCTAGAAGCAGAAGGGAAAGTCAAAAGCTCTGTCATTTTCCTGTATTCTCCCCTGGTCTATCATTGCTTAATTGTATCCCTAAATCTTATTAAAGTTTGGGGTGAGTCATTGCCATGGTGAGGTGGAAACTGAGCTGAGCAAATTTGAGAGGAGGAGTGTCTTCCCATGTGAGCGTGCCTAGCAGGAAAACTCCCACAGCAGAGAGAAACTCCTATCACTTCATAGATGTGTTGCATCATCTGCTTGTTGCTGCCTCTAATTTAATGTTCTAAATCCCCTATCAAAACACCTGTAGTCCAAAGAGAATATAAAATAAACTTGGAGTAGGAAATTCATGCCAATTAGACATGCAGATGTCTCTTAATCATCTGAGACCTTCTTCTAAGCTCACACAGGACTTACAATTCTGGTTCTATATTGTCCTGTTGCATTGACTATCCACAGAAGCCACTTCCCTCTCCACCACCAGAATAAAGCTGTATGCTTAATGCAAGGTGGCTGCACTTCAGTGACTTAAATGTATTTCATTTGTGGCTACGGTACTTCAAGCTTGTAAAACACATGATGATCTCTTGTGGAAAAAAGGACTGTAGAGCTGTAAAGCCATTGTCACAGGATGGATAATTTCTTTGTAATGAACTGTAAGACGTCCTCTGCTTTACTGTGTAGGCACCATTGTAATCTTTTGCACTTGCTGTTCTGGTTTCTGATGCAAATCCACAAAAATTCTTCTTTCTAAGGCTATGTTTTCCATCACATCCCAGGCTCCTGTTCCTTGTAAATTTTGGTGGTTTAATGTGCCTCTCTGGTGTTCTGGCATGGCTGGGGATATGTTGCTGTAGGCAGGGCAGGCACCTTTTGGGGTGGTGGAGGGAGTTCTGGACGTGTCATCCATCATGGGATTAGGAGCACAGAATCCCAGAGGAGTTGAGACTGAAAGGGACCTGTGACACATGGAGATAATCTAGTCCACCCCCCCTGCTCAAAGGATCTGCCTCCTCAGACAGTTGCAATAAGGCAGGGCTTACAGCTCTTAATCTCCCTTTTCCCATCACTGAATCAGTCCCTTTGGTTTCCTGTGGCAGGACAGTAGGTAGTGCCATTTTGCTTCTTGCACAGGTGAGATTCGGTTATTGGCTTGCTCTTCACCCTTGTGCACCTGCTAGTTTAGAAGGTATGAGTCCTGCTTGGTGATCACTTCAGTACAGAGGTTTCTACCATGAAACCAACATCAAGGCAGTCTGTCTGCACTAGCTTCAGGGTAAATTTTTTTTCATCAGTTACCATCCTAACTAGTGTTTGCTGGGAACAGTACAGTTGCAGTGTCCCTTACTACCTTCTTTTTCTTTGCAGACTTCAGGTAATATACTTGCAGCATGTTTCACAGAGTTTAATTATTAAAATGAAAATCTATCATCATGTCAGTGGGAGTTGAAGCCCCATCCTGAAGGAAAGGTGGGTGCAAATCTTAGCCCTTTGTTGCTGAAATAAAAGAAGCTGCAAATTGATGGGCTGAACATGAGCATGGCATCCACCAGGAAGCCATTTGCCCATGGATCAGGAGGTGAATGGGCATCACTTTGACCACCCAGTGATGTACCTGCTTGGATTAAGTCTTGTATTGAATGTGTCTGTAAAAGTAAGGAGAACTTGGATCCCTCTGACTTGGCTTCTCCAGATGGAGTGTCTGGGGCTCAGCTGTAGGTGATGATAACAGAGCATAATCAAACATTGTATTTGGTATTTCCTCCCTTCCATGTTCTTCTTGAGAATGTTGATGGGTTTATCTTCTATAAAATTGGGATTATAGTACCAACAAGTTGTTCTGACTTGCTGAGCTTCACTTGATATGGGCAGTCTGGGACCAACCAGATAATCCAATAATGGAGCACAAATTGAAGGTGTTCAGAGCTGGTTAAGCTAAGTAAGGTTTCTAGGTTGGGTTGCAAGAGAACTTTTTTTGTGAAAGGGTGGGACACCAAGAGGAGTATGTAAGTTGTCTAAGCCACAGAGGGTTTTGCTAGGCAAATGCAAAATTTATTTTTCTTCATCGGATATTGCCTGGATAATGATATCTCAGTTATTAATGGAGCAAATGAGGGAAGGACAGCCAAGAAATGCCAGGGCAATTGGAAAATGGAGGTAAATGTGCTATCCAAGAGGAAGCTAAGAACTGTTGGAATTATAGTAGACAGCAATGCTCTAAAGGAAAAGAAAGGCCAGGGCAACACTGTGTCATTCTGAATATAATCAGGCACTTAATACTTCAGAATATCACAGAATCACAGAATAATTGAGGTTGGAAGCAACCTCTAGAGATCATCTAGCCCAAATTCCCTGCTAAAAGCAGGGTCAACTAGAGCTGGTTGTTCAGGATGGCGTCCTGTTGAGTTTTGAATATCTCCAGGGTTGAGGAATCCACAACCTCTCTGGACAACCTGTTCCAGTGTTTGACCACCCTCACAATGAAAAGGGGTTTTTTAAAGTTTAAATGGAATTTCCTGGATTTCAGTTTGTGCCCTTTACATCTTTTCACCAGGCACCAGTTTGAAGAGCCTGATTCTGACTTCTTTACCCCCTCTCCTATCAGGTGTTGATATGCATTGATAAGATTCACACCCTTCCCCACCCCGAGGAGCCTTCTCTGCTCGGGGCTAAACAGTCTGATAGAGAGAGTATGGAAGTGGGGATTGTTGTAGGAGGTTGAACTAATATTACTGGGCAGATATTGGTAGTCTAAAGACAACCTGAATGCTGCCCTGAGTGAACAGCGATGTACAAGTAATGTGGAATAGGACAAATGAGTTTTCTTGCTTTTCCCTTCTTTCCTTCTCTGTGTCTTTTTTTTTTTTTTTTTCCCCTTTAGTGCCTTTAATTTATGTCTGTTTTCTTGGCATTGTCCCAGATGTCTTCTGGGAATAGTTATCTCTGGGTCTTTCATCTCTTTGTGTTTGTCATTTAGTGTGATCCTAGCAGTCCCAAAAGCTAAGATATTTATGGGGAGTGAGTTCAGGTTGGTGCTTAGTTGATTCCTGTGACGTGCAGTGATGAGCAGTGTCACTTTGGATAAAGCCTCGGATAAAATTTTGAACTGGAGGTGAACTTTTATAGATGTTCAGTATAGTTGGAAACTGGTGTTTCTCATTTTTAAAAAAAGAAACTTGCACATCCTCAGTTTTGGGGAAGACAGTAGCCTAAATATGGAAGTCCCAGATATTTAGAGAGCAACTGTCTCTGTTCCAGACCCAAGAAGTCAGAGTGCAGTTTGTTTAGACAAATGTTCAGGCCTATGGATCTGTGTATCTGACACAACTGGACCATCTACAGCTTGGCAAATGTGTGTACCCCAAGATGGTATAAAAGCTCTCTTGTATTTTTTCCCTGGTGGCTAGCTGGTTACAAAAGCATGTCTGAATATGTAAATACTACAAAACCCGTTAATTTTGCTTATGCCAATTAATATATTGGTGGTTCAGGGATGAGAAAAGGTTTTGGTTCTCCTTGTAGTTGCTTTAAAGCTAAGCATTTGGTCACTTACCAACCTTTACTAAACTATTTTAAATTTATTTTCTACATTTGTTCTGGAAATGAGAACCCCCCAGAACCAGTTAAATGTGAAAACTTCCATCATTGCTCCTATCAATGTGTCACATCTCCTCCCAACAGAGATTTGCTAAAACTTGTCTTGGATTCAATTTGTCTGTCTTGTCAAACCATTTGACACACCTAAGGTGTAGAATCAGTTTCCCTATATTTCTGTGAAATAACAGAAGTAAGGTATCTGGATTCTGCAGAAAACAAACAAAAAGAAAACCCTGATCTCATTTAAGTAGAAAGGGAAGACCAGTTTCTCATGCAAGAGGATTTCATTCCCAAACTCTTTGCACGATGTTATATCTATCCTGCCTCTGCTTTTATTGAGGTAGCCCAAAACTATTGAGTGTCCATGTGTAGTAAAGAAGCCAATGTGCAAACTTTAGAAGTTATGGGTCTAAACTACTGGAATTTGAAGCTTTGCTAATGCTTCACAAAAGGTTTGAGTTGTATGCTTTTCAAAGGCTGAAGGCACTGAGTTTCTTCTCTCTGTTTTCCTTGTAGGTGTGTTACTAGACATCCAGCAGCACTTTGGAGTCAAAGACAGTGGGGCTGGCTTATTACAGACAGGTAAGAGTATTTGTTTTCTTGCTGGTTTTTGTAAGCTCCCTCTTCTCAGAGGGGTGCTTTCAGATTTCTTCAGTTATGGCCCTTGGGCACATTGGCCGTGAAATATACTCTTACTAGGAAGATGAGTGAACATGAGGGGTTTTTTGGTTTTGATTTGCTGGTGGGCAGGACATCAGGGCTCAGAATGACTTGAGGGCAGAATGAGCCAAAATTTATGACAACTAAATTCAAATAGGAGATGGCTACTTTCCCTAGATCAGAAAACTCATGATAAACCAACAGCAGGATCCTGTTGTTCTCGCTTCTCTTTACTCTCTGTAGGTCGGTAATAAGTGTGATGTATGATGCCCTTCATGTACTCTACAGAGAATCTGCTGAATGTACAGTAATTGGGAGTACAGTGTGTCATGAAAATGTAAAACTCATCAGGACAAGTACCCGAGGATGAAAACTGCAGGAAAGGCTAACAATCATCACATTCATTGATAGCTCATGGATTAACAATATCCCTCAGATTTTCATGCTGTTAGCTTCAGACATTTCTTTCCTTGTATTTAGGGAAGAAGGATTATTGCAATTGTGATGTCTTTTTAATGCAGCAAACATTTTAATGTTGGAGACGGAACTGTACAACCCCAGGACAAACCCAGCTTTTCTGGCCTCTGGTCCTGAGGTGGACTAGAGGAGTGCCTTTGGCAACGGGCTCAGTTTGATGACATTGAGTAGCAGTCTCATGTAGTTATGACAGCACATTTGATCTTTATGGAGAGTTGAAAGGACTAGCCAGAGAGCAAATGCAGTATTTTAAGGAGAGAAACAGTCTGGTTTGGAAACTTCCTACAGAATTACAAGTTGGAGTCATAGATTTGTGGTGCTGTGGTTGTCTTCTCACTGTCATCTGTCTGAGGGAGCCACACTGGAACAATTACAGCTCTGAAAAAATTAGAATTCAATTAGGATTAGAAATAGTGTGCCAGAAAGACCTTTTTTTCCCCATGCTTTTTTTCTTATGCTATCACAGTGGATACCAAATGCCAGTCAGGAGCTTGTCCGTGAAACCGTAGCCAACAATAAAGTGTATAAAATCATTCGTTCTTTATGCTCACAGTAGAGCTGAGAATGTTCTGGAGCTCTGTCAGTTGGCCTTTGATTTCAAACTACATGAACCACTGCAGTATCTCCTCCTTTTTATTTTCTGCAACCCATGACACCGCAGGGTCCTCATCTGTGGTTACAGCTTCTTAGTAATGTTGCAATACAATTAATAACAGTTTCTATTAGGGCTTTAAAAATGCTCTCCTTGTGGGACAGCAGAGTTCAGCTCAGCTGATGTGAGCAGCACATGTCCAGAACAGAAGGCCTGAGCTTTACAAGTGCTACTGATTATAAGTAGCATCAATCAGTTATGCCCAAAGTGGCACTGGTTGTCCGTCAGGCTCTTTTCTACAGTAATTATTTGTATTTATTTATTGTACTCAGAGGAACAGGTCCTCAATGTATCATTAGACATGAAGTGCCTTCAAGAAAATATTCTGGTGGAAAACGACACTTTCCAAAGCATATATTTAATCTTCATTCCCCTCAGTGGATGAAATCCTTCTGCAGATGATTTACTGACAGCAAGTAAGAGCTAAGCTCCAACAGGGCATTTCATTTGTTAATTGCAAGAAGTGTTATTTATTTCTCTAGCAACCATACAGGGCATCCGAAAACAGCATCACTGAGATACTGCAAGATTGCTGCTGAGTGTGTCAAGAATTTTGTAACTGATAACTGTTGCTTTAAAAAACCAACATTTTCTCTTGGGTTTTTGCCGATCTGAAAACTGACAGCTTGGCTTTGCCCCTGCAATATAGATAATAGTGTATTAATCGCAGTGCCATCACAGGAAAAGAGTGCTCGCAAAACAAAACACCATTTCACATAAGGTTGGGTGCGCATAGCTGAAAACTTACTAAATGTATTACTTCAGCTTCACAAGTTTCTGTGCTGGCAGCTGGCCCATGGCCCATGTACCCTTAACCCTGGTGAAATAAAACACGCTGGCTAAACCACCATAAACACTACATTTAATCTTGTGTCAGTTCTCTAAGTCCGACCTCTCTAAATGTGCAAACTGGGGAAAATGGATGCAGAGTGTAAAAGCGTTTGACCAAGGTTGCAGAGGAAGCCAATAGTCGAGCTGGGACCAGGACTGATGTCTCTCAGACCTCTGCTTTAACCTTGAACAGTTTCTCTGCAAGCAGAGAGACAGAAATATCATCTTATTCCCAAGAGATGGTCCTGCTGAGTGATGTGAGACGAAAGACTGCTCATCCTGAATATGTCCTCTGAATAAAGACTGGATTAGTCCTCAGGTTGTTAATCCTGCATCTAAATGAGTCCTAAATTAATTTACAATGTTAATGAGGGGGAGTGAAATGTAGTATTCACTGGCAAATCATATCACTCATCAAACAGCCTTCAAAAAAATGATAAAGAAAATCCTTTTAACTGAGAAACAAGGCTGCACACAGTTTTAGGAAGAGATGGTACTGAAAACTCAAACAGCAAGGGGAAAAGAAATCTACCACAGGCCATGTATGACCCTGCATTCACACCATAACCCGTTCTTTGCAGCACAGCCAATCTCATAGCTCTCGCTCCAAACTTTCAAAAGCCAGTACATATACTCTCAGCTTCTGCTACTCTCTGGAAAGCAACGGTGACTGGTTTCTTAGGAATTGCAAAGACAGAATTTGAATTTTTGTCATCTTTTTATTTATGCCAAGATACAAGCTGCTCTTTGCCTCGGAGATATAATGAAAACTGGTTAGAGGGGCACTGTAACTCCCTGTACAGAAAAATCACAGGGACACTCCAGCCTCATCCATAATGGAAAGGAGCAGAACGTGGTAGTCTCTGCAGCAAGGATCCAGTGACAGCGAAGGACACACTGACAGATGGATTGCAATTGCTGCTTGCTCAGTAGCATTGTAGAGTAACAGGCATATAACTATGTTGATTCCAGAGCCTCAGTTATGTCTTGATGATGCTATAATTCTGTGCTGATCTTCCTTTTTAAAGCACTACGTACACAGCTGTATAAATATTAGTTAAGTTCTCTTAACTGTCCTACAGGTCTGCATCCAAGCTTTCTTCTTTTCATTTCTTACTGGTTGCTTTTTCCAGCTGGAGAAAGGATAATCCTGGCTGATCTCAAAAGGTGATGGAGCATCTCCTTGCCTACTTGAGCTGTAGTAAGTCAATACATTTCTAAGCCAAATGATACAAAAAGTCTTTCCTATGTGTGGAGTTAGGAGCAGCAATTTGGACTCACCAAAACTACAGGCCTCTAAAAACACAAAGACTGAGGAGATGGACAACTGGATTTGTAGAAATGCATCAAAATAGTGTTCTCCTTCCATATATACTGAGACCACAGGAGTAGTGCCCCAGAGCTGTACTCTGGTTTTCACTAGGTTTTTTCCCCTTCTTTCTTCAATTTTTCTGCTTTATTGCTCTGTCTGCTTTCCTTGCCATTGCATTTATTTTGCTTTTGTGTCTCTTGCCAGTGTCTATTTAGCACACCAGAGCTCTGATAATAATAGTGCCTGGCTCTCAATACAGTTTGTCTTCTGTAGATCTCAGGATGTTTTATATAGGCAGGGATAATGAGGCTTGCCCTTTTCTACAGATGGGGAAACCAAGAAAGCCAGATGGGAGAAATGACCTCCCCAAAGTCACACAGCGGGTCTGAGGCAAAGCCAGAATGAGAACAGCGGTCCAGTTCCTGAACACGCAGCATTCAACTAGGTTAATGCTTAGACCCAGAGATTTGGTCCTTGTTAATGGGCACCTTAATCTTCTAGTCTAGGCAGCTCAAGCTCCGGGGAAGGCACATAAAACAGTGGGGACTTCTGCAAGTGGAAACTGTGAGGCATCAAATGGAGGGTATGGCAAGGATTCCACTGAAATGCAGAGGGGGAAAGTGTCTGTCTGCAGAAAGAGCATAGGGATGTCATTAGAGAAAACCCTGGTAACCAAAAGTTTATACCATAAGGTCAGAAGCAAGGAAATGTAAGGAAGCGACAAATCTGGAAGGACTCATTAAAGGTGAATAATCATAGATAGCTGGGGCTCTGAAAGAACTTGTCTCTTCTCACATAGAGATGGGCGTTCTCCCAAATGCCTCTCAGCCCCTGGTTTCCCAGGAAGCCTAGCAATGCCAGGTACTTTCTTAAGTATTATGGGCTTATTTTTCCTGTAAGGGTCAATTCCAATTAAAACCTCTGTTCATTTGAAAAGCAAAACCTTTACCTACTCGAGTTCCCCTACTTCCTGAGCCAACCTAGTGTAACCTTGCACAAGATTGCAATCTTGCAAATCTGTTAGCAGCTCTGGTGTGCTGTGATTGCACCAACCCAGCTATAAGCATGTGCAGTGAGTAGGGGACTTGAAATAGTGGAATGCAATGATGGGATAAATCAGACTTGCTAAATTGAAGGTTTTTCTTTTAACTCCCTTTGACTCCCATCTTCTTGTCATTGGCTTATGATGATAGCATATACTGCTCTAACATTTTTTATTTATTCCACACAGAGACCACCTCTTCTGGATGCCAACTTTGAATATGTGTGTATTACATGATTTGCTGGTGCCACGTGTTTCTTTTCTACCATCATCTTCTACCTGAGTAGATACTGTCTCGCTCCTCATCTGTGCTATGCATAACTGAATCAAATCTTCACCTTTCACTTCCTACTGCACCTGCTTAACTGTTCTTCTTGCTAGAACAGAGGAACTCATATTCTGGACGTTTTCCTGTTTTCTATTTAAAATTCATGGGGTTTCCTTTTGAGTGAATGACTTCGTACACCAGAGCACCTCCCATGGCCCTGGTATCTCGGATGTCTGATCCAGAATGCGAGACAGAATGCTTTGTAGTTGTTCTTCTTGATTTATGACTGCAAGTGGTTTGGACCACCATGTCCTACCCAGAGCAGGTCATGCCACTGTCATCTTCCCTTCCCCCAAGCGTGCTAAGCATTCTTAAATCCAGGTTACTTCCCTGGCATTACTCTGCTCTGAATGCCAGGACAAGGTGGAGTTCTCTTTCTGCCAGAAGGATATTCTCTAAGTCGTATCAACAATGAGCAAAATCTTTTTCCCCATTTTCTCCTCCATACCTGATTTTGTATCATTTTTTCTGAACTTCTCCAGCCGTCTGTAGCATGCCACTGATCTAGGGATTAAGCGGTTTGTATAGGACAGCTACAGTTTAAGCAATAAAGATGAAAAAGCAGGGCTCTGTGTTCAATGAGCCTTGATTAATGTCGTGATAAGGGTAGGTCTTTTAGTTACCAAGGCAGAGTGAGTTGAGATAGTCCAGAGCCTGATTATTTCCCATGTAAGTCCTTTACAAGTTCCGACGATTGTAAGTCCTTTACAAGTTCCGACGATCCTTTTTTCCTGTGTGCTAGAATAGTATCTGATAGGCTAAGAAGTCACAGCAATCTGAGGGGCTGATTCATGAAAGCAGTTAAGCCTATTTGGAAATCCCTTTGCAATCAAGAATGGAAGTGTTTTCTCGAATCAGTGAGCAGGTTATAGGAAAATGCGTTTGTGCCCAGGCCCAGTCCCCCATACACCAAGGACCAAACTATAAAACTGCTTTTTACAGTGTGCGCTCTCACTGGACAGCCCTAGATTGCAAAGTAAATAATCTTTGGTGGGGGAGAAGGGGCAGGGAAGGGAAAGGGAGCGGAACGTGTCCTTGCCTGCTGCTGATAGGAGGTAAATGCTTGAGCCGGTGTTGCACTTTTTTTTATGGTACGTGTCAGCAAGTGAGTGCAGGCCACTAGAACAGGGAAACTCTCCAGCCTGGCTTGTCTTCATTAATATCTTGATTTTATGATACTGCATGACCACTAACACAACATAACAATTCATTTTCACATCTTGTCTTCCCGCTTCACAGAAGGAAGGTTTGTCCTAACTATTGGCCTTTCAGACAGGGCAGGTGCTTGGGCTGGTTGTTGCAAGAGAAACTTGGGCTTGTGCTGCCTGTGGCATGTCTGTTCTGTAAGTAGATATTGGCCTATTTTCCCTTAGGCTGTAGTTCAAGCACCTCTTGCCAAGGTTGTGTTCACTTCTGTAATTTATTATAATAATGAGGGGAAAGGTTTCCCACAGATTTTAGAGAAGTAGTTATCATTCCACCCAAAGTCCTAACAGTTTTTAACATAGCCTGTCCATCTCCCCCTGCACATGTTCCTCAAACCTCAGAATTTCATTCAAGCTCTTTATAGTGGAAGATGGGATTTTTGTTGGTATTGTGTAATTCTTTTAAACAACAACTTCCTCCTAATACCAGCTATGCAATCTCACGTAGCAGGCATCTGCACTGTACTGTGTTTCATGCACAAATAGTTCAGAAAGGCTAGTCTTGCTGCCTTTGCTTTTTTAGTTAACACCATATCTGGAATTTTGAAAGAGGGAAGTGAACATTTGCATTCAATTAACAGTTATTTTAATGCCATTATTAGACATCTAATGGCTGCTAGTTGCTGGAAGAGGGGTATGTACTTATATTCAGTACCTCACGAGTAGCTTGCTTTTCTTCCTCCCCCTCTGCAGTGACACTAAAAGCTTTTGGTAGTAAGTGGAAAACCTACTTCGCTTTAATTCTTGCTTTTCACTGAGCCTGTAAGTTTAATTTTCAAGTGTGGTGACCAGAGGACTGTTTGTTTATGGTCTAAATCAGAAGGAGCCCTGTATTTCTCCTCTCTACCCTGATCTAGGTCTGTACATACAGTTGCTACTGATACCTATTGGGCTCAATTTAAAGGTGTTAGCCCAGAGGGGAAGAGTTTTTGCCTTGACTTTCAGGGAAGTTGGATTGGGGTCTTCTGTGAACTGCAAGTGAGAAAATAGAACTAACTTTTATAGTATATTTTGTATATTTAATATGCTTCATCCCAGGGGAGCCGTAAGTGTTCTCCCTTAAAAGATTTATTTGAAGATTGTTTTGGTTTTGTCTTGCTTCCCACACCTGAAGAACTCTCATTTTCTTAGAGCACAAACCTACAGTTCTGCAGAGCAACATACCGTGTTGTGATAAATGTAAGCAGCTATATTCATACAGGGATCTGATATCAGCTGATAAAGAGGTCAGGCTTGGTCTGTGCCTGCTGGGAGATTTCCAAGTTAATATAGTACAGTTGGAAGCACTGCTGTTGGAGGAAGTGTTTGATTTGTGAGAGAGAGAGATCATTTGGATAAACCAAATAGTCTTGACAGAGTGTGAAGGAGCTCTGGAGCAGTGAAGGTACCGTCTTGCAACGAAACAAAGAGCACTGATGTTCGTTGTTGTAATACAGCAGGCATCTCGTAGACTCTGGAAGTGCCAGGGTGTTTTCGTAGTAGTGGGAATGTTGGGGTCTCAGACCAGTCCACACGATGATTTTGCTTCTCTGATGTCCTGTCTTGAGTTCCAGGTGGCTTCTCCTCCAAACCAGTGCTTCTCAAACCTTTTGGGCTGAGGCCCGGACCACTCTGCATCCTTACAGTCAAATTTTTATAGCGATTTATCATCAGACCACTGTAATAGTAACATTGCTGTGTGGCTGGCTGCAAAGAACTTGCTGTTACTTTGTGGAACACAATTTTGGGAACCATAGCCTTTATTTAACTCTTACAAGCTGCTGCAACAGGTGGTGTTTCGCAGGCAGAAGCAACTCCATTTCAGTACAGGCTTCAGTGATTCCCATGTATACACCCATACGCACTTGAGGAGGAGTGACTCATTTGTAGACACATCTACCTGGCTTTGAAAATGAATTCCAGGGCACCAGTTACCTAAAAAGTGAACATTCCTCATGGTATTCAGTAGTGTAACCAGCCTGCAGAACTAGATTCCAATTAACACAAGTAAGTCTGAATTGCATGAATGCTGTATTGTTACACCAATTCAAAAGAAATCTCCCAGTCTGCTCTTCTTACCCCCAATATGTGCAAATATTCCAGGATTTTTCCTATATGCTAATGTAAGGTTATAGAGCAAAGACCAATTTTCTGCTTAGATTATTCAGGGAACCTGGTTTTGGAGGCAAAATATTACTGACCATAGTCCATTACTTACCCCAATTCAAAGTTAGTTCTCACAAAAAATGCAAATGTACGTTTTTTGCTAAAACTCTTGTCTGTTGTTTTCAACTTTTAGTCAAATGACTGAGGACGGCTTAGGTTTTTAAATCTCAGATGAAAACTAAACATTTATTTGATGGAATGAATAGTAGGAGGAGAGGTTCACACACATTCTCGTGTTCTTTGCTGCTGCAAGCAGGGAAGTGCTTTGTTTTTCAGTGGAAAGGATGTTTCAGTTCCATGTTTTCAGATGGAAAGTTCAGTTCTGACCTCTTTTATTCCCCCACTCAGTTATACGTCAGGTTATTCCTAATTAAACATTTGGACAGTTTTAAACATTTCCTCCTTCCAACCTTTTCATCCACTAATGTTTACAGAAGCAAGATTTATTTTACATATTCTCCTACTGCATCATTCTCCTCGCTCTTTGTAGATGGGCTGAATTGGAGATGTGGCAACTCTAATTTATTTTCTTGTGGGACAGTGGTTTTGAACTGGGAACATTAATAGTAATATACCTTTTCTGCAAAGAGTTGCCTTAAAGAACTAAGAAGTTATAATGACTTTAATTTGCTTATTTGGAGCTACACTAATTTTAAATGCTTGGTTACAATAAATTACTACTGGGGTAGACTTGAAAGTGAATTAGGAGGCAGTACAGGTAAAGCAGTTTGAGCTTTGGTTTCTTTTTACAGTTCTGCTGATGGCATTGGCCAAGGTGCTCTCTGGGCCTTCTCCCTGTTCCCGTTCTTCTCTAGATCATCAGTTTGTAGAGGCAAGGTGATCACCTACCCTGTAAGCCTGTGATGAAGCACTTGTTAAAACTGATCTTGTGAAGAGTTTTGGCCGAGTGAAATTTTCAGGATAGGATGTGACTGTCTGGCGGTTTTTGGCGTGTTGGGTTTGTTTTGTTTTGTTTTCCTTCAAGGATGTTTGAAATATGCTCCAAATACTTTGTTCTTAATTCTGCCTTAATCACAGATACTGGTTTTAACCTTGCCTTTACCCACCTGGGGATTTGAGTGGTCCTGGTCACCCCAGCAATTGATGGTGTGAGCTGTTGACTCTGTGCTTGTATATTCAGCATCCTGTGGTTTTGACCAACCTACCTGGCAATATAAATAACAATAAAAGTGCCTGAGTGCCCTTGGTCACACCTTTTGAGCACTAGGAATCATTGACAAGGTCTGACAACGAAAGATGCTATTTCATGAGAGCCTTTTTAACTAGAATGAGTCATGTAAGAAAGATGGGGTGAGTTAAAGAATAACTTTGCCACAAAAAAAGTTGTGGATTTTTTTTTTCCTTCCTCTGGAATGTGCAGGGTGCTTTAGAGATCCATGTGCCACTGAACTGAGTTACATTCAGTTTTAGCATATGGGCTGTTTTGAAATGGCAGCCTTCCATTTTACAGGTGTAGTTTAGGATATGTAAATGCTTAACTTAGTAATTGTGCCTGCAAATCAAAGTAGTTAAGTGGCACTAATTCCACCAGCAAAATTGTTCCCAGGGTAAATCGCAAGCTCAAAATTAGTGATTGAGTTGAGGATCCTTTAAAAACTTGATATTAAAAATAGATATTAGTTCAGAAGGGCTGATGTAAAGAGTTGTTACGGTGAGAACCACGCAAGTATTTGACTAGATAAATCCACCTCCTTTATCAATCTTCTTGAAGGTAAAATTACAGCACAGGAACATGAAAATGTCTCATCATTTTTGCTGTTTTGGTCCTGTCCTGTTCCCCCCCGTTTTGTTTTTAAATTGACATCTTCCACCATCAAGATTCTGCCCATGTGATGTCCCCCACGTAAGAGCACTGTTGGAATGTGTAAATCCAAGGTATATAGCTCACAATGCTGAAACTGTCATCAGCTATGTGGTTGCTTTTGCTTAGTCATGTAGGCCTAGAAAGAGGACCTATCTCTAAGGGTTATTTTTTTGTATTTCTTACAAAATTATGAGACCTTCTTATAAAGAAATCTACCTCTTAAAGGTGTTTAGCTTCCCTAGTGTCTGTCACAAGCTGTCAAAACACCAGCCTTGCAAGTTGGCCATTTTGCTGAAGGTACTTGGAGTTCATTGGCTGCAGAGTGACTGTCAAGGTACAGAGGTTTTAGATGTGGCTACAATAATAATTGGAATCTAGTAGAGCAGTGCTCTGCTCTGGCTCTTGTGCTGTCCGGTGCCCTGGGCACACAGGACGTTAGTGTGTTGTTCACGAGGGACATTCAGGTTTGGGTACGTGAAGTCAAACACGAGTTCCGCATGCTTTGGAAACACAACCCTCCAGCTCCTCACAAGATCAGTGAGGCTAAATCCACAAATACGTATTTAACCTGTCGCTGGGGGTGAGGTCTTCATGCTCCATTGCAGTGTGGGTCTGCACAGCACCCTGCACCCAGCCGAAAGGTGCAGGTGGTTTCATTTCTGTTTTACCCATCCGGAGCCTTCAGTTGCTTCCAGCTTTTTGGCTAACATAGCAATCATGCTGCGTGCTAACTGCTTTGAAACCCATGGATGTAATAATATGGCAAGTTATTAGCAAATACGATACAAAATATGTCATATTTTGGGGGCAGGGTGGCAAGACAAAGAGAAAATACTGAAAGAAAAGAACAGATTTTCCTGAAAAGCAAGTTGTCCAAAGTTGCCCTTGTTTCCACTGAGGATGTTTTATGGCAACAGAGGTTATAATGCAGGATATTATACAATGGATGTCGAATTTTCACTAAAAGCTCCCCAGTGAGATATTCCTACCAGCTGCTAACATTATACCTTCCAATGACTCGGACAACACAGTCAATGACACACTGAGCACAGAAAATGTTTGCATTGTATATCAAAGACATGTTAGTTTTTCTTGTCTGTACTTATTGAACTTGTTCTTTATGTCCAGAAACTAGACTCTTTTGTCTAATCACCAGACAAACTGCTGGCAACGCCATGGCAAGTTTCCCCCCAAGGTTCAGTTTTCAGCTGCACAGGACTGCTGATAATGAAGCTCAGCTGGCATCTTGGGACATTTATGATGGTGTGGTGTCTAGGGAAGGGAATGGAATAGGTGCTAAACACGAACTGACTTTAGATGGGCCGCTGCTCAGTCATCAGTCTCACTTTCTCCATATTTAGGCCTGATTGAAATGGGGTTTTTTAATATGTCAACAATCCCTGGATTCACCAAATATTGTCTTTCTTTTTTTTCCATTAATGTAATTGATGATGCATGAAGGCATCGCATTTGCAAACCTTGCGCATTGCAGTATTCATTTCAGTACGTTGTTTTCCAGTAGTACGCGTTCTTCCAGAAAGATACTAGGCAGAAGAAATTTAAAACAAGCGATTATTTAAAACAGCATCCAGTCACGCACCATGGCTATTGACTGTTAACCCCGGGATCTTTTACAGAGGTTGTGTTCTTTTATCCACAGGTGCAAGTTTAGTTGCAAAGCTCACTCCTGGAGCTACAGTTCAACTTGGTACTAAAGTGTCTTTGCAAGTCAGGGATGACACTTTAGAAATTCATGTGGGTCATAATCTTAGAAATAACAACTGTAAGACAGACAGAGACCTGATTCATTCTCCAGTGTAGTTATGATCCTTTTCCTTTTACAAACCATGGCAAATTAAACATCGGGATATGTCAGTATTTCAACAATTTCCTTAAATGAATTTCTCCCTTTTTGAAGGCCACCCAGCCACTCTGAAACACTTCCTCTTTGTCTAAATTGCCATTTATAACAGCAAGAGTCATGAGCATTTCTAAATACTACCAGCAAAATTGAATCAACGAATAATTTCTGTCGAATAGCACTAGCTACTCACAATTGTGAGAGAGGCTTTCTTACGTACTCTGTGATCCTTCTTCATTGTAGGATGAAGACTGCTTGTCATTGTAGGTGTTTATTTGTGGCCTGCTCTTTCGTCAGCTCTCTTGTCCTACTAGTCAATACATAATTGCAAATTGCAGTCGATAGCAATGTTTCTTTGTATTTACTTTGTGGTACAAAAGCCTATCGAAATGTTGCTGGCATTTGAAAAAGTAGATGGCCAAGCCTGTGGCTCTGTACCCTGGCAGAGACTTGTTTAAGTGCTGATGGGCATCACGTAGAATTGGATGTGAGGTAGGAAGTAGTTACCACCCCTATCCTGTGCTCAGACCACTGCTTCTTAAATGATGATGAGACTCCCTCCAAAGCGTGCTGGACACTCAAAGCTGCGGGAGTTCAGGCTGTTCTGGATGTCATGGGATCATGTTCCTTACACCTCTGGCTTGCTAATGGATCTTGTTCGGAGGGTTTGGTGGTTGTCTCTTGCAGTTTAGATGCCAGTCCCAAAGCGAAGCGTAGTTGGAGTTACCTGATGTTCTTTATCAGCAAGAGAAGGCAGCGTGGTAACTGCTGAGGCCAGAGCCTTGTTTTCTGCCAAAGGTAGATCTTGCTGTCTGGCACATCCAGACTCCTCCCTGACCCACGCTGTACTGTAACTGGCCTAGGTTAGTGGGTCAGCGTTTTATTTCCTGGTCCTCGCAGCTACTGGTGAATTGATTTTATCTAAACACGCGGTGTCTGTGGCTGTGCAAGCGTAATGACTGGGGTAATAAAACAAGTAAGAATTAGTTCAGGGCAGAGGGTAAGTGAGAGCACAAATGGTTCCTTCCTTGCCTTTTACAGAATTCGTGACTCATAATGAAACTAGACAGCAAGTGCATTTGCACGCACGGCACTCTTGGCCAACGTGTCTCGTCCAATTCAGCCAGCCAGCCCCGGCCCCTGCGCGTACTCACATTTTGTCTTCACGTGCACGCCCTTCGCTTCCTTCTGACAGAGTAGTTTTAAAGATAATCTATATTATTATTTTGCTTGTTCTTAAAAATAAAGGGGAGTAATGTAAAAGCACATACAGTAATGAATGTCTTGAAAAGGTAGAGCGCGTGGCTTTTTTCTGGTTTCCTCATAATCCAGAAACAATCAGCACAGGTCAGTTTGCTGGAAAGCACTCCAAAAACTGACCAGTGAACAGTTAGCTTTTGGAAATGAATGCTACAAGGAGTGTTGTCAGGGCCAGAGCTTAAAAGACCAGATCTTTCTGTGGATAACACATTATAATTCTAGGGAGGGCTTAAGCCAGCCGCTGAGTAATTCAGCTGCCTGAGTCGGAGTTTTGTGTACTTTCCTTGGAAGGATCTGATTGCTGTCGCTGTCACAGACAGGATGCAAGACTACATGGTTTTCTGATCTGTTGCTATTGTTCTCGTGTTCTTATGAAGTGGTCTCCTGAGGTTACATGAAAGATCTTTTATTGGGGGACTTGTTATTATTTATTCACTGCCAGTGCCTTAGGCAGAAAGATGGACACCGCCATTAAGGAGAAACTGAGATTCCATCGAGAGATGCTTTTCTCTCCTCCTGTGTTGCTGCTTTGAATTGAAACTCAGTCAGCACCACAGATTTCCTCTGTAAATTTAGTGTGGTTTTGGTCCAGTCCCTAATGGGTGGTAGCTTCTATAGCAAGAGCTGTCATTGGACAAGATGCTCTTGTATTTTACAGGCAGCTCAGAAAAAAGTAGGCAATTGAGCAGGACAAAATACCGAAATTCCCTCTGTGACCAGCAAGCAGCTTTTTACAAGTGAGGGTTTGGTGGGCAGTGTTGCGACATTTAGGTGTTTCCTCCACGAATAAATGGGACGCTATCTATACCAAGCACTAACATCCCTGGGAGGGGAGAAAGTTGGAGGAAAAACTTTGAGGAAAATAAGAGACTCCCAGGCTCTTGGGTTTACATCAAACAAAAGCAATTACCCACAACTGCTTTTATATCCATATCTTCTGTGGATTTTAGCATATTCCCATTCCACAGTGATGTCTATTCCTAAAAAAGTGAATTAGCATAAGGCTGCAGATGGCAGGATTTTAAGAGCAATACCCCTTGTTGGTGCTGCCTGCATCTTAGAGCAAGTGAATAAAAATCAGATATTTCAGATGTCCTCCTGAAGTTCCTGTGATGAGAAGTAATGTATTTTCATCCCTTCAAATTTAGTTTAATCTGTCAAATATTTGCCTTCCTCCAGATAACTAGAGGCAGGCAGCGTAGGACCAGGGTGAAGTTAGTTGGAAAGATCTGAACTGACCTCTGTGATGGAAGTTAGCTACAATACAGAGAGATGAGTCAGCATTTTTTCCCTTCAGATTGATAATTTTCTTAGGTATTGAGTTTGTATTGATTTTAAAAGATGCCGTTTTCTTGGCCTGCTAAAAGCAGTCTTGAAGATGCACGGCTTGAATTGGAAAGGTAACAATTTTGCAGAAGAACGGTGTGAAAGGAGTTTGCTACCAAACCTCGACACGCTTTATTTGCACATGTACAAATGCAAGTTGTGAATATGATTTGCTGTCCTTCCCTGTCCGGACATGGGTGCTCTGCCCCTGCACTGTGGTGATAACACCGAAGCAGGATCTGGGGTGCACTGGTGGTGTCTCGTTAACCCCAAAGTGTTTCCTGTCCGTTTGCTGTGTGTTTACGTGCTTTCCCAAGGGATTTCTGGAATGTGCAATCTGCAGATGTGTCTTCAGTTTTAACTCTCAGTAGGACAACTTTGGTGGATGTCAACGACAGACATTAAAAGCTTGAGAGCAAAGTCTCATTTCATGCCTCTGTCCTGGCCAGAGTAGAAAATGTTTGTTAACGAGGCTGTCAGTGCTGTGTTAGTTGATAGCCAACTACATAATTAAAATGAGACTATGGCCATTTTCCCTTCAAAAGAGGGAGCATGTGTTTCACCAAGCCCACTATAGATGCTACAACAGCCCCCTAAAGAACTGTAATAATAATTAAAAAGAAATCAATCACTCCCACCGGCTGCCTGGGGAGAATGTCAGCAACGAGCTGCGTGTCCTCCGTTTCCAAGGCAGAGCCGTGTGGTTTTGCAAGGCTTTGATGTAGCTTTTCCTTGCCGCTCTCGGCGTCTCCTCAGCTCCCACCAGCACAGCCCTTGGGACCGACAGCTCCAAAACCCCCCAGAGCCTGCGGTCCTGGTGGAAGGCGATGGCCGAGGGTCTCTTTCTGGCTGAGACTACTAGCTAACCCAGCATTTGTGCACCAGCCTTCCCTGAATCCCTCGCTCTGTAACAGAACTGTAACTGAGTTAGCTGGCCTGGCCCCTAGCTGTATGTACAGTGTATTTATGAAATGTATATTTGGTTGCTGCAGGGTTTCTCCCGCTTTGTAAACGCAACCAGCAACTAGGAGCTCACGTGTAGAGGTTAGCAAGGCATTCCGACTGCGAAATAGTCATTTATTTGTGGATTTCCTTTTGAAAACAAACCCAAACAAACCTGAAATCTGACAAAAGCTCTAGGATAAGAATATATGAGATGAACTTTTTTTTTAGCAAGTTTCCGTGAGTACTGTGGCATGAGAAGCTCTTGATTCCACTCTAAAGAGAAGGGGAAGCACTTCCTATTGTATTGTTTTTCTTAGGAAGCTGCTGCTGTTGGTAAATTACATGTAGCAAGGAATTTATTAGTAATACACTGTACTTTCAAAGTGTCTCCTCTCTCTCCTGTTCTCTCACTGCTGCAGGAAGTAGGTCTCGAGATTGATTTCTCTTTGAGGCAGAATAACTCCTATTGCACAGTAGTTAATTATTGGAAATTAAAATGTTAGCTGAGGTAGGATGCAGGATTAGTGGTGCGGTTGTAAAGAAGGATGGCAAACCTCATTTTAGGAAGAAAACAGTCTTTTCCCTCTATCTCAAATTAGAAACAAGGAAAATTATTTCTTTTTATACCGGATACAAATGATGTATCATCCTATTAAGAGAATAACAGATTTAAAGTATTTCATTGCTAGCTAAATCTAATTCATGGTACTCAGTGCAGATTTCAGGGATCAAGGGATTTAGATTATTCTGTTATCAGCTTTCGGCCGTCATTTCTTGGTGTGCTTAAGTGCACGCTGTGTTCAAAAAGGCTTTATGGGCAAAGGTGCACACAACTGTGCCTGCCCTACAGAAACCACCTGGCTTCTGGCCGCCTGTTCATCCGCCCGCCTGGCACTTGCGCTGCTGTGCCACAGGTCAGGGGACTTGCCAGAAAAGATAGAAGGTTAGTTTTCAGTCCTCAGCAGCCCTCTGATTTTGCTCTCCAGAAGGCCATGCAAGCCCTAGTACTGGCACAGGGGAAAGTCGGACCAGTTTTTTTCAAAAGATCTCACCTTTGTTTCTGTGAATGCGGTTGTAGTGTGTGCCTCATATCATAGTTGCAATGGAAAGAGAAAAATCTCAAGTAGAGGAAGAGAATAGAATAAAATAAAGATCCTTTGGGTTTGTGGTTATTTAAATGCTTGGGACCCCTTTCCCTAGCCCTGAGCGTAGGTGCTTCATCCTCCTGGCAAATGAGAGCAGCCTTCCTCCCCACTAACATTCGTTTGTGGTTGAAGCCCACAGCACGTGTGCAGAATGTCCTGGAAAACTGCGCAGAAAGGGAAAAGTAAACCTGCTGCTCTTTCAGATGCAGACTTTCATGAGTGCTAGGAGTGATTACTGGCGGTTTCCATAACAGCCGTTAAGATTGTTTTAGGTGTATTTTAGTTGTGTTGAGGCAAAACCAATCTTGTAGCAGTGTCACTCATGATGTTGCAGTGCCGCAAAGCTATTGACCGATCTCTGTACCTCTGGGATCTCATGTCTAATTCAGGATTGACCAGAATGAATACAAATCCATCCTAATTGGCTAGCTAAGTTAATGAAGTTGCCCTGCAACTGATTGCACAATAGCAGACCGACCCATGTCACGCATCGTGTGAGCAGCGAGGCTGCAGTCCTGCAGCCAGGAAGGGATGATGTCCTCTCTTGCTCCACAGTGGGAACCTGCAAAGTTCTCAGTCAGTCAGTTAAGGCAAATGGAGAAGAAATCACCAGGGCACAAAGCTTCTGTTAACTGACTGGGTACTTCATTGCTTCACCGCGTGAGCGTGCATGTGCAGGGACAGTCACTTGTGTTTTTAGAAATGTAACTGTGAACCATGTTCCAGCTTTTAAGAATAATTTTAGCCGCAACTCAGTAATATGTTAATAAGTTATTACCTAATCAAGCTGCTGGAAATTATGCAGATGCAATTTTGTCTTCCTAATTTTTAATTTTTTTTCAGAATAACATGGGAATAGTTGTACCAGCCCAGACCAGAGGTCCTTTGAGTATATTATTTAGTCTTTGGTTGTGATCAATAGCGCATATAGAGGGGACAAGATTATGGTGATAGTTCCCTGCTATACCCTGTCAACTGGGTAGCTGAGGACTTTCTGAACCAGAGGACTTATCTTTCAAAGTCCTTAAATTAGTATTCTTCCCAGACTTTGCCCAATCCTGTTTTGAAGTAACATAAAGTCGGAGCTCCCATAGCCTCCTGTGATAAAATCCCAGTGTTTAGTTAAGTTTTGTGTATGAAATATCTCCTTTGATTTGAATTTTGCAGCTGCCAGTCTTATTTGATGCCACCAGGTCAGCATTCTAAGAGAGGAGGCAATGCAGTTTTTCCCTTTCCATGCTACTCATAGTGCTAGATCTCTTCTATATCCCACATCAGTTGTTTCTTTTCCAGTATTTTTAATGTTTTACTGTAAAAGGACCTGTTTCATCCTTTTGACAATTCTTTTTGATGCTCTCTGTACTTTTTCCAGTAATAACCTTTTATGTTACAGGGATGCAGTAAACGTACAAGTACTAAAACGTGTTTACTGGTAAAGAGGTTCTGATCTCTGCTGTCACGGGGAATTCGTAAGCAGTTACATCTCAACAAAAAACTCAGCTGTAATGCCCACTGAACCACGTGGGAGTCCTTCCACCGACTTCGGTCAGGAGTCTAAATCAAACCACACTAAAAGCATTTTGCAGGAATACAACTCAAAGTGGAAGCGGCTATAAACCAGAAGTGGCCTTGACTTCTTTAGTCCTTCATTTCCCAACAGTAAGAAATGTAAAAGCAGAGTTTAAACACTGACAGGCAAGCTCGTTTTCTGGGTTCTGCTGCTAAGTGTCAGCAATCTAATGCTGTCTTAGGCAATAATTTGTATGCCTTTTGTATGGCACTGCCATGGAAAGTAAACTCTGCCACAGCCTCCTGTTCCTGCCCCCTCTTTTCAGCCACCATGTAATGAAGCAGATTGTGAAGCTGACCCAGACATGAAGATTTTGTTTTTTTAATTGATGGGGAGAGGTGGTGTCTGCTCCTCCTCAAATGTTCTCATGGGTAAATTTTAATCCCCTCATCAAACACACTGTGTAGCCACAGAAAACATTCAACTAGCAAATACACTATTTATTTCATTGCTCACGATGTTCATCAGGGCTGGCTGGCTGCTGGACTCCCAGAATCAGCTCACGGCAGGGTCAGACGAGCACCAGTTTAGGCACAGGGGAAGCGCTGGACTGTAAGCTCTATGCTGGAACCGTTCCTTTGGATTGCTGCTGGCAGCATTGTATTATGAAGCACGTCTCTAGGAACACAGTAACTGGTTTATTGATGTTCAGGTTGCCCAAATCCCTTTAAAACAATGGTAATGTAATCACCGCAGTTCCCAAAGTGAAAAGCAGAAGTTTGGTTTGGGTTCTTCCTCTTTTCTTTTTAAATTATGTTGTCTGTGTACAGCTGTTCAAAATGTAATCTAGTAGCAAGTTAGCTCCTGCTCCAAGTAAATTTGCTGGACATTCAGAGAGACTGAACAGCACACTAAAATGCTAGCTTTTCCACTGCACACTTAGTTAAAAAATTCGAAGTACAGCATGACAGAATTGGACCTCAGTGGGTGTGGACAATGGTTGTGAAACAATAGCTGTGAATAACCTACTAAATTGTGTTAGCAATAAGCAAGATATGAATGGCTGAATATTTAAATGCAGCTTCAATTGACTTAATATTGGAAATTAATTCTAAAAAGTGAAAAATTTTGAGGGCTGTTTTAGATCTTGGCTTTCAATTCAAAGCCATTTTTTCCTTGCCTTGACAATGCTGATTGCCTGAATCAGGAAACCAAGCCTGATTTCAAACTTTGAAATGTTATAGCAGTATTTGTGAGGCCTAAGTGAGAGGATCATCATTACTGCTCTATAGGGAGTGCTGGTAGGTTATGGACAATAGAAGTGAGGACCATAGAGTGATCAGTTTTATAGAGATACTGGCTTAGGTCTATAGAAAGTAGTCTTTCCTTTAAGTTTATGTGGGAGGCAGTATATGTTATGGCAGGGTTCATGTTTTCTACAGAACATTGTACCTGATCATTTCTGGATCTCTGTCTTCTATTCCCAAGCTGTAAGACTGCTGGCTGCAGGCACACGCCTGTCTCAACCCAGCGGCTGCAGCGCCAGAGTCAGCAGTTGGCAGCTCAGTGGTTATAGTCACCTCTCACTGGTGGCGATCAAACTATTCTATATCCTCTGAACAGCCCTTAAAATGGGCTCTTTAGAAGACCAGAATGACAGCAATTCACATCTTATAGCTGTGGTTTGACTTCCACTACTGCACATGCAGCAGTACTTGCGGATGGATTTGTTGAGTTCAATGTTTCATGGTTTGATTTGTATTTGAATGATTTTGTCTGTAAGCCTGCTCATGGAAGGAAGTGCCATGGCCATTGGACTCTAGTCTTTGCCAGTCTGTGGGCACCAGTGCTCACATGTAAGGGTTGTTTCCCTTTTTAGCCTTCACTTGTGTTGGAGTTATTTCTTGTAGCTGTTGTCTCGGCATTTGGGACTGAAGAGGAGTATTTCTCCATCGCTATGCAGCAATGCGCAGAGTGAGTGAAATGTCTCATCACATACCACTGTATGGATCAATGATATACTGTACTACAGCAGGTTTGACAGCAGTTACTTATATTTGACCACAGTGGTTGCTCTTCGCCCAAGACAGTTCCTCTCAAAGCTCAGGTGGCATTAGTGTGTTATTAGACTGGTTTTCTGGCTGTTCTTATCTGATTTTCTGTTTCCAAGGAGTGGATTTCCCAGCAATTCCCACTGAAGCAATTATTCTTGTTGGCTAAGGTGAACAAAGCAAGCCTTCAGGATATCCTTTGCTGGGAATACAAGGGCTAACTCTTGGATGAATCTTGTTTCTGCAACGAGGAAAGGGGTGGAATTGTCAGTACTGAATTTTTCCCAGGCTGCATCTTGTGTATCATTGAGTCAATCATGAACTTGCCAGGAAAGCTGTGTTCAGGCCTTGTCTGTCGTCTTAAGCATGCTTTTGTAACCAGGTTCTGACCCTGTCACAGCAAATGAAATCAAGTGGTATCATACAGCAGCTGCCTTCTCAATGTAAATGTGTATGTCAGCTGTGTGTGTATGTAGTCATCCTAAACATATTGTTTATATTTTCATCAGTTTGCTCTAAGGAAAAAACTGGCACCTCATGGTGCAACATGCTCCCTACAGAAAAGACAAGATTGGAGCTTGAATACTGATGAGTGGCATCTGCAGTGAGGGAGACGCAATCTAGTGTCCTGCCAAACAGAGAGATACTAGAGAAATGCAAGCAGTGTGAGTAATTAGGTCCACACCTTTTAAAGCACTGCTTTTCTCCTCATTAATTTGCTGAGGACACAAGCACACAAGAATGAGGCATTTATGAAATTCTCTATTTCATCTTGTGCTGTGGTCTGTTCTGGGAGAGCATTTCAGGCCACGTCCAAACCAAACATTTGTATACTTAACTCCAGTTAATTTTGTGTGTTCTCCCATCTTTTTTTTTTTTTTTTTTAATGCTCCTGTGTTCGATGCTGTCACTATATGACAGCTTCGCATGACATATGGAACTGATGGTGGGTTTCAAAGCTCCTTACACTTGTCAGAAACTTCTAGTCTGCATGGTAGTCTGGAACCCAGAGATCTTGTGTTTTACACTTAGCAAAACACAGTAACTTGATCCATCTGTTGGCTGTTGAATTAGCAATGAAGTAAAACAAAGTCCACGCAGAGAGTGATGTAACAGTGTACCTGCAGTAGAGTTTGTGGTGACGATGATGATTTGAAGGGTGATATTTTGTACAAGCAGTTGTACTGCAAGAATTCATCTCCATCAAAGGATGAATGTTTTAGATCATATTGCTGAGAGTTCCCAGGGCCTTGGATTGCCCCATAGTCAGATATGATCACATCACCATGTTGTGACTGAACGATCAGGTTCAATGGTTAAGTAGCATGAAAGGATCATTGTTCTTGCTTGGCTTATACGGTACTGTAAGAAAAAAAAAAATGCTTTTAATTGTGATTGTAGACCTTCAAAAATACCTTCAGCATAGGTAATGTCCTGTCAACAGGCCACTGCTGAAGCTGGAAGACCTGTATGGGTTCAAGATTTCTGTAGTTCATCCTGGGCCAGGTTACTTTCCTGTGTCTTAATTTCCTTAGCCCTGAAGTAGAAATTAATGATGTTTAACTTCCTTTCTAAATTGTCCCAAGCCTCACTGTGATTAAATGTGCTGTGTATGTGCTGAGTAGTAGTATTATAGCATAAAACCATAATGAAGATGAAAATTAAAAAAAAGAAGCATTGCAGAAACAAGTCTTTGAAACAGAGGGGCTGGTTGGGCTGTTGGGAGAGTCTTTATTCATCATTGCAGGTAGATGGCAGCTGGTCCATAAGCACCTTGAGAAACACGTGCATTCACGACCAAAAGTCCCTAGAGTAGAAGTGGCTCGCACAAATCCCAGCAGGGCAGTGTCTCATGCAGAAAGAGCAGGATTGTGCTTGTACGCACCCATAAATTATCCCATCCAGAGCAAGCTGGGTGTTTAGTGTTCTCATTGTTTGGAAATTTGTTGTTGGGAAAATATTAACAACCTCACAGCACATAGTTCTTTGCTGTGTCTAAGTGGATTGTAAGTCCCTTGAGGCAGAGGCTCTCTGGGTTTGCCTTCCACAGAGCCAAACACATTGTCAGCACTCAATTAGACGTGTATATACGGTTTCATGCTGACTCAGAGCTCAAAGATAGCCACTTTTTTTTTTCTTGTCAAGCACCCCCGTGTATAGAGAGCTATTTTTACCTGAAGCTGAACCTTTCTAGCATTATTCCCAATAGGAAAAAATAAACCCTGCTTGAAGTCAAAACTGAAAGAAGGGATCTTTTCTTGGAGGTGCCTGTGATTCTCTTAACCTTCCAGTAACTGAGGAGATGCAGCCTCTGCGTGTGCCTCTGTGTCAATGCCTCTCTTCCTTCTTGGTTATACTACGAGGATGACCCGCTGGCAGGAGAAGCCCCTCTCTGAGACACAAAGAGTTGATCGGTCCCTGTAAGAAAAGAGCAAGTGAGAGGCAACAGTGTCTTTGAAAGCAAGGGGTGGGAAGCTGATGGGTCCAAGCCATCTCAGGGAACAATTGTAGAGTCAAGCTGGTACATTCTTGTTTGGAGGGAGAGAAAAATAAAAGTAATGAAGTCTAGTTCCAGTAGGCAGGAGCTTTTTGTGACTTTTAAATGTAAAGTCTGCAGTTTCTCCCTCTCCCCTCATCTCCTTTGCTTCCACTCTCTGGGGGTTTGCTTTTCCACTGGGCACAGAGACAGCTCTTGAGAGGGGAAAGCGTGGGCTGAACGGCAGCTCCCTGGCCACAATCCCTGGCAGATGACTGAAGCTACAGTACGTGAAGTAGGCGGTGGAGGCTGGGGAGGATGCTTTCCTTCTCTGGTGGGTGTTTGGGCGGAGGAGAGGGAGGGAAGGGTAAGATTTTTATATTTGTTTTGTGCTGCACATTTTTGTAATTCCAGCCATGCACAGAAAAAGCTGGGCAGTGCTGGCTGCAAAGGTGCTTGTGCACCTGTACAGGGTGGGACAGGCATTCAGAGGCAGAAATAGACACCAGGCCATCCTGTCTGGGCAATTAGACTCTTCCTGCATTCTCACCGCAGTCGGCATTTCAGCAGCTAAGCCACAAAGGGAGGTATAAAGACAAATGTGATGTCCTTTTGAAAATACCTGTACTTAAAAGAACCTCCCTCCTGGGATGGCATTCATTATGTGTCTGTTTATTCATCCTTTGCTCACATGGTAATTTGCTCCTGCGGAAATGTATCTCGGCTCCACCCAGTGCTGGGACTGAGCCACTTCTGCTGGCGCTGTTGGAGATCACTTACCAAGAGAAATTAGCTGTATGGCATGCATAATGGCGACTGACATAGCTATACCTGCTCACAGCTGCTACGAACGTGATCGCTACCTTTTCAGTAGCTCATCCCAAATCCCAATGGATTTCTAACTCTGCTTTGGCTTGCACTGTACTTCAAGAGTTGGTAATATTCTTGAGATGGCTTTAAGTGTAAATGGGAAGAGGCAAATGAAATGCCAGCCTCTGTCACAGCTCTCTCCTAATATAAAAGATTTGTGGCAGTGGGTTGAGCTGAAGCTGCAGCTGCTGTGGTGTCACTTGGATATTAATTGGGGAGTGGGTGAGTGCAAGGAGCAGAAAATGCTGTGGAAGAGGGGAGAGGAGCCAGATAGGAAGAGGTTGGCACAAGTGCCAGGTTCCTTCCTGGAATGCATCCCTATGCCTTATGCTGTGGCCGTCTTTCTCAACAAATTAATCACGTTTCTGCTGCCGCTCTCTCCAACTGAATGTGCCAGCAGTTTTCTGTCTTCCAGATAAGATCTTCATGGTGTTTAGTTGTCGCAGAACCTCAACTCCTGGTCTAGAGTAACTCAGGTTTCCATCCCACCTGGTAATGTGACCCAGATTCATTCACCTTTATCCTGCCAAACCAGGCTGTTGTTCAGGAGTCTCGTCTGTCATTTGCGGGAGTAATTGCAAAAATTGATTCATAGGAAATGCCTGTAACAGGCAGATCCTTTTGACAGACCATACAGCCATCGTATTCTGTATTTATTTGAGTCAATCAATGCTCTGATGTATATTTGGGTCATAAATACTCTGATATAAATTGCATTTATTATTATGACAGCTGTGTTCCATTACCTATTATTTATTAGGTTCTGTTGTCCTTTCGTTTTACACCTTGTGGAGCTGTCAAGTCAGCTGCTTACCAGTGACAAAGCTCACAGCTCAGTTCAGAACCTTCCAAAAATAAATTCTCTGAAGGGATTTCAGTAACAGCAGGATGTATGTTGTTCGAAAGGCATTGGACGATCTTTTTCTGGTTTGTTTTATTGCAAAGAGGAGGTTTGTGCTTTTTTGTCTGCTTTTGCCCAAATTCCAGAATTAGACTTTGCATTTATGATCCAGAGGTCATTGAAGCTAATAATCCCACTGATTAATGTGAATTTTGGATCATACTCTCCATGTCTCAAACTTGAATTAATCAGGTTATTCAATATTTGAAATGGTGGGATGCTGACTTGGATGTTTCTAATTTTCCCTTAGAAGTTTTTTTAGCTTCATTTCTTTTTTACATCATAAAAATGGCAGAATATCTGATTCTGAGATGAATGAATTTCAACGTCCTTCCAAGGGTAAGGTCAAATTGCAGTGGGCACGCTGCTCTGTACGAGTCAGTCATTTTCTGCTTCCCATTCCCAATAAACAGCCACATATCCTTTGTGCCAGGTCGCCGCACCAGCTTTGCAAGGTGCCGAGCACTTTGGTGTTAATTCAGGAAAGCACTTAATCGTGGAATTGATGATTCCAAAGTGGTTAATATAAGCATGTGCTTAAGTGCCTTGTTGGACTGGGGCCAGTGCAGATGTACCCTTGCGGAGTAGAGATTTGTTAAGCCACTTCTGGTCTATTAGAGCCAAGTTCACTGGAGATCAGGGGTTTCAGGGATGTGCAGCTCAGGGAGCCGGACTGTGCTGCAGGGGTGGGTGAGCACAATAAAATGTCCCTGGGTAGGAAGGAGAGCATTTACCCAGCCAGTCCCTGTCCTGCAACTAAGCAGGGAACCAGGGTCTGCAGAACGTCAGGGCTCTTGGGCTGTACGTGTGATAGAATGTTGCATGTGCTTCTTTTCAGGTCTTAAAATGTCTGTATTATCTCCATTTGTTTTACTCAAAAAGTAAAAAGAGTACATCTGTAATTCCTATCAAATACCACAGTGCAAAATTGACATACACACAATCGTATAGCGCACAAAATAGATGCAAATGAATATGTGTATTATTTATAAAGCAGCTTTGACATCTTAATATAGTAAAAAAAGAGACATTTAGATAATTTCATAGTTCAGCATTCTGCACAGTTTTGAGCTATCGTATATCATCATCCATGAAAAATTCATAATTTGGGTCTTAACCACTTTAATTTTATGCACGCATTCCAGCCAAAGGAGTGTGTGTCCTCTCCTCTTGCCTTTTCCTCTCACTCCCTTTTATACAATTAAAAGTACATGGCTAGGGTTAGACAATGTCAAAAGCCCACCATGCCTTCAAGAACTACCCGACAATTAATGAGAGTCATAACTCTGTGACTAAAGAGAGATCTCCAGGTATTCTGCTGTCCCTCCCAAATCCTTCTGGGTTTGCTGAACCCAAGATAGTCAGTGGAAGTCAAAAAGTTCATACTACTTGGCGGTAAAATCGATGTAGTTCCTCTCATCCAAATCTCAAATGTGGACAGACAAAAGCCAGGTTAAAAAAAAAATCAGTTTAAAACTTGGCAATTTTTGCCAAGTTCCCAATCAATTTGGAATATGGTGTGAGTGCCTCATTTCAGGTGTTTTCAGTGGTGTCACTGGCCAGACTGCTTTGAGCTGGGCTGGAACAGGGAGCTCTGAAGGAGAGGAGATTTTGCAGAGGTTATTCTATCAAGACCCTTATTTCTACATGACAGAAGGTCTTGGGTTAATGCTTCGGGGTTTTTTGAGGGGGAAGCAAAGGGGAAAGGTGAACTTGTAGTCTTTCAGATGACAATGTTCCTGGCCTGTTAGGGCTTTGTAGGTTAAAACTCTTTATTTTAGTGAAGCTGTTGCTCAGCAATGGGTTTAAATATGAGTTCAGTGCTGGTGAAAGTATCTAATGAGGAGACGGGAGTTTTCTGTCTAACTACAAGGCTGGTGCAAGAAGGACGATAGTAGTGATAACTATTTCCTCACTGTTTCATGGTTGCCTTAAAACACTGCTAGGAAGGATGGAAGAACTTCACTTTCTGTGGCCTGTTTCTCTCTGGTCTCTGCTGCAAGAGCCAACAAGGAGCCCTTGGCTTGCTTTCTGTTTGCTTGAAATTCCTTCTAACCTCCACTTCACCTTCTCAGTGACATTCGGGCAGAAGCTCTTAATTTATTCTGTCCTGGTTTTGCCCATCCCCGGACGCTGAGCTCGCAGTGGACTGTGAGGGGCTGGTGCTTTCAAATGTAATATGAGTTCACTGGTCTGAAGGTTCTCTGGGAATGAAAAATCTGTTTGATTAAGGAAACACTGACTTCTGAAAGCTTATCAGACTGCGCAACTTTCTAAGTCAGGGCTGCAGAATGTCTAATTAAATGGAACTGCTCTCTAGAGGATTTGGCTTGCAGAAAATTAGTTTTCATGTTCTTGGCCTGATGTTTATTAAACGTTTCTTTCCTTTTTCTCTCCTTTGCAGTTTTCATCTGCAGTTTCATGGTTGCGGCGCCTATCTTTGGTTACCTTGGTGACCGTTTCAACAGAAAGATCATTCTCAGCTGTGGGATCTTCTTTTGGTCAGCTGTCACTTTTTCAAGCTCCTTCATCACGGAACAGGTAAGACCTTTGCAAAGGCACTTTGCAGGGTGTCCTGAAAAGACAGACAATACATTCCTAAAATACTCAGTGTGCTCAAGGGGTACGTATCCCTCCAGTGTGTTTTTGACATAGAGCATGTTGCATTATCTGACCTTTTGTGCGTGAAATGAGGTCTGTGTAACTGTGTTTTCTTAATGGTGAAAGCTGTTATTCTTTGATCATCCACATTCATAAAAAAAGAACAGGTGAAACATATCTAAGCAAGAGTTTCTGTTGACATAAGGGTTTTGTTTTGAGGGAGATCCTAAAGAAACTTTAAAAAGCTTTAAAAATGACTTGAAAAAATTATCCATGGCTATATAGTGGTTCTCTTCTGATATACAAGAGGAGCCATTGGAGTTTGTTGAGAAGTCTGTTCATGGTATGTAGAATGACAAAATGCATCCAGCTGTGGTTTTACACATGCACTTAGTTTCCTGTCCAACAAAGGCAGTGACGGTGGATGATAGCACAGAGATTAGACAGTTTCAGCTCCTTTAACACTAGTTGATGGATATGTCTGGGGAACTGATGACGGAGTTGTTAAGCTCACTTAATTTCGTCAAGCTGTAAACAGCATCCCTCACCTGCTTTCAGGACAGCCACAGTACCCCAGTTTGAGGACTCCTCATTGCATTAATTTTCTTGCCTGTCAGAGGTACTTGTAGGAACCAATGATCTGGCAGTTTCTGGGGAAAAATATCCTCTTGTTTAAATCATGTTATAGAGAAGGTTTAATTGCTGCAGGTGGCAACATTCCTGGAGAGACAAATCACAGCTCCTGGCATCGTCAGACTGATTTCCCCAAGGGAGGCAGGGGCATTCCTCATCCTTTCTGTCCAGCTGCGTTCCAGAGATTGCAGCATTGTGATCACACCTAAAGAATGACAACCAGGAGCTAAACCTCTTCGCCCTGCTCCCTCCTGCCCACACACATGCTCTGCAGTTTCTAATAAAAGAGAATTTCCACCTAAAGTGGGCAGTGGCAGTCACATGTCTGTCTGGCTTTCAGATTGGATTGATTGTTGCTGCATTTCTAAAGAAAAATTCATATGGCCATATGTAGAAGCCTTTAACTCAGTAAATTGTTCTGGTTTATAATTAGCCAGGATGCATCCTTTCCAGAGAAAGAACATCTCCCATTTAAATGAAGAGAGTGTTTTGGGTTTGTTTTTGGTTTTTTTTTTTTTAAATTTGTCTTCGTAACATTCTGCAAAAGCAGCTGTGATCAGAGCCCAAAGAGGGAAGCATTTTATGAAGGAACCAATTACTTGCTTATAAACACTTCTCATGTTATGAACACACATTCATGCTCAGGTTCTCATCGCTCTCTCTGCAGTGGACCTAGTCCTACAGTTGCAAGTAGTGGAACAGTGAAACTGGATTGATGTAATCTATGTTTTCAGAGTTGATTTTCAGTTTAAGGATTTTGGGCTTATTAGCTGAAGTAGTTCAGGGATTAATATATATGGTCATCAGTGTACAGAAGCTCAGAGTGGAAGTGGCATATTTTTAGCCAAAGAAAGGGTAAATAATGTTCATAAAGCTGGACTACGTTTGGAATCCAAACCCCAATGTTTTGAAAGTCACAAGAGAGGCAAGATAGCCAGACGTGTGTTAATTCCTCCTAGATTTGCATCAGTCCTAACTCTGGACCAAAACATCAACCTTGAACAAAACCCACCCCAATACTGAGAAAAATCCCCCGTCCTGATTTTACTGTGATCCCCAAATCTACCAGAAAACTTATCTATTAAGCTAGAGACGCCCAGCTCTTGTTATCAACTACAGGAGAAGATGGAAAATTTTGCAGCTGCTTTATGGATGTGCTCAACCCAGTGGCTGCAGCAGTTGAGCAAGGTCATAAGAATAATCCCACCTTCCCACAGTATCCTACCACTTTGGTATCCTTTTTGGAGGCCTGATCTCTAATTGGGAAGACATGCCACATTGAACAAGGTGAATTCCTGGAGTACTAATGAGAAAAAGGGTCAGAGAAGAGCTCGTGCAGCTTTTTTTTTCTTTATGCAGTGACTAACTAGGCATTTTTCCTGATCTTTGTCTTCTAGGATTCATTTGAGGAGTAAAACATTGCCTCTTCTCTCAACATTTTCTCTTTCTTTCTTTCTTTCTTTCTTTCTTTCTTTCTTTCTTTCTTGACTGTATGTGTGTTTGTCAGGGAGGAAGGCTAGGAGCTGAAATATGAAAAACTCTTTGCTGGCACAAATAAAAGCAGTAGTGAGGCTACTATAAGTAGATAAGTACTCACACCCAAGTCAACATGAAAACACAGGGCCAGAAGGAGGAAGTTGGTACAGGCTGAGCCCATTGAAAAACTGCAGAAAACTCTATGCGGTGACAGCAAAAATACTGAACTAGGTGAGAAACAATAGCCGTTCAGTAAAAATAGAAAACTGTGTCTTCAGAGATTGCCTTTCTTCAAATTTTGACAGTGTCCAGTGCCTCGTGCATGCTATCACTGTGTAATTAAATAGAGTACCCATCCACAGAGTTCAAATTGGGAGTGTAAATGGAACGAGACAGCTTAACAAAGGCAGAAAGCAGCTACAGATCTGGTGGGCTCTGAAGGCACCCAATTTGGAAAGGCTTTTGGCAGTGTGTTGTTAATATTAGTTGCTGGCTAAAATTTGAACACTTAAAGGAAAACAATCAAAATGCTATCATTTGACTGAATATCTGGATTATTTGTAATTTATGGTACAAACAAGCATACAGAAAAAGACATGTTAATTCTTATCTGTCAAGTTATTCAATAAAGAAATACCAATGTAGCAAGAAAAAGACATGGAGCGAGAAACTACCTCAGTTGGATTTTGATCTGGAAAAAAGGATTGGAGCACAACGAAACAGTTCATCTAAGATACTATCTAAATGCTATTTCTTGCTGTTTGGGTTAAAAAGATAGTGACTGAAAATTGGCAGATAAAACAGGGAATTGGATATATATGTCGTGCAGACACGTAGTTGTTAGAGAGCACTGTGCTAAGGTTTGTTACTGCTTCTTAAAATATCCTTAGTTATTTATTACCAAGTATCTTTGGGCTTTTAACATGGAATAATGACTGTCACATGAAGAATGAATCTCTGATCTGCTAGTAGCTACTAAATAACTAAGTAATAGGCTCCCATGGGAAAAAAAAGAAAATCAGACTAAGATTTAAGATAGTTCTAGAGTATATAGGGGGTGATAGTTACAGAAAAATGACAATGCATGAATTCCATGCATAGCAAAATAGCAATAGGACAAATAGATACATAAATGTTTGGTTACCATTCATGAGGTCTTAAATTACATTTAAAACAAAGCAAAATAAGAAACCCAAATAAATACATAACAGAGACAAAATTCCATAAATACATTTGATTTCATGGATGAAAATAGCTAAGGATAAATTTAACTAAAGAAAATCATCAGAATTAACAAGACTGGGATAATATTGAAAAGGTCACTTTTTATTCTGTCAAATAATGTGATTTGACAATTTAGAATAGTGCAGAATTTCTCTATAGAAAAATAAGAAATGAGTCCTCCTGCACTTTGTCTCTGGTACTTGCCCATTTCTGCTCTGTAACACCATTTAGCACTTTCTAAAATAAAAGTTGCATTAAAAAATCATTAACAAACTTGTTAATCTAAAATTAGTTAAACTTGGTACGTATTTAGACATATCTCTAGATTAATTCCATTTATAGAAACTTCCATAAAATATGTATATATCTTAATTTGTATTTTGTAAGTACAAACACCTGCTTAGAAATTACCTCCCTTTATGCATGCCTTTTAATCAGTTCTGCACCTGCGGGTGCCCAAATTTTGGTACTTTCACCTGCAAAACCCTTTCTTGTGTTGTTTTGGCTTTTGGCAAACCTTTGGAGGAAACACTTTCTGGTTGTTGGTTCACGCTCCATAGTAAATCAGCAAAAAATAAGTGAGCTGCTGTGCGGTATAGAGTCATATCACAGAGAGATACACTGAGCGCAGACACATCATGGAGTTTCTTTACCAAGATGCATTTCCATCCATGCAAAAAGCTAAATATGTGTCTGTCTTCTTCTGTATCAATATAAACTCTCATTTAATAAGTACTCAGTTTTTTCTCTAGATAGCGTTTTGATGAGCATAGTGTCTGTTTGCCTGTGTTGTGGCTGATCATCTGGAGCTGGTTTATATTCCAGAATGTCATTGGAAAGAGTGTAATCCAAATTGCAGCATTTCGCTCTTTCCAAACAGCTTCGCATGAAGCAACTTGGTTATCAGGAGTGATCAGGCCACGTGCTGAGAGTTTGTTTCTGGCTGCTTGGATATCCACATCTATTAGTTGTAATAATAGTTCTTACAGCTGACTACTTTAGCCAGAAATTTGTTGTAGAAGAACCTTGCTTTTGGTGGTAACCTTCCTACCCCTCTTAGTACAAACTTCTTACAGATCAGGACCCCCCTCCCTCATGGGCAGGCACCAGTTTCTTAAAGCAAGAAAGAGCTGGGAGGTGGAAAGTTGCCAGCTGTTCTCCCCATCTTGCGAAATACTGCTATTTCCCATGTAAATATCTTGAAGAAAGCATATTTCTGTGTAAAAGGGATGCTGTTTTACAGATGAGCAAAGTATTCTGCTAAGCAGTTTGGCTCCACTAGGCTGGGAGACCAAGCGTACCTAATAATCAGCCAGACCAGGCTGTGGTGATGTGGGTTTGCTGGGAGACATCAGAGCTGCAGATGGTAGAAAGTATGGAAATGGAAGAGCAAAGAATTAACAAGGTAAACCAGGAATGTGCTTTTGCATCCTCCAGTTCTTGGTAAATATTTCTGTTTAAATGTTGATATAGCTAACATGATAAATCCTTTTTGTTCCCACTGCAAGTTAATCTGGATAGGTATTTCTACTAGTGATTTGTGTTTTTCTTTTCCTCTCCTTGTGATTTATCTCTGAAAGAGAAAGCGAATAGCCCACTGTGGAATTCCAGTTAGCCTGCAGTGCTTGCTAAAGTCCTGTCTTTCAGACTTGCCAGATGTGTTTTTATTTCCAAAGCTTGTCTTTCAAGGAGTGCTAAAAGAGAAGCAACAAATTATGTGGAGTATGGAACAAATGGTTAGCTGGGTTAATTTTAAAAACCGTAAACATAAACCAACCCCACCTCCCTACACACGATGATTCACTGCAAGAAAAAAAATAATCCTTTAGTCTTACGTGCTTTGGCAGAAGTTGCATTATAAAACATACAGCTTCTGTTCTTTTGCTTCCACTGTGTAAGATAAATCCACAGTTTGAAAAACAGAAACAAACAAAACTAAAAGCCCCAAGCCATCGTTTTGTATGTAAGAAGGGTACTGAGTGTTATCTTTAAAGTCACCGTGAATTACTGGAATCTTTATATCCCACTGTTCCACTCTATTATTTTTGAGCAAAACTCTTCTAGAAAGAAGGCAAATTAGATTCTCCTGAGCAACTTTGTGACGTCTGCTGCACATACGTTCAGTCCCTTACCTCACATGGAGATCCTGACAGTTTGTGTGGCTGTTGGCAGAAGTCGGGGCTGGAACTAACACGAGGTCTTCGTGGACAAAGGCTGTTAGCTGGCTCTGGTGTTTTGCCAGCCTTTAATGTGGTCCTGGAACCCTACAGAAGAGCATATGCTATTGACATTTGGATTTCCACACGCTTGCCCTTTTGCTGGGCTGCTCAGGAAAAATATAGTCCACTGCGTGCTCTCTTATCACAGAGGAAGAGATTAGGATGGGTAATATACTACAGTAGTGTTCCTATTCTAACTGCCAGTGGTGTCAACGCTCAGATTACTAAGTGCTACTCTTATAGCCCTATATGTAATGCTGGTATAGTGCCCCGCTGCACTACCTGCCGGCTGTAAGTTGCTCCTGCTGTGCCTCTGCACTGTTAAGATGAGACATGACAACCTATACATCTCTTCTTCTCCCACCTCACTCACCACAGGAGAGCTGCTGTGCTGGGTGGCTGGAGATCAATGGGCTCCAGGTGATGCTGTGCTGGAGTTAGGTGGCTCTGAAGTCCCGTAAGAAAGGGAAAGGATAAGGGCTGTCATCTATCATCTATCATTAAGCAACGGGACAAGAGGAAATGGCCTCAAGTTGTGCCAGGGGAGGTTTAGATTGGATATTAGGAAAAATGTCTTCACTGAAAGGGTTATCAATCACTGGAACAGGTTGCCCAGGGAAGTGATTGAGTCACCATCCCTGGAGGTATTTAAAAGATGTGTAGATGTGGTGCTTTGGGACATGGTTTAGTGGTGGGCTTGGCAGTGCTGGGTTAACGGTTGGACTTGATGATCTTAAAGGTCTTTCCAACCTAAATGATTCTATGATTCTATCTCTGCTTTACATTGCAGAGTGAAATTCTTTATGGACTGACTATCAAGAAATAACAAAATCATAGAACGGTTTGGGTTGGAAAGGACCTTAAAACCCTCCACTACATCAGGTTCCCTGGACAAAGAATTACGAGAGTTTCTATGGGAATTGAAAGGCACCATTTCTTTGGCTCCTCTCCAGCGAGAAGGCACCTGCTGCTCCTTCCCATTGCTATTCTTGCATTATTTTTTTTTAATATGGATTATGTGAGGTGTGCTGCAGGAAAAGAATACTCAATTGCTTATTCCTGCAATAACGATGCATTGACTGAGCTGGTCTGAACGTATTTGGGGCATCTGTCAAGTCTGCTAGCATCTTCAGCACGGCTGATACCAAATACTGGATGGGAAACTGTTTTCATGTAAGAACCACATCTTCTCCTGCCCAGACAAGTCTAATGATTTGAACTCTTGAGTCTTGGATCCTCATTGTTCCCTCAGATTTGGCTGATCTAGGACAGAAGAGATGGAAGAAGATTTATGCAGATGAAATAGTTGCAGCTTGCTGAAATAGAGTGCAGAATTACTGTCATGTGTTTGTCTCCTAGCTGCTTTGTATTCCTATCTTGTTCCTTTCTACCTGTCCCTCTTCTAAGGGAAACTATAAATGAAAAACAGGTTAGGGTGTTCTCAGAGCATCAGCCCCAAAAAGCCAATCTATGAGAGGAGTAGGCTTTTCATAGGTGTTATCAGAAATGGAGGTGGTGTATTTTCTGCTCAGTGTTGGTTTTTTTCCCTCCAGTATCTGCATCTCTGTATCTGCAAAGCATTTGGATAGAGTTATTGAAAACACAGCTGGTGATGGCTGCCAGGAGGGAGACAGAGTATAGCTTCAAAGCTTATTTGTGTGATAAGAAAAATGAACTTCAGGAAACTCTTCTAAGGAGTATCTCTACCATACATTGCATTTCCTGTTGGCAATGTGTCCGAACAGGATCGGTTCTGCTCTCCCCTCCAGGACCTGAGAGCAATCAGGATCACACCCCCCAGTCCCACGTTCCCCAGGGAGAGGCAGTTCAGCACCATGTCCATCCAAACTTCTCAAATCACCTCAATCGCATGCTGTAATGTTCGTAAGTGTGCCTCCTGCCCTCTGCTACCTCATTTTGGGTCATTAACTGGTCTGAAATCATGCAGTATCTGAATCAAACACCATAGATGCTGAAAGAAGAGATGTTTCTATTGCTGAGTGTCATAACTCACCTGAACTGATGTGTGCTGCGGCAGAGGCTTCTGTTGCCAGCTCATTAAAGTGAAGGCAGCGATTTGCACCGAAATGTCAGAACTGCTCCTCAGAGCTCAGGCATTTTCTGGAGCAGGTGGACAGTGGTTTGTGCTGGGAGAGTATCAAGAAACAGGCTCGAGGCTTAATGCTAATTTGCAGTGAGTGTACGTGAGGGCTCCCTGTAATTGCCTACCATCTTTTTTAGAGAAGTGTTGGTTATCTGGGTTACTGGAAGGTGTTGCAACCGTTATCACAGGGCCTGTGATTGTGGTTCTGATTCAGCTCCTGCTTTGGAAGTCTGTGGGAACCTTTTGGGTGTCTTTGTGGGAATGGAGTCAGACTGTACATCTTTCTAAATCAATATGCTTACATTTGATGGTGTTTCATCGGATCATGAAAATGCCTAGACAGCAGCTGGGGACTGTGGTGCCAGCGTGAAAGATCTTTACAGGCCAAAGACCTTTACAGCTTTGTCCCATTTTTTATTCAGAAACCTGAATTTACGGTCTTTAGGTTGAAAAGTAGGAAAGTTCAGCCACTCTGTCACTTAATGGATGGTTTGGAAGCAATGTCTGCCTGTAACGATCATCCTGCCTGTCCTGCTTTTATTGTCCCTGAGCAGGAAATCTCACCTGGGTTGGTTATTTGCTGAGGAGGCAGAGGGAAGAAGGCATATTTATCTCGTTGCCAGGCTGTGTGTGTCTTGGAAGCATTCCTTCTTCTTGTGTTGTCTATTAAAACGTATATTCTGCTTGTCATACTGCAGTATAGGCCTAACCCCAGTGCATGCTGACGGAACACAAAAAGGATGGTGTATTGCTTCAGCCCTGTCTTATTGGAAGTCTCTATAATGCTTTAGCATTATGCTTTATAAATAATTATTACAGTATCTTAAGCTTGGCCTCATTCAAAACATCCCAGGAATGGAAGAAAGGGAAAATTCTCCTTAAATAGATGGACTGAACCAGCTGGGGGAAAAAAAAGAATTAAAGAAAAAGAAAAAAGTAGTGTTGTGTGTAAGTTTCCAAGCAAATGTTAAAATATAGAGTAAGGAATTATAAAATTTCCTATCAGCTTAACATGATCCTTGCAGAAGTGGTTGTGACCTGAGGAACACAAGTCATTCCCAGTGCAGAGAGAGGAACCAAATGAATTCAACGAGGGCAAGTGTAGAGTCCTGCACCTCAGGAGAAATAACCCCAGCACCAGTACAGGTTAGGGGTGGACCTGCTGGGAAGCAGCTCTGCAGAGAAGGACCTGGGAATCCTGGTGGACAACAAGCTCTCCATGACCAGCAGTGTGCCCTCATGGCCAAGAAGGCCAATGGTATCCTGGGGTGCATTAAGAAGACCGTGGCCAGCAGGTCGAGGGAGGTCATCCTCCCCCTCTACTTTTCCCTGGTGAGGCCACATCTGGAGTTCTGTGTCCAGTTCTGGGCTCCCCAGTTCAAGACAGACTTGAGAGAGTCCAGCAGAGGCTACGAGGATGATGAGGGGACTGGAGCATCTCTTATATGAGGAAAGGCTGAGAGATCTGGGTCTGTTTAGCCTGGGTGAAGAGAAGACTGGGAGGGGATCTGATCAATGCTTATAAATATCTAAAGGGTGGGTGTCAAGAGGATGGGGCCAGACTCTTCTCAGTGGTGCTCAGCCACAGGACAAGGGGCAACGGGCACAAACTGAAACACAGGAAGTTCTATCTCAACATGAGGAAAAACTTCTTCACCTTGAGAGTGACAGAGCACTGGGACAGGCTGCCCAGAGATGTCGTGGAGTCTCCTTCTCTGGAGATATTCAAAACCCACCTGGATGCAATCCTGTGCAACCTGCTGTAGGTAATCCTGCTCTAGCAGGGGAGTTGGACTAGATGATCTCCAGAGGTCCCTTCCAACCAAACCCTCCCATTCTGTGATTCTGTGACGGATGTAAGCTGACATATACTTAGCATGGATGTATGTGAGGCAGCTTATGGCTTGCGTTCTTGAGGCTTATGACTTGGAGAGAAGCATGATGCTTCAGAAGAGTTTGGTTACAAAGAAAACAATTCATTTAACCCAGTTTTAGGCTCATTAGGAGGCCTGGAAACAAATCTAAACTTTGTATTGGAAGGGCCTTGGTTGTTCTTGAAAGTTGTGCGTATTGTCCTGAAAAACAGGATGCAGGAGAGGGAAGGTGTTATTCAGCCTCTTTGACTTGTGTTCAGATGCAAAAGTATGGATTTGGGCCTTTCTTTGATTGAGCTCTTGGTTGCCTGCTGCTAGAAACGCATCAGTCATGCTATAGAAAGTCTAAGTGCTTCTCCAATGGCACACACAATCTGTGGCCTCCTGGGTCACGCATAAAGGCTGAAAAAAGGACCATTGTGTTCTGAGTAATGTGCAAATAGTGTGAAGATGGGAAATGTCTTAGAGTACCGGGTGCTAAATTAGCCTTTTGAAGTGTTGACATTTCTTTTAAATGCGTAAAGTTCACATGCTACACAAAACACTGCATTTGCAATTCAGATAACATTGAATTAGAGTACTAATCTCAAACCCATGTAATAGATTTTGAGCTGGAAATCCCTAGAAATGGTGCTGATCATCATGTCTAAAAACGTGATTGACGTAGTCTCATGAGAAGATAGCGACAAAACATGCAAATGCATTTAATACAGTTAAATAGGATTGTCATTTTGTCAAATAGGTTGGCTGTACAGAATGAAGTTAAGCTACAGCATGACAAAACCTCGCCAATTAATAATGCTTCAGCTAACAATATAACAACTGTTCAAAGAAGATCATGAATAAGAAAAAGCTGGTAGGTAGGAGGAATTGTTAGATGCATCAGTTTCTCTCTGGAAATCTAATGCTAAAAATGAGACATCTCTCAGGCCAAACATATGAAGTTGCCTAAAAGGTCTGACCCACTGGTGTACTTAGACTTTTAGCATATGCAAAGTAAAATATGCCAAGAATCAGTGAAACCAACAGTGTAGGTGAACATGCTGGGACTATAAGTTTGTGGTAATTTAATTTAAACTTTGGGGCATTCCATTAAAATGTGTTCTTCACGGACTCTCAAAACTTGTTCTACCCTTAAAAATGCATATAGTTAGGGCAGAACATTCACAGCTCGGTGTCTCAGGTGGCTGATGCTTTTTTCAAAGGGTGCTGAGAAATCACGGTTTCTGCAGTTTTCTCAGGGAAAGGAGCATGGGGTTGTGCTCTCCAAGAACCAGACCCGTCTGTTGGATTTGACAAAATTTCAGTTTAAGAATTGGTCCAAACCAAAGAGTGTTTGAGCGAGGACAGCCGATCAGATTAATGTGGTTAGATCTCACACATTTCTGTAGACATCACTGAAGGTGGAGACGTTAGTGTGATGTATCAATGCCTGTAACTTTTTGTTCTGAAAAATCTGGTATCTGTTTATAGCTGGGTTGCTTGGATTCCGTCTTTGCTTGTGAGTCATCTGTGGCTGGAACACAGCAACCTGTTACTGCCTGTGAATAGTCTTTAGGTTCCTGTATGCCAGGCAATATTCCAGCTGTTGGTAGTTGAAAACTTGTGCATGTCAAGAACCTTGCATTGTTTCCACAGTTGCAAAAATATGTTGTATTTCTCCCGATCCCTATTTTTGTGATTATGATTGTCTTTGCACGTCTCAGGAAGGGAATGGTGATAGTGCCTAATGCCAGAGGTATTTGTTGCAAGTGCAGATAAGTGTGTCCCACCTGACAGATCTGGAACAAAAAGCAACAGTTTGCTTCCGACCCAGAACTGTTAAGGTTCTCGGGGGAACAGTTTTGGAAGATACATTCTGGCCGAGCTGCATGTAATGGTTTTGTAACACGGATAAATGACCACTATTTCAGCCATGTGAAATGCTATGGACTCCTGTGTGTCTTACACCAGAGCCACAAGGATGAAAAGAAGTGCTTTAACTCAATGTTCTAGCAGGCATTGGTAACCTGGGGCTCTTTATGATGCCTTTGATTTATTTGAAAACACCGACCTTTTTCTTTAAGGTCTGTTTTATAAGTAACTATGCATGTAGCACTCTGCCGGATGGTGTTCTGGTGAATAAGCAAGCTAATCTGTTATATTCTTTCCAATTACATTCCAGACCCCTGTCATTAATGCAATATTGATGACCAAGAGACTAAATTGAGAAGAACATAAATCCCACCATTTCAATGTCATGTAATATTTTTACCACAGGCAGGTCAAGCAGATGAAAAACCCTTCAATTAGTAAGCTGAAATGCTGCTTTGTCTTAACCGAGGCTATTGTCAGGACCCGGTGGTGCAGCTTCATCACCCAGTGTCTTGTAATTACATTACCTAATTGGCTGGAGAACAGGAATTGGGCTTACTCCTTTTTTTTTTTTTTTTTCCTGCTGCTACCCAAAAATGACTGAAAAGTAATAGAAGAGTATCTCAGGATTGCCACAGGTTTGAAGAGAGGGCAATGATGGAAATTTGGATTTTAAATGCTGCAATTTTAATGTTGAAAGGGAATTTCACATTCAAAATTTGCAAGTAGCTAAGAAAATCTTGGCCCTGACTTTTATACCTGTGGAGCACACAGCAGCTCCCTGCTGACTCTGGGAAGCGCTGTGGGAGTCTTGCTGCTTCCAGGGTGGTTTTGTTTTTGTTTTTTTTTCCAGAGTGCCTAATTAGGTGCTTCACTTTAGAGCCTATCTGTAGGTATCCAGTTGTTAAACACTTCAGTTGCTGATTGAAGGGTGTGATGAGTGAAAAAGGAATATCTTACAGTCTTTATTGGTTATTTTTATGTACTAAATAATAATATAAATCTCATAAATAAGGACACTTTACTCAGCCAGAATGTCAAGTACATTTCCAAATAAAACTTTCTACATTCAATTAAGTGTGCCTCAACAGGTCGCCTGGGAGAACTAAAGCCATTAACAAATACTAGAGACAATCAAAGGAAAGGTGAGTGGACTTTGCTTCATCTCCCTTGCTCATTTCTATATTTAAATATGTATTTTGTTCTCTTTCTACTTGCTGTAGTCTCTCTTCTCCTTGCAGGGCTCTGAATGCCTGCTGAATTTTCCCAAAAGGGAATTCTTCAAAGGTGAGGTGCTTAGAGCTGAGAATTGGTAGGACACTTAATGCATCCAAATGAGCTGAAGTTTTGAAGTTTGCCATAGTGTAGATGGATGCTGTAGAAGAATCAGACCTGCTTTTGAAGCTGTAGTAGAAGTCCATCCTAATTGCAAAGGGTTTATATATTGACCCTTGAGCAATTGATTAATCAAGGGTACTAAGGTTTCAATAACTCAGTAGCTTGCTATTAAATCTTGGTATGGTGTAGTGGTCTCATTTGTAACATGCTTATAACCTCTAGCCAGCATATAATAAACATGTGTGAATAAAACAAATGTGAATGTGTGAATAAAATGTGTGAATACTTGAAGGAAAGCCCAGGGCATTTTCACTTCAATGTTAGTGACCTGCCTGTCAGAGTTCAGAGGAAGACCTTTGGATAATAGAAGCGTCCTTTGTTGGACGCAAGTATTTAAACTTGTATACTTCCTGTGCCCAAGCAGTCTTAAGGGAAAGAGAGTGAAGAAAAACCTGTTTAGGGTGAATGCAACAGAGACACAATAGATGAGATGGTGTCTGCCCTATGGATTTAACTGAGACTTTGCATAGCTTACCTTTGCTAAAGTGACATCCTCATTCTAGAACTGTGCTTCTATCCCTAGAGAGCCTGTAGTGCTGCTTCAACGTGTATCAATACCTGACTGGAGGTAGTAAAGATGGAGCCAGACTCTACTCAGTGGTGCCCGGTGAAAAGATGAGGCAATGGGCACAAATGAAAATACAGGAAATTCCATTTAAACATAAGGAGAAACATTTTTACTGTGAGAATGGCCAAACACATTGTTGTCCAGCAAGGCTGTGGCTTCTCCATCCTTGGAGATATTCAAAACTCAACTGGACATGGTCCTGAGCAACCTGTTCTAGTTGATCCTGCTTTGAGCAGGGGGCATGGACTAGACTTAAGTGGAGGACTTAAAGGACTGGAGGTCCTTTCCATCTTATTCTCTGATTCTGTGACGTGCATGCAAAGGAGAAGAGCAGTTTGAAAATAGTGATGAAAGATGGACTTAGCATCAAGAGTTTAATTTGAAGGGAAGAAACTGTAGAACTTAAACAGAATCCAGGGGTGACAGAAGTTATGGGAAATGTTGTGTGCAATAGTGACTTAAAAGACAGTTGTGATTGTAAAGAGATGGGGAGGGAGAAGTGGTAAGTGATGACACATACAATGAGTGAAGAAAAGAGGAGTCTAAACTCAATTACTTCTCTGCAGTGGGCCAAATGGCACAAGAACCAACAACTGCAGTGAATCTTCCCCAGGCTAGCGTGCCATCATGACTCACTTCTGATAAGGGAAAAACATCTTGTTGGAGGTGAGCAGGGTAGTTTATAGTTACATTTATCAGACAAGTAACTGTAGCATGAACTTCTAAGTGCACTTGTATCTCTACAGAAAACAGATAAAATACTGATAGATCACAGCATTGCATCAGAGCTGATATCTCATCAACCTGTCGCCAACCAGACTCCACGCAAGCATGTATCCTGACTAGCCGCTATCTATGCCATCCAGAGATTAAACATAATCAACTCCTTTTGGTTGTAGGAAATCCTGAAAACAATGCTTACCCAACCTATTAATGAGGGAGAAAAGTACCGACCAACAAAACATCACAGTGAACAGTTCTGCCCCCATGTTATTTTGTATTTTGGTCTCTCTGCTGGCAATCCCCATAAGCAATTAGTTAAGATTACTTGTAGATAAAGATCTCATCTTCCTTTGTTCCTGCACAAAGATCTCTCAGACAGTAAGACACCAAATAGCCAAAATTTGGCATGAATATTCAGTTACTTAAAAGTCTGGGCTGGACTTGACAGGAAGACACGTTCTTCAGAACTGGCACAGAACAATCCACTGATACTAAATATGTAACCCCTGCCCAGTTCTTTACAATATTTATTCTTTTATTAGAGGAAAGTTAGAACCATTCATGTTTGAGAAGGTACAACATGTGACTTTGTGGTCCATATCTAGATGTGACATGGCATTCCTATCAGGTGTGTGGACCTAGGACTTGTATTGGTTATATGTATTCAAAATTTGTAAAGCTTTAGGGGTGTACAGAGGTGGAAGATGTATTTAGGCTTATCTATTCTGCTGTAGCCTTTGTCATCCATCCATCCATTCACAGAACGGAATTTAAAACATCAACAGCATCGTTTAATGTCATCTTGTCTTTCATTATATGTCAATGTCTCTATTTGACTTGGAAACTTTCAGATTCTTAAAGGTGACCTCATCATTACTGGGAGGGCTAAGAGAATTGGAGTGTTTAGTGTTTAAGCAAATGTCACCTGCATTTGTAATGTCATTTCATTGCTCAGCTCTTTTAGTCACTCTCAGCTAATAAGCTGGAGTTTGAACTGTGAGTTTACAGGAGCCAATGCTCTTAGTCACAATACTGATACTCAGAAGCATGTTCCTGGTTTGGCTTCTATCATGGTTAATGGCACATCTTTGTGTACCTGCAGTGAAGGGTGTGGTGTGTCATCTTTAACCACTTAGATCTCTGCAAAGTACTGATACGATTAGGAAAACTTAATGGAGTGCAAGAGGAAGTTGTGTTTGCCTGGCCAGAAAATACAAGTGCTGCTCAGGAAAGGCAAATGCACATAAGCGTAGCTGTCAAAAGGGACCACTGTTGTGCAGCCCTTCAATATACATTCGAGCCCTGTGGGTTTTACTTTGGTCGGCTGACTCCTGCAGTATATCAGATTTATCTATCTTCAGTTGATCTAACTGATCATTTGGGACTACTGCGCTACCCTGGATGTTGTCAGCGCAAGACCCTGCCAGCTGTAGAAATACAAGAGTGTAACTCCAGTACAGTTCAACTGCATTTGCTCCAGAATAGTGCTTTCACCTTAGTTTATTGTCATTCCACACACATGTATTTTCGGCTTTGTTCCTAGCTGCCTAGTGGCAGGAATGGCTTTATGCACATCTTCTTTCCAAGGATGCAAACCCTCATTCTATATCCTTGTTTGTTGCATAATTTTTCTATAACAAAAGCAGGAATATATGGCAAACCTCAGCAGTTCAAATATGGAATTTCATGGTGCTGAGCCCTCTTTTACAGAAGCTAAATGTAGAATCCATAGGAGTTAACTCAATATCCTCTCACAGGAAAGGATGCAGGTGCAGTTGCTGTAGCAGTATAAAAGATCAGCAACATCAGTTCAAAACATGGCTTGCACTGGCGCTGTGCATCCGTACTAGTAATAGGTTGGCTGTATCTGTGTGTTCTCATTGGTCTGTGTGTCCCTAATCTGAAAGAAGCATGTATTTAGCTTGTTTATGAGACCCTCACAAGCTACTCCACATTCAAATGCAAATACTTAATAACCGAAGCTTAAGGATCATATGATTCTTTAGACAGTAAATCTGGTGGTTCAGAGTTGTACGCATATTTGGCAGATTATAGGTTTATCACTGACAGCTAATCTTTTAAAGAGCTGTGACTTAATTCCTTTTGTTAACTAATTAAAAAAAGAGAAAGAAGTTAAAGCTGTAATTAGACCTATTAAAATATGTATTACTCACTCAATGGTCTATACAACTAGGATAAATGTATAATTAGGAGGTTTGTCCAAACATGATTAAAACTAGTCACGTGTCCTAGGCCTTCAAACATTTATGTGCACATGAGATTGAGAGTAAAGTCAGTATGAAAATGAGAATATAAACCATCTCATACTTTGCAGAGAAAATACATGAACTATCTTTTGGCATATTATAAATATTTAACTCAAATCATGAAAGCTTTTTTCAGATGAAAATTCTGAAAGGATTGTGTCAGGCCTGTAGCAACTACTGTGGGATAGTGTCATTGGGAACAGTAACCAGACCAGGTCCATCTGTCCCCATGAACTATCGCTGCTCTTGCCTACAGTTTGCTGGTAGTTTAAGAAATTTAGAAATTAGTAGGTTGTGCATTCCTATTAGTGATGGACGCATTCCCTGAGGCATAAGGATTTGTATCCCTTCCAAAACTCATACCTATTTTGGGGGATTGGGTTTCTTTTTTGTTTGGGTTTGATAGTCTTCAAATTACAAAGTAGTAAAGTCTTCAGCTTTAGAACTAGGGCATATTTTCCCTTCCATAGAGTTAAGAGATGGGAAGAAGAGAGCAGGTCCGTTGACCTTTTCTACCTCACATAGATGTGTATGAGTGCTTTCTCTGTGCGCTCGTTTCTGGTGATGGCACCTCTTGAAGGGAAATTCCCAGGAAGACCATGGTGGTTCTGGGTCTCAGCCACCATTCTTTCCATGTCTTGATGGTTTATTGAGTACTGGAATCTTCCCTGGCTTGTGTCTCATCAGCCCCTCTGTGCCACATACAAGTTGGAGAAAGGGACTTGGAGCACCTTTGCATCCTAAATTGCCCCCAGAGCTCATAGCAGTCGCACTGTATGGTTCAGGTGTTGCTGTGATAACCCCTCAACAGCTGTCCACATCCAAGCTGGTGCCCAGGTGCTCTGGCTGTGACTGCGATAGTCTCTGTAGCACTTCAGGCTGAAGCACAGGCAAGGAAGGGGGTTTCTGCCACGCAGTCATTTGAAGAAAACCATTGCACATCTCCACAAAACAGGAGATGTTGGCAGCTCTCGTGGAGGTGCAGTCATCTCTGACATAACCGCTAACCAAAATTAAAGACATAAATAAATTGTTTGCTGTAATAGCTCTCTGTTTCAAAAAGCTTTAGTTGCAAGTAGTGATCCAGAGAAAAAGAGGCTGAAGTATTGCAGCTGCGGGGCTTAACCTATGGAAGAGGAACAAGCTCATGTGCTGAAAGCTGACTCAGATATTTTCAATTTACCTGCCAGAGTGAGAACTATTTGCACAGATGAACGAATTGCAGAAGAGTTTCCAAAGTAATGTAGAAAAGAACAACAAGCTTCTTTAATATATATCAATTTCTTCTTGGGGAACAGTGAAATTCAGTTAAAAGTCTTAGCTGTCTGTACTGCTTTAAGCGCAGAAAATGTAGAATTTGGCTGGTATCAGCCCTTTTTGTCTCACTAAACTGCTGAGAATCCTGGGGTAGGACAAAGAGGGAAAAGCATTTGGGGGGGGAAATCTGGTGCAGAGGAAATGGTAGAAGTATCCTGCTACAGCTGTGGAGGAGAGCAGTGCTTCCTCTGCGTGGGTTATACCCGACTTTCCCGTTTGTTTGTGCAGGTTGTCATGTTCGCGTATGCTTGGAGAGAAAGATGTGCTGCATATGGGTGTATGTGTATATAAATGCACACACAAAGAATAGTAGTTGTCTATAATGCATACATAGTGGTTTTGGGACCAGTTTCTAAGTGGTTCATGGTATGTCTGTGGTCCAAATGAGTAGCAATGTAAGAATTTTGGAGTTGTTTTGTGCGTATTCTTCCTGTATGAAAAATGAAAAGATTAGGCCTCTCTCTGCAAGGATCACTTTTTATTTGGGGAGCTACCCAGCTGTCCCTCTTCAGAGATGGTAAAACTTAAGTTTTGACTGACTGTGATTAGAGATGGAAGATTTGGGGGTTCTAGCTTACTGTAACAAATTACTGCATAATTTTATTGTATAGATTCCGATAGGATGTGTGCTAGCCAAAGATCCAGAAGAGATCTTTCAGCAGGATAAGAAGAGGCATTAGCTCTTTAATCCTAGATATAGAGCTCTAAAACCAGGCACAACATAGAACTGATTATAATTCCCTAATGTTGTTGTAGACTTCTGTATGTTTTGCCTAGATGTTACACCTACATAGCTGCATTGTCCATAGTCTTGAATAAATCATCTCAGAAAAGCAATACCATTCATGTCTTTATGTAGATTATCCTTTTGTAAGACTGCTTTTATTGCCAGCTGAAGTCAGAATCTCATGACTTAAATGTGGATACCGCTGCTTCAGAGAATATAGTTTAAATATTACACAGATATTCGGAATGTGTAAGTATGGGATAAGCCAGGGAGGAGGATTTGAGGAGGAACGGGGGGAGAAGAATGAATGTGTTACTTGTTGCAGATGATTTCATTGTACTGGGACTCTGATTCAATGGTATTGATGAAACCGAGTCACTCTTTCCCACAATAGGAAAACTTTGTACGGTTTTCCTGCTTTATGCAAGGATTGCAAGAGGAACCTTATAACAGCATGATTTTGAGGAAATTCCTGTCCAGTGCATTCACTGGGAGTGATACTGGTTGGTGAGCACAAACTTGTGTCATTTTTATGTAGGTATTTCAAATTTGAGGAACATCCAGTGCATTTGCAAACTTGTCATTCTGCAGGTGTAACTAGCACTGTCTACAGACTCATTCTGGGTCTGGCAGGTGACTATTTTGCCTGTCACCCTCTCTGTGATCCAGATTTGAACCTCCTAAGAAACCAAAATCAGCCTCCAGTTCCCCCGCTTTCTAATTCTGCATGACTAAGTCATTCAGCATGTTATAAATACTGTTGCTCATTCCAAATACATTGGTTACCTGTGCACCAATCATTGTCAGCATATTTCTACAGTGGAGTGGATTGGCATTGCATAATTGGCATAAATTAAAAAGCTTGAGTCACAGTATTGCCCTTTCTGCATACACCCACATGTCTCTGTTACGTATGTGCAGCTTATGGGAGATGTATGAATGATAGCAGCACTGTAAACGCCCTGCCAGCAAACAAGGAACTTGTATACCCTCAGAAAATAGGTATTGATGCAGAATTTACGTCAAAATAAGAGGAAGTGAAGAGTGCACGAAAGTATTTGTTTTGTGCGGCTACAGGAATCCTCAAGAAATTCTTTTCAACCAGGGGATTACAGTGGGGAAGACAATGAAAACGTGTCAGTGGTAGATTTTTGTCTGCTGATGGATGTATTTATGACTGAGGCACGTGGCTTGATGTCTGCATGGCACTTTGATATTTGAGAATGAGCGCCCCGCATTCTGGCTTAGCTTTGCTGTAGGCACAAAGACAGTCACTTTTCTGTAACTCAACTTTTTCCCATCTGAAGAAGGGGAATTGGTAATCGCTCATTGTTGTCAAAGCACTTTCGTGTTTAAGGACATATCATAATCCCTGCTGTTCTTCTCACAAATGATCTACAGAATAATAACAGTAAATTGAGGATTTGTAGAGGTTACACTTGTAGAAATAAATTTCCCTGTGCTTACAGTTTTCTGTCATTGACTGTTTAATTTCTGTGCCTGCAATTACTTCTGGGTGTAGCTCAAGCTGCTTAGATATCTGAGAACTTGATTGTGCTCATCTGTCAGGTATTTAGGCATCCAAGTATGTGCCTTATGCCTTTGTACAGCAGCACCCAGAAAACTGTAAGTGTAGTGGAAGAGAGTGGCTTGAAAATCAGGTCCTTGCAGTTTAAGAAAGTGTTGGCTGAAACGGCGGAACGGGCCATGAAGATTATATTAGAAGAACAATTCCTTTTCATCCATTTTAGGTGGTGGTGTGTTGAACGTGAAGTCCATCTCCTCATTCTGTTGGATTGCCCTTTACTCAGAAGGGCACGTAATTCTCTGGGCAGCTTAATGCCTTTTCAGCTGTGTGGCTCTGAATCTTTCACCCGGTGGTACTACCTACCGAGCACACTGATGTTCCTGCGGTTGAGTAAAGCTCAAGTCTTATCTCTTTGGAACTCAGCGCAGATTGGAACCTGAGGTTTTTCAGAAGTGTTCAGTGTTGGTTTACTCTGCTTTACTGCTGCAAGGAGGCGATTTATGCTTTTTTCCAAGCAAGTGGAGTGAGATAGGTGCTTAGCACCTTTGAAAAACTTCCCTTATTCAGTAGTTTCTAATCAAGGAGAAAATCGAGAGTTTGGGGGGTTGCAGGTTCAACTTATTCACAGCTTTGAAGAGCCTTTAGGATTTCACCAGTCTTAACTTGTCCCTTGGCACGCTGAGGAGGTTGGGATTGTGTTCGGCTGATATTACTTCTCTGGATCCCAGAGCGGGATTTGTTCCACTCGCCTGCCTCCCCAAACCTTCCTCTGTCAGTGCAGTGTTGGGCTTAATAACAGTGAGCTACATCCTGAGAATAAACTGAGGATCTTCTGCCTCTAATAGAAATATCTTCTTGAGTGTCACAGTGTAACCTGCATTATTATTACAACTTTTCTTTCATGGCTATAAATCTTCACAAAAAATATAGTCCCTTTCCTCCTCAGCAAGAGGCAAATGAAAAGATTCTGATGTTTTAAAAAATAAATGCGTACAGGGGGGTCACTTTCCCATCACATGGGTTTGTATTTCCCTATTTGCACAGCTTTCACTGTTGTCCGTCCTGAATCCAAAAAGACAAGAGGAGACCTGCTAAGGTGTTTTATTTCTTTTCTCAGTATTTCTGGCTGCTTGTGCTCTCGCGAGGTTTGGTTGGCATCGGTGAAGCAAGTTACTCCACTATTGCACCAACCATCATAGGAGACCTTTTCACCAAAAACACAAGGACCCTTATGCTGTCTGTTTTCTACTTCGCAATTCCTCTTGGCAGGTAAGTGACATAATGCTTCGTTCATTTGGTTTTGGCTTTTCTCTTAAGTAAGCTCACACAGATTTTAAGTTGCTAATGATAATAGTTCTTCTGTCTTTGGTTGGAATGGCTTAGACAGGAAAATATTGTGAGCAGTGACTAATTAGTTGCAGGAATTGGATTCTTTTTCTAGCCCTGTTACTGGTTCATATGTGACTTTTGGGAATTAGTGGGAAGGATTATTTATTTTTTTTACAGCAATTGAGTGGAAATGGAATACAAATATTTTAGCTGACTTTTTGTGGCATTATTAAATTAAACTATCATTTTGAATAATGTTATATTGTTTCTCTGAAATGATTCATGTGAGGTCTAGGCCTTCTTTTGGCAATGCCTTTCGGGTTCCTGTGAAATCAAGATCTCTTAAGACACTGGGCTCAGTTCTCAAAAGTGAGCAAATGGGTACCTGCTTCTGTGTGAAGTCTAAATATCAGAGGTTTCAAGAGGAGTATGCTATATAACATACACAATCTGAAATTTTGACTCTTAAAAATATTTTTAGTTCACAAGGTTTACATACCAATCCCCAGAGTTGTACAACATCCTGTGCAAAAGTGGCATCATGGATTCATTTCCAGCAGGGAAAAGATGGGCAGCAATTTAATCCCCCTCAACTCAGGGAAAAACTTCTGGTTTAGGGTGGTGCATTTTACAAGTTAGAGCACTCATCTCTGAGATAAAACTCACAAGCATCCATTTGCTCTTGAGGAAAAAGAGATAGACAAGTCCTTAACTGGTGAAAAGAATATTTTCCCAAGAGGGCCAAGGATGCCAAGTGTTTACATAGATAATTCAGTGAACTATGGCTAGCAAGAAATGACAAATATTCATCCCATTGAGCCTGATTTTGGGGCTTAATTCTCTCAATATCCAGCCGAGGTTTGGATCCATGTTTTGATGTTGGGTCCTGTCTGTGTATAAAGCCCAGTTTGGGGGTGATTATAGATGGCAACCTCCAAAGCTTAGCAGACTGTTCAATAAAGGCACGGGATGGCTGACAACTGCCCCACAGCAGTCCTGGCAACTTTTAGCCAAGGCAATCTAAGCAACAAATGCAGCAGTTTGGAAAAAAGGATATTCGCATCCATTCAGTTCGCTTTGAGAGAAGCGTGGCTACGTTCACCTTGATCTAGTCTCTTGGGAGCCACCTTTTGTTACCACAGTGTTAATTCTTACATGTAGCTGAAGGTTCTGCTGCTCCTTTATCTTCAGAGGGGATTTTCAAGCTTCAGGTCTGATGTTCTCCCATCAGACCGTCTTGCATATTCTTCTTGGGTTTTTTAATAAGCTTATGGAAAATGTTCTCTTCATGAGTAATTAGAACCAAGTACTGTGAAATGGCAAGAAACAATTTAATGACAAAATATGGTGTGTCCTTGAAGGGCACTTCTTAACTGAGAGCTTGAACATAAAATTTTAAGTATTCGTATTACTGCACAGAAAGGCCTGATGTAGAAATTGAATTGGGAAATAAATTCTTTTTGAGGCTTTGTTTCCATCCACTGTAGATTGAAAGGTCAGCTATAAACTTGAGATCAGTGTTTGAATTTCCATCGGATTTGAGCATTTTTAGATCAACAGTGCTGGGAGGAGTTACATATTAGCCACCGCCAGGTTTATCTTCCTGCAGGAGAAGAGAGCCTAGGACACACAATTGATTGTGACTTTTTTTATCTTTGTTTAAGAACAGCTATGACTGTGGTACTGACTGACTCTCATCTTCGTATTACTTGCAGTGGCTTGGGATACATCACGGGGTCAAGTGTGAAGCAGGTTGCTGGAGACTGGCACTGGGCGCTGCGGGTGAGCCACTCTTAATTACATCTTATTAACAGTTGCATCGGTTGATCAGTGTTAGAAAGAGTTCTATCACACAATCCCTCAACCTGTTATTCTGTATAGTAACCTGTTATTATATATAGAAGGTAAAGGATTGGCAATGACATCTACGGCTATTAAGTGCATAGCAGAGGCATTCTCTAAGCAAATGGGAAAGGTATGTGTTTTTGGCTTGTTGTACTTGGTTTTTTCCCTGCCTGGGAGCAAGATTTTTCCAATCACTTTATTATCAGTCAACCATGATTTCTTGATGGGGATGGGAAGACGAGGCATTGGCCTTAAATCAACTCCACAGTCTTTCAGTCCCCTGCTGTCAAGAAACTCCGAGAATGGCTTCCTGCTTTGAGGAAAAAACACTTTGTTCCAGTTTCCGCTTGTTTTTCTGCCCTGAGACAGTCGGTTTCCTTCTATTTTAACCTCTTGGGACCTTGATAAATGTGTTGAAAAGATAATACACTCCAATCACATACCACAAACAGGTCCTGCAGACAAAGATGTCTTGAAAGAGCTGAGAGGAAGTGGCCCAGCAGAACTGTTTTCTGACCTTTGGCAGTCTGGGTGGCACGAGCCCCCGTGAGGTGCATTCTCTGGCTCTGGCACTTCATGAAGACAATGAATCTCATGAAGCTCAGGCCAACACCATTTATAACAGCAGGTGATGATATACATGGGTTCCCATCTCAAGCAAATGTGTCCTTCTGTGACACACGCCATTCCCTCCCTGTCCAGCAAGGGCAAGCAAAGCCAGGAAAATCACCGTGAACAGCTCATCTGCAGCTAGGAGAGTGGAGAGTAGTTTCCAGCTGTGAACCTGAAATGAAAAGTTTAATAGCCTACAGCTTCACACCAAGAGAATGGCTACCTCATTCAGTAGCAGGAACGCTTTAAGGGTAAAATTAACTTCTGAGCAGAGGCCAGCACAAGGAATAAGAAACTCCAAAGCCCCTCCTCCTGGTCAGTGGGCTTTAATGAGGTTGACGCATTGGAGTGCTCTTGTGTTTCTATCTGTAAAACCCAAATGATTAGTTTGTGCAAAGAAATCCTCACTAGCATCTTTCTCTTCAGATGAAGTCTCCATAGTTATCCTGAGAAATCCAGGCTATCTGCAAGACTGTACCCCTTTACAGGGTCATGATTTGCACTATAAATAACACATTGATGCATGATTCCCTGACTGTGCAAAATCCTGGGGAATCTGACAAGCTGCACACTTCTATGATGGTTGCTTTGGACAGCATTGCTTAGTTTTGATAGTAAAACAGCACATGTTGAAAACTTCCAGACATCAGCGTAAAGCAGCCTCCGTCCCTGTGACAGTTATTGCGCTCTTGCAAGATGTGCAAGATACCCCTAGGTGATGCTTCCCTCTGTGATCTCCTGTGGTCTCCAAATCCAGGCGAGGTCAGGAATAATCTGTATTTCAATGGGCCAAAGAAGACAGACGGACACTTTGGCAAACGGCAGCTTTGTCTCTGGCTCTAGCAGTAATGGCAGTGCTTCACTGGAGCATTACTGAGTATCAATGGATATTGTCCTGCTGGGGGATTAAGCCTTTAGATGAAAATCAAAGACACTTCGAATTATATGACCCTAGAAAATCCCAGCATTTCCATTTTTTTTACCAGTGCTCTGTCTTGTGTTCAACTGTAATAAGGATACTGTATCAGGCTTCATTTATCCCTGGATGAGGGATTTTCTGAAATATTTTTGTCTTCCCTTCCCTAGAAGAATTCTGGGTTTTTCGTCTTTAGACATGAAACACTGCTTTATGTGTAAAGGCTGTTCTCAGGTTATTATTGGAAACACATTTTTTGGAACAGGAATTTATTTTTAAAATGGCATGTATAGAAGAGATGATAGTTTGGTGTAAATCCATGTTCCTGTTTTCCTAACGGAGCTATTTTCCATTCTGACAATGATGGAATTTCAGTGTCAAAACAAGAATCATGTTTGTAGCTTGCAGAACACTGTGGGATCTTTGTATTTTTGTCTAGTGGGTGGGAGAAAGGATTGGAAACTGGGAAGCCTAACCCTGGAATCTGTTGCTTTCCTATCTTCCAGCCTGAATTTTTAATTTTTCTTGGTCTACTGTACCCTGAGGTAATCAGAGGAAGCTGCCTGAAAATGGGAAGCCATTGTAGGTTAGCTGGAAGGAGGGATGCATGTCAGGCAAGGATTTTCAAAGCCAGCATGCTCCCTACATCCAGAAATCTTTCACCTGGCCTCATTGCCTTTAAAAGGCTTCTGCGCTCTCCCAGAAACTACTTGGTCTCAGCCTAGCCAGGAGTAAGTTCCCAAAGAGTTAAACATCACTGAAGAACCGTATTTAGATGAATCTTGGTACTTTAATAACACAAAGAAATGGACTGCCTTAATCAGAGTATTCTGAAAGCTGCATGCTTCCAGAGTGAGATAAGAGAGTCCAGGGGATGACAGGGAGGAAGGAAAGGAGAAGATGCCTCAGCGTGCTTACAGATCTGGCTAGCTCTAAAGAATCGAGTCGCTGAAACAAAATGAATGTAATCTGCTTCTTACTGACTAGTCAAAGCAAACCCTGCTGACTCCTGTGCTAATTCCCTGTTCCTTTCTTGCAGGTATCTCCACTCCTGGGAATGATAACAGGGACGCTCATCTTAATATTTGTACCTGCTGCTAAAAGAGGAAATGTAGAACAACTTGGGGGACAGCTGAAGGCTCGGACCTCGTGGCTAAGAGACATGAAAGCACTGATTAGAAAGTAAGAGCACTCTAGTAAAAAGCATGCTTTGCCTCTAATGCTTAGTTGGAAGGTCCAGTGGCTTGTACTTCTTAGCACTGTGAACTGGAAAGTAAGGGAGTTGCAGGAAGGTCTGAGGACCTGGGAAAGAAAAATCACAGTTACATTTTCACGAGGTATCAACTGCAATGACAGTGATGGATTCCAACTTTTGCTCTACCCTTTCCAAGATTCAGATCTAAGAGAGAGTCTGCTTTGTTTGGCTCATACTTCAGACAGATCAAGGCTTTTGAAGTGTAGAAATTGCTGTGTTCCTGTATTAATTGTTGTGCCACTGTTGTTCAGATGCTTAGATCCTTTTTCTTCCTTGAAAGAGCTACTCTGCTGAAGGGAAAAAGAAAGTTAAATGCCAGAGCAATTGAAGAGGAGAAAATACACAAAAGCTTGCACTGCATGGCAAGTTTAAATATATATGTTTATACAACCACATGTGAGTGAATGCAGAATCACAGAATGTGCTTGGGTGCTTGTATATGGGCATAAAAGATCACGTGCTCACGAGTGTTTAGGCAGCTGCACTTGCTTCCAGAAAGCTTGCCTGTGAATGTGCAAATATTGCACTTGTGAATTCAGTCTTGCGTCAGAATTCCGATGGGAAACTTGTGGTGTCCTTCATTTTTAGAACTGTTGGCTAGAATGTCTTCCTGGTATTGTCATCCAGTAGCAAAGGACTATGAAAAGTGATGATGGTTAATTTATCAATATTTCTATATTGCTTATTTTGTTAGTTTATCCAAGCAGTAATCATATGGTGGCATGGATGGGAGGGAGAAGGGAAACTGGTAATCCAGATAAACAGGTGATGTTACAGTGAAAGCCTTGTAATTCATGTCTTAGTGACTAAGTACTGATTGTCTTCTGAAACAATCCCGTGAAAAATGCTCTCTTTGAAGCACCACTGAAGAGTTAAGTACATTACTGTCAATGGATATGAAGAAATATTCCATGCCTCTCGTTCTGCATTGCTTTGTACCTTGTATGATCTCTGTCCCTTGGCAAAGGGAGGTGGCTAGTATGGGGGAGCACTGCGTTTTGTCACTGAAGCGCTGGCTCCTGTCCTGAGGCTCCAGAGCTTTCACTTTTCCCACTAAACCTTCGATCGGTTTTGTCTCTTGCATCTCCGCAGCCGCAGCTACGTGTTCTCTTCGTTGGCCACCTCAGCTGTCTCCTTTGCCACAGGGGCTCTTGGCATGTGGATCCCTCTCTACCTTCACAGAGCACAGGTTGTACAGAAGACAGCAGAGACCTGCAGCTCACAGCCCTGCAGCACCAAAGATAGGTGAGATTCATATCCCGTTGCTTTAAAGAGAGGGGGAAAGGGGGTGGGGGCTCGTTTACCAGAGGAAACAGGCAAGTCCCACGGAGTCAAGTTACTAGAATGTCTGTAATTTCCTCTAGGTCTTAGCAACAATGATAGGAAATGCTGGGATTGTAAACTAGGTTTTATTTCTCTTCTTTTCTTCATTGCATGAAGTCAAACCAAGGCAGAAAGCAATGACCTCAGCTCTGTCTTAGTTCCCAGGCTATAATGCAGAAGTAGAAGAAGAGACTGTTGTCTTTGCCTTAGAGGATGTTTGGAGAGTTGAGAATTTGGTTTCTTAAGACCCACACTTTTCTGTGGGAGCAGCAGAATAAGCTGGCAGGTTGGGTAGCCAGTGGTGGCTATAATTCAGAGGTTGTACTAGTTTCCCTAAAGACTTCAGGGACTAACCCTGAAGACTTTTATTTCTGTTTGAGGGAGGTCTACGCTGTGTTTCATTGCTCTGTATGCTACTGTGTATGCTGAGTTTTGCTGAAAAATGGTGCAGAGATCTGGGACACTTTGGTCTGGATTGCCTGATGTTATACGGTGGTTTGGTTTTCCAGTCCCAGTTATATAATATCACTTGCAGTGCATAAGATATGAAAAGTAATTTATCGTTTTGTGCTTTACCATGATGGCACAAAACATGAAATGCTAAAAAAGCATTTCTCCAGGTGAATAAAAGATACAAAAACCTGCCTTTTGTCAGCTCTTTTGCTTTTTAGCTTGTGAGGGAAAAATAACATTAAGAAAACCTTTTTGCTCTAGCTGACACAATCCCACCTCAAGTAAACTACTTAGTGGTTTGGAGTACCATCAACTAGAGCACCCAGCAGGCAGTCTCAGTCTATTCTGCAAAAAAGCAGTGATCAGAAAATACAGCTCCAGTCAGCCTGCCCATCTGCTTTTTACAAAGAGAAGTTTTCCACTCCTTGATGACACCTATATTTTGAGCTGCCCTGGAGCTACTGTAATGTCATTGCCAAAGACTTTGTACTCCAAGTCCTGCACATGCAATACGAAGAATCCTTGACAGCTTCTGGCTCTTTAAATTTAAATTAACACATTTCAAATGTGTAACATAGCAGCAAAATAATCTAATCAGGCTTCTTTGAAGTGGTCTGAAAGGAGTTAGAAAGTCCAAGTATGTTGAAAGTCACTGCTATTTGAAGTCTTGTTAGGTTTCTTTTCCCTTAAGCTTCCTAGAGTCTGTCCTGTCCATGATTTCCTCTTATGTGATCAATGTGCAGGTTATTGCTTAGTTTTGTGCATACATAATTAGCTGTACAATGCACTTGATAGGACACTCAGTTCCACACAAAGAAGCGGTATGAGCCCTCTGCACCTCTTTGCGTGTTGATCAATGCCTGTGTACAAGGCTGAATTTCATATGCTGTGTTTTTTCTTAATTGCAGGGGAAGAGTGCTAAAATCGCAAGCACTCAGCAGGGGAGCTCATTTGTTTTATTTTAAATTTCCAAAGCCAACGTGCAGCTTTCCATTAGTCACTTTACCCTAATAATTTGCCCATTTTTGGGAAAAACTCCAAAAAAAATAACTGGTTTTTTTTTCCTTTTTTTTTTTTCTTTTTAATAGCTTGATCTTCGGAGCAATCACATGCTTCACTGGTTTCCTGGGTGTAATCACAGGGGCTGGGGCAACCAAATGGTGCCGGTTAAAAACCCAGCGAGCTGATCCTCTTGTCTGTGCTGTTGGCATGCTAGGATCAGCTATCTTCATCTGTCTGATCTTCGTTGCTGCCAAGAGCAGCATTGTGGGAGCCTATGTAAGTATAATCCTTTGCATACGCCAGTCTCTCTCTCTCTAACCCAACTCCTTAGAAGACTCTGTGCGTTGTCCCCTGCAAAAAGCCTGAGATATTGCTCTTGCTTTTCCCCTAAAGTCCTTCATTTTCCCCCTTGGCATTTTGGTACTATCTAGATGTGCCTGGAGGGAAAATGATATCTCAACTACTTACCCCCTCGCTAACTGTCATAGGAATTTAGAGCTGGGGATTTAGGGAATGCATGGAAACCCATAGTTCCCTGCCTTTGGGTTGTTCTATCTATACCTCCATCCATACCTCTATCGCTCTTGCCTAATCTCTTGGTACCCTTTGGTAAGGGTATTGTAGCTGCAGTGGTACCAAATTATAATTACAGTATAATTTGTCTGTGGGCATGCTTTGGGCTACCTATAAGTACTGTTAATTTCCATAACTAGGTAGCTTGCTGCAGGCCAATATTAATTACCATGTAATTTCAATTTGTTGTTATCTGTATTACCATAGCACCTGAAAGTCCTAGTCATAGCCCAGGAACCCACAATACTTGATGCTGCACAAATGCAGATTAAAATGTGGCCCCTTCCAGAGTTTTTATAATCAAAGTATATAAAAAGGCATCAGATCCAGACAAATAAACTGAAGGGAAAAGGAAAAACTTAAGTATAATAATCCAGCTTCAGGCTAGAATCTTGCTTTCAGTAGAGAGTAGAAATCCAGTGCACTGAACAGGTCCCAGGCTCTCTTTCTGTGCAATAGAGAGAAGCCTGGGAGAAGTTTTTGAAGGGAAAGTGTGTTGGAGTAGTGGGATAATTTCTGAAAGCCCACCCTTCGCTTCCACACTGCAGTGCACGCTCCACCCAGCGTGAGAATTCATTTACAATTAACCAACCGATCTACTGCAGTTCCTTGTTTCTCTATACTTCTACCGCTGGCCTAGCCATGGTTATTTTCTGAGTATTTCGATAGCTGCCATTGCTATGGGGAAACACAAGAAGAAAGAGGGAAAGTTTTAAAACATTAAGACAGAACCAAGAATGCCTGCTCTGGCTATTTAGAAAGTGTCAGAAGGAGATTCAGTCCTCTGGTTTGTGGCATGGTCTAGAATTAATCTTTGATTCAGCAGAAAAATGATCACCTCGGACAACCTGTATGAGGGTGTTACGGGTGGGCTGAGCATTAACCCTCCTTTCATCGTCAGCCATCTCCGAGTGAAGAGATCTGTCACATCCCTCCACCTGCCCCTCCCCTCCGCCTCTTTGTGCAGCCAGACCTGTGATTTTCTCCTTTCCCAGACCCGATGACAGGCATGTTCATTTGTGGTGTTTAGTCTCTCTATGCAGAAATTCCTCCCTTTCTAAGCTGGAAATACTGTTTTCAAAAATTTTGCAACAAAAGATCATTATTGGTCTCATTTTCATCTTTTTTTCTTATTTTTTTAATAGCTGTGTGACTATTCTACATTGTGTAAATATATAAATATATATGGTATTATTTAACCAATCTTAGAAACACGATTTATTTTATTATGCACAAGCAGTAAATCTAATAAAGAGTCAATGATTTGCAAAGGAAGTTATATCTGCATATGGAGGGGGTATGAGGAATATGAGCCTGTTTGCTGGTGCAGTTAGGCTGATGCCTACATTTGTTGCTGGTAACACTACCACTCCATATCCCTAAAAAAGCTTTCTCTGCTGCTGGAAACCTGATGCATAGAAAGGAGAGAAGAGTCTAGTTAATGTGCTGATTGGGGAATCAGAGATCTGAATTCTCTTTATAGATTCTACATGTGACAGTGGGCAAGTTATTTAACTTTGGTTTGCCTCTGCGAAAATGAGGATTCTTAACTTAGAAAGGGTCAGGGTAGGTTAGATCATTAAGGTTTGTAAAGCACCTGGAATGAGATGATCTGTGGCCAAGCCATCCGCGATAAATTTATATAAACAAAAACCAATGACACAACACTTGTTGCTGTGTGGCGTTATAGGTGCTAACCCCACTGAGAGAACAGGTCTATGTCGGAGCTACCAATGTCTCAGAACACAAGGTGTTACCATGGTGGTGCTCTGTATCAGTTGAATTGACTTTTCAAGGCAAGTTGCAAACATGAGCCCTTGTTTTTCCATGCCATCCAATGCTATTGCAATCTTACAGGCTCCCAGAGTGTTTAATTCCATTTTATTTCACTAGGAGACCTGGTTTGCAAGGCTCCGTGGTGTAGCAGTTTCTCATTACTCTCTGCTTTAAGTCTCATTGGTCCAAAATGAAGGCAAGACTGTTCTCTGGAGTTGGAAAACATAGATTTGGTGGACAGCATGATGGACTAGGTTACCTTCTTTATCTCAAAATCCATGATAATAGCTTGTTCTGGAAAGAATACAGTAAAACTTAGGGGTGGATTTTCTTGACATCTGTGTCCTGGCTCTCATCCTGAAACAGCATCCCTGAGTTCTGTAGGACTGAAAGGCAAGAACAATGTTCTGGTCTGTTCCCCAGCATGGTGATATTTCCAGACCTTCTGTACTGTGACTGTCCTTAGACTTCTGTCACTGATCACACCATGCTAAAATTGATGGGTTACTGGTTTTGGACCCCTCATTGGCTCAGAGCCTTACAGTTATCACTTCCAAGCATTTTGATGGGTCCCCATGAGATGGTGTTCTGTCACGCTGAGCTGCGGGGGCCACCAGATCACCATCTCCCTCCTTGCTGTAGTTAACACTTGTGAGTTTAATTTCAACTGATATTGGCATCAGCTTAAATGAAGTGTTCAGCACTCCAGCAAGGATCAGCAGAGCCTTTGCTTTTTAATTTCTTGTCTTTTTTGGTTTTTTTGAAAAGACCTGTGTGTCCATTAGCACGATCACCTTGTCCCTTACAGGCTGTCAGCTGTCTGCTCTCTTCCTGAACATCTGGGTTTTTTTTTTCCCCTGCTCAGTCCTGTCTTGCAGGTGGTTTTAGTCCCTCAGGGCAGCTGCTATTCCAGTTCTGTAGCAGCCACTCCTACCTGGAGCAGGTAGACAGATGGTTTTTTTCATCCAATCTTTTCATACTAATCCAGTAAATTATTGGCAGTGGTGGAAGTGGCTGGAAAGGTGGAATAAACCAGCATTCTGTATCACTTAGCCACCCAGACACTTGTATTTCTATCTTTTACTATCTTGCACGGCTGTATTGTCCGATCAATTCTTATTCTATTTTCCTTGCAGCATGTGTATTTATGTGTTGTAGTCCAGCTCCTTAAAACAGCAATTTGCATATCTTTAGGTCCCACTCATTCTGAAATATGTACTCTTTGAAATGTTGGGTTTCAAACCTGTCTCTTGAAACCCATTAGCTGTATGGTATCATTGTATCACACCACTCAGACATTTGAACAGCAGATTTTAGACTAGTTTAAATTTCCAAATGACTGGAGAGAGATGCTTTGCTTTGCCTTCCTTTTGACACTGTTCCAAGGTTCTTGTTGTACCTCAATTTCAACGTCTATTTCAATTCCTCAAAGACATTTTATGATCTTGCAGAAACAGCAACTCCCAGGGTAAAACCTTGCCGTAGAACTTTTACAGCGTCTCAGACTCAACTCCAGGGACTTTCTATTGACATCGTGTTGGTGACTTACCTACTTCTGAGGCATCAATATTGCCCAACACTGAGATGGAGTTAGACTTGCTTCAAATTCAAAAGTACATGTGGGAGTCTTACCCACCATGTCAAATACAAATACAGATAATGAAGATGTAGACAGATACACACTTTGCAAATAGCCATGGAAGGAGTTTATAACCTGCTTAGATCTTGCTGCGAGAGCTGCTGGTGCGACCACTCTGAAACTACTTTACTTGTCATTTTTGGGAATCAGAATTTGCTAACTGATCACATAAGCAGAAGGCTTGAGGGGGACGTAACTTCTATCAGCTCATCACAGATGAGCAACTGAACACGAAATGGAGATGGTGAGATGTTATGCAACACAGCTGGATTCAGAAGAGGATGTATCTCTAGAGCTGAAATAAGGTTTCGAAAAGTGTGTGAGGAATCAAAACCGTGCCCACTGCAGGAGCTATTAATCTGTTCTGGAGGCTGCCCTATTTGCAGTAAGCATCCCTAGAGTCTCTCTCCAGCAGAAATGCCACATATCCTCATATGCCCTTTGCAGTGCATGAACTCATTTTTATAAATCCCCATTAGCAGCTGAAGGACAGACTTTTTTTAATGTCAGTATCTTTTGTCCTACTTTTTGATCTTCCTCTTGTTCCTCTTATCCTTTTACCAGTATCCACATATTAAGTATGTGTTTCATGGAAGCATGTTGGGTGAAATACGCATTCAACAATTCAGAACTGGTGCACTCTGAAGTTTGTGGCATTTCAGTGATTTATTTATAGGACTTGTGCTGAATTCCTGCAGAAGAGGGCAAGTTTTACTTGCTGTGTGCAACAATTCATATGTGTTATGTGTATGCAATTTATATAACCTTAAGGCAAGCAGTTGCCTGTTTGCAATACTGTATGAACAAGCAGGGCGTGTTGATGCTGCGTTCAGAAGTGTGATTACATCTTTTCCCAAGCTCAGTTTAATCTGTCCGGCCACAGAACCCCAGCAACTGCAGCTGCAAAGCTATAGTAGGAGAGATTTCAGAGCAGGTCCTGAGAGCCCACCTGGGGCTCCAGTATGCCCTCGCTACATGACACATGGCTAAAACTCCTGTCAGCACCTTGATTCATTGGATCTGTGTCTCTTAGCTTGGCAGTTGTCTCTTCCAGTGAGAGCCAAGTTCAAGGCAGACCAGTGGACAGTGGGAAAATGGAAAGAGGAGATTTCCAAGCTGACCAGCTGGGCTGTAATGACTGTCTCAGACACCATCACAGAGGAAATAGATTCAGTCACAAAAAGAGGGGATAGGGAGGGAGAATGTGTGGGTAACAAAGACAATTTTAGAAACAAATAGAGGAAGCTTTCTGTAGGTCAATGCGTAAGACTTGCTAAATAAAGCAAACTATTCCTGGCAGTGACATGATGGTCTGAGGGGTTTAGGCAGTCTGAACCAGTGTGTGGGAAAGACAGTTTTGGTGGTTGCATCAGAGCCATAGCTGCCCATCTTGGAGGTCCTCCTTCCACCCAAACTGCGCCTGTGCAAGCAACAGGGACTGGAACAGTGACCGTGACTGTCATCCTGTCAAAGCTTACAAGAACACCACAAAACAACATCATTGTTTCCTCAAAGCAAAGCGTACCATGTATTTCTTGCCAGCTTTGTTTCATTAATGAATTGTAGCCTATCCAACATAACAAAAACTGAGCATAAGGCAATTGAAAGGGGAATCTCCAAATCTCCATAGCTGTTATCTCCAACTACCAATATGGATTCCAGGAGTCGTGTTTTCTCTCTAGATGCCACAAAAAGAAATGGGTTAGCTGTGCAAAAAGCAACCTTTGGGGGAACATCTAATAAAGGAGTTTTGCTTGGTGGTGGGGAACAGGGGAGCTGATTTTTACAAGTGTGGTTATTTATGTCGTGCTTTGTGTGTTCTGCTCTTCATAATACACAAAGGAACAGGTAAACGCGTGGAAGATTTTCCATCCTTGTATTTTCATCCTGTTGAACCTACATTTCTTTGCTAAATGGTTAACATATGGCATAAAATCAAAAGGATTATGATTGAAATATGAGTAAAAAGCTTTGTGAGGTAGTGTTCCTCCTTAACCATGTCACCCTTGCCCCATTGGACTCAGTTTGATGAGCATTTAATGATGAGACTAGGTTAAATTAGTTTCTCGTCTTGATCATTTCCAGTTCTTCAAGTGGTATAACTACCTGTAGAACTGTTTAGAGAACTGATCTGGGTTAAAAATAAGCAAAACGAGCCCCTCTTCTCCTACTTCCCCCCCAACAAAAGATTCTTTGCCCCATCTCAGTTTCCCGCTCTGAATCCCTGCTTGGCTCCATGGTACCAGCACAATGGAGACGGCAGTATGAGATGGGAGTAATTGAGGAGGAGTGCCAGAGGTGGAAAGGATATGTGGTGGCTGTTCATACCACACCACCACAAAAAGAAGCTCTCATCCTGCTACATACACAGGGCTTTTAATGTATCTTGTTGACTGTCTCCACAGAGCCAAGAGTTATATTTCACCGTAAAACACTGATGTTGCAAAACCCATACTTAAGTCCTGTCTTGACTGGATGTAGATATTACCAATGTAATGCTTGAGTTGTTATAGTGCCTAGACCTATGTCCCCCTCAAAAAGCACAGCAATATGCTATCAGGGGAAGGAAGGGATCTTGCACATAGGGGATAGAGAACCTCACCTGGTTTGCTACAGAGCTTAACACGTAACTTGATTCCTAGTGATGAAAATGACTGTCTTTTGGGGAGCTGTGGCCTTCTTGCCTTCTCTAACTGGCCTTTTGGAATAGAATGATTTAATTATGGAAGCCCAGGGCTGCCTCCTCTTGCTGGCTTCTCATGTTCTTCTGTTACCAAATGTATCAGCCTTTTATTTAGCTGCTCTGTAGATCATAAACAGTTTACACTAATGAAGTTGCAGGCCAACCCTCTAGAGCTCTGATAAAAATCTATAGTGTTCTCATATTCAGGATAAACCACAACAGTAACCAGGAGTGTATTATGTACAGAAGAGTCCTTTGTGTAGGTGTGAGACAAATAAGCAACAAAGGAAAGTTTGTGACAGGTTATTTTATCCTTGAATGTCAAGTGAATAAATCTTCTCCTTTTTGTGTGTTTTGTTACAACAGATTTGCATTTTTATCGGAGAAACTCTTCTGTTTTCAAACTGGGCTATCACAGCAGACATACTAATGGTGAGTGTACTTTGGAACAGCATCTTTCTCTTCTGGTGGCCAGAGCAGTTTGTCAGCTTGCAAGAACAACCTGAAGTTCACCATTTCTTCCAGATGCCTAGGCCCTACTTCAGCCTCTTTTTTTTCTTTTTTTTTTCTTTTTTTACTTGCTGAAAAGGAAAGTGAGATAGAGAGAGAGAAAAAGGAAAAAAGATTATTCTTGTGCTTTGTTCTGAGCACCAAGGAGAGGAGATGTCCAGAAAGGATACCATTACTGAATTCAAATAGTTTCCCCAAATTCTAGGTATTTGTGCAAAACCCCACATACAAAGAATTCTGCCAGCATTTCCTAATAGTCAGCACATTAGTGGATTTTGTTATCAATAACTCAGCTTTGTTCTGCAATAGGAAATCCTTCCCTCCCTCCCCTGACCACAAAGGCAGCCATCTACCTCTCTCTCTGGCTTAACTCCAACAAACCTACCATTCAACACATACACAATAGAAAACCACCTCTGGGAGAGGTGAGAGGAAAAGAAAGTATAAAGAATTTTTGGACTATGTCCACCCTGTCCAGGAGGAAACTGTCAGGGACTTTTCACCTCGTGTCCTTCATTTTCTATTCTTTCTCCACCATAGAGCTTTTTAAGTCTTTCAAATCAGCAAGCTGACCTCAGCAGCTAGATTTTCATATGAAGTAGTCTGGATGTTTGTTAGAGAGCCTTGCATGTTTTGTAGATGCTTCCATGAGAGACGTACAGAGCCTATCAAACATACTGTGTTGAAATCCCATTGTGAGGGGGGTTACTTGTTGCTTATTGTATGAAAAAGAAGGAAACTAGGGCACAGAACCATTACAGGACTTGCCCAAGGTCTTTTGGCAGGTTGTTGACAGAACTAAAAATATAATCAGTCTGGCATCAATAGAAAACTCCCTTGACTTGTATTTGTTGCTCATGCAAATATCAACGAGAAAACAATCTGGCTCAGTATTCCTAGATGTAAAGATAATGGTGTTGAAGAACTTCAGACTTCTGCTTAAGTTGTGTTTATGATTTAAGTTCAAGGTTGTGTTTACATTTGAAGGTAGCTCTGTAGTTGTCGTAACTGCGTTGCCTGATGAGCTTTCAATCTTTAACTCATTTGTGCAAAGAGCACTTTGAGAAGTGGAGTCGATAATTCCACTTCTCTCAGATGTGGATAAAGCACATAGAAACAAAGGTTATCAGTGCACTTCAGTAGCATGAGATAGCTTTTAATTACTGAGGTTCGTTACTCCTACCAGTTTAGCTTTAGTGTGATAGAACTCTGGATGGGCTGAACAGGTGTTTACTCTGTACTTACATGGGGTTTGCAGCTTGTGCTCAGTTCAGGGCTGCTGTGGCTGTTCATTAAGTGACATCTCAGCGCTTAGACAGATGTGCAGTCTACAGGCAGCTGTGTTGAGGAAGAAATTGTAGTGCAGTATTTGTAGTTGCTCGTTACTGCCTCCTGCCAGAGCTTCCCGTCGCATCCTGCCTTTGGCTGTTATGTTCCCAGGAGCACTCCCAACTTTCTCTGGTCAGAATTAGCTGATGGGCTTCAATAGCAGATCTTTTATATCCTCACTGGCATTGGCTGAAACAGGTAAGGGAGCACATCTGCAGCCCTCCAGCAGTGACTCTCAAAGAGCAGCTGGAGAGAGGAGGGTACCTGGTGGACGTGTTCAAGGTCCTCCAGGAAATCTGTGCCACAGAGAGAGCTGAAACTTGACCTACGTTGTCTCAAGCTAACCCCAAGAGACATTTTCCAACCAACTACTTTTTATACCAAGCCTACTAAGGATGCTATTATTGTCCCATTTTAATTACTGAGACTTTTTTTGTTGATTTCAATGTGACTTCAGTATCCTGTAGCTTTTTAATAGCTTTTATAGGGTTTGCCATCTGTCTTACCAGCATCCTATAGGCAGTTGCATTTTGTAGGGATGCAGTTGCAGTTATTTATGTTGCTTTAGTGCAAAAGAACTCCATAAGAAATGACTGGAAATAATTAGAAATAATTTCTTAGTTCTAATTTCCAAAACATGGGAAAGGAACTAAAACCATGTTAAAAATTGGATTTTGGTAATTGATGCCAACTCTTAAGCTAGCTGTTCTCTTGTCTATTTAGAGAAATGACCTGAGTGTCATATATAATGCCCAGCTTAATGCATTATCAGCACGAGTAGACCTGTAAAAGTGCTATACAAATAAATGTAAACATCCACTTAGGTCAGTGCAAGCCTGTAAACAGATGGTCTGAAGTGTGTTCGTATTACACAAGGGGTTTGAGAGGATGTTTAGTCAGACAATAGGTGAGAGCCAGGGCTATAACCATGTTTGACAGACAGCTTTATAAGAGTTCCTAGCCAGAGAAAGGTGTGGATATGCTTTGGAAAGAGGCACTTTAAGTGTTTGGCAAATTAATTTCTACTGATTACTATTTATTTGGTGTAATCAGAAGTGTGTCTGTTCTTGCCTGAGGCTGGTAAGGAGTTTAAAAGCATTATTAGCATAAGCTTAACAACACTTTCATCATATACATAAATATTATCCTGTTTTCATGGATAAAAAGCTCTCAATACTGTTGCCACTGGTTTCATTATGCCAGAAGTGAGGGGTTTTGGAAACTGCATCGCAAATGATTTATCATAGCTCTCCCAAGATTTACAGATCTCCTGACTGCTTAAGAACTCTATTGAGCAAGTTGGTAAGCATCTTCAGAGGTTTTGCAAGTTTTATTTCATTGGCAAAACAATGTGTTTGCATATTATCTTCAAATTTAATTGTTGGCTCTTCATAGCTTCGTGCTTCCATGGCATCTAGTGTTCTTGCCAGCGTAACGGTCGGTGTGCAGCTCCTCAAATTGTCTGCAGTAAGAGGTGCTGAGTGTGAGGTTTGATAAACTGTCAGCACTGCAGAATGTACTGCACTGCCTGAGATTTTAAAAAGGCTGATATTTGTTCCAAATGCAAATTCGTACAAAACAGGCCTTATTCTCCTGAGCACAACTCTCCAAATCTCCTCCCAGGCACATGCTCAGATGATGCTTAGGGAAGGGGGGGGATGTTTCTTATGGAGCATGCTAATTATGAAACAGATTTTATCAGCCATCTTTGCAAATTGGCCTCAAAATTACCAGAACCCCAAAGTAGCATTAAAACTGCCTTGTAACAGCAGTAATGAATGAGCTTCAGTGCAGCAGGCAAGTGTGTAACATTGAGACATGCTGAGTGCTTGGACTTTGTGGAATCTGGTCCTAATAGTGGGGTTTTTCCTCCACAGCACATCTCAAAAATAATGATGATGGACAGAGGCTTGTTGGCATTTCTGTGTAAGAGCCAGTAGGCAATTTAAAGGGCCTCAGCTATTGCAATCACAATCTCTTTGGGTCTTTGCTGAGAAAAGCCATCCTCCAGTTTATGCAAAGTCCTGACACTCATGCAAAAAAAATGCTCTGCGTATTTCTGTTTTCTTTTAAAACATTAGTTCTTTTTAAATGGTCATGAGCTGCCATGGAGGAGCTGCTTTAATGTTTTGTTGTAGAGTAAAAGTCTTCCTTTAGGCTCAAAACAGGCGTAGAGTGGTGCTCAGCTGTGCTGTAGGTGTGGAGGAATGTTGCTTTTGTTCTGATTACCTTCTCTATAAATAAAAACCAAATATTTATGTAGTATGAAATAATGCCCTATTTTTACGGCCAAAGATAGATAGCATTTCCAGAAGATCTCATTGTTGCTTCTCCCCGTGTGCCTCCACACATCTGAGTGCTGTGGTTTGGATTTCAAGGCAGGGTGAGGTGCCTTTGAATGAAGGTGCACAGCCCACTTCAAACACCTGCGCACAGCTCTGACCAGGAAGGATGTGCCAAGGGGCATCTCTGCTCTTCTCCTGTGAGCCAAGGGTTGCAGGTGGATGTATACTGCTCCGTGTTGTGCTGTGATTTGGAGACCAGGTCAGACTCCTTTGACTTCATTTCAAAGTATTTTTTTAGACAGTCTGCCTAGCTTGAGTGAAGGGTCTTTCTCGGGATGGTTTCTCTGGATCACAGTCTTTGCCTTTCCTCAACAGTAGTTACAACAGGGACACCTGGACTATGTCCAGGCTCTGTCGGCGGCTGGAGTGGAGTTAGCATCTGTTTTCTTTGTCTTTGGTGCTGAAAGAGGCCAGTATGCATTGTCCTGAAGATTACTGTCTGACCCAGAAAGGGTAGCAAAGTCTCTGAGAGAGGAGAGTTTTCTATCAAAGATTAGACATAAACATGAGAACTTTACCTCTTTGGCATGTGGCCCTTTACTGGGAGAAGGGTTTCCTGCTTAACTTATTTCAGACCGACTCATTCTGCTGGTTTCTCTACAGGAAGGGGATGTCAGCAGTAAACCATGGCCTTTCTGAACTCTATTTAAAGAGCAGAGGTTTGCCAAAGCTGCTTGGTCAGCCTCCCTGCCCATCCTCTGTGCTGCCTGCCTCAGAACCTGGAGTCAGAGATGAGCCAGGACGATCCCACGGCCTTCCGCCCCGGCTGCTGTGGCTCTCCCACCTCCAGTTTCTGTGGGATGTTCAAACCAGGCCATGGATGGTTTGAATTTAGGTCTATTTTGGTATCAAAATGTCCATCTAGAGCTGTAATTTACTGCTGTCTTCCTAGAACAGTAGATAATGTTTGCTACCAACTGCTTCCTCTCCATCAGAATAAAATGCTTTTTAAGCAGGGATAGGGAGGAGAATTTTTTGGTGTTTTGGAGATGATGGTTTAAGCCTGTTTTTCTTTCCAGTATATTTTTAGAGGAGGAGGAGAAATCTCATGTTGGTTTGCTTGCTGCATGTTGGGTTTTTATTTTCTGTGAGTTTTTCTTGTCACTTGAATTCCAGACTAAATTTACCTATTTTTTTGGCACTTTATAGTGTCAAACCATATCGATGGTTTCAGCCATCAATAACTTCTTTAGCTAGGCAAACTGAAAACTTGCTGGAAATTGTACTGCTACTTCAAAACTATATGTATGCATAATACAGATATATATGCAAAAATATGTCTAATATATGTGTGTGTATTCATGTGTATAAATATATGCGCGCACACATATGATACAAGTATCATTCAAATTCCTTTCTCCAATTAGCACCAATTCACTGCCACTCCCTAAAAATGATAGGTTTTTAATAAATTTGCCATTTCCTTTGTCATTTTGTGAAGAAAATTGATAAAGCATAGAGTCAAGCAGGCTTTCTTCTCCAGATCTGTTAACATAAACTTTATAGAAAGAAAAATATTTTAACAGAAGTTTAAAATTCCCTGTTTCCCAGATCTACACAGCTCTGGACTCTTGAATTAGTTAGAGTTTCACTTTATCTTCTCAGATGTGCTTTTCTCAAACAGCTCTTGCAGAATGCTTCTCCATTGTACCTGTGTGAGCTGGGACCAGGTGGGAAGAAGAACAATAACTCTTTTCTTTCTTTTCTTTTCTCTTTTCTTCTGTCTAATCTATCCAGGTTGCACCCATTACCCTGCATCTTTGGGGAATGGTAATGAATTGTGTGGCTCTCCTGCTGTTTCACAGTGTGACCTTCAGTACGTTTCTGTGTCTCTAATAAAGTGCAGACTTTATTTTCCTCTTGGGATTTCTGTGAGCCTTCAAGTCTGTTTTGAGCTCCTGGATGCAAAAGGAGGACAGTGTTTAACATCCGCAGCCGGGTGGCTGCTGCGGATCTGGTCATCTTCTGTTGCACAAGAGGGGTTTAACCAGTTACCCGTTTAATGTGTGGTGTCAAAGTCCATTAGCAGTGCGCGTTTGCAGCTTTGTCAAACGGGTAATGAAAGAACTGGCAGGTCATTCTGAAAGCACATGGTAAAACCCTAAGGAAGAGCATTTAATCTAATTTCACCCATCGTTCCTAATTGTCTCTGCTTGGAATGAGTTGATCATTCTAAAGAGGCATCAGTTCTCTTCTAGTACGGATTTTCTCAATGCTGTTTCTTTTCTTCCCTTTTTTAATGGCTCTTTCCCCTGCAGACAGGGCAACCCACCTTCCCTAAGAGGAAGTGTTAAAGCACTGAAACAGTGCTTCAGATCCTCTGCCCTGAGATATGTCGCTGTTGAGCAATGAGTTCACCCTACCTCAGTCATCTAAGGTAAATTCATCTCTGTATCTCTAGCTGGGGATGTGCCAGTCCTGAAATGTCACATTTAATTAATAAATGACTTTAGGAAAGGATTGCCAGAAGTCTGGGAAGGCATGTCTTCTAAAGAAAGACTAAAGGCAGCCGATCAGAGAGAAAGTGGACAAGTAAAAGGGATCATGGTGTACAAATAGCTAAACAAGAGTCATTTCTGGCAGGGTAGGTAGCTCTCCAGGGAAATAGAAGAAGGCGGAACAAGGTTCAGTGATTAGAAGTGGAAACAGAGCTCACTTGGATTTAGAGACCCATTGAATTCTTCATTACTTAGAGCCTTTAATTCAAGACAGGATCAATTTCTAAACCAGGACATGTGGACTTGATGCAGATGTTCTTAGCCAGCTTCTTTCACAAGTTTTATGCAGGAGCTACTTTTTTCTTCTCCTAAATTTGTGTCATAAAATTAAGGTCATTCTGCAGGATGAGGGTTTGTTGTTTGTGGTTTTTTTCTTTTTTAATTTTCATCCCCTTCCATGGATAGGGCTCTATTTTCTGTGGAGTCTGGTCCCTTAATGGGGAAGTAATTTGTGTTTTCCACTGATCCTGTGTAGTTAGACTGATTCTGCATGACCTGGCTGAGGGTGTCATGTCCTATTAGAGGAGTGGAGACGTAACTACAGTATCTTGGTTATGGAAAATTTTTTTAATGTGTCTTTGTCACTTTTCACAAGTGGAATTGCAAATTTTTGAGAAAAATATAAAGTGGCTAGAGATGGAGTGGAAGAGGAGGATGTGTGACCTTTCATACTGATGTGAATTGCTTATGGTTTAGGAAACAAAATGATATCTTTGTTATGGAAAAAACCCAATATCCCAGGTTACAGCAAAGTCCCTGTTTGGAAGGCTGGCGGCACTGAGCAAGTTATGTGCTGCAGGCAACCGCAAACTTTGCTCTCCCCATCAGCCAAGCAAAATACAGGCTGAGGAGCAATAGCAAAGTGTCTCATGGGCAAAGTTGTTAGTCAAACTCATGCAGTCAGTGCTGCAGAGAGGAGTGCACACCGGAGAGAGCTTCCTTCCCTCAACACCTGCCATCAGGAGTACTAGAAAGCCAGGGAGGGTTGCTGAGGTCCCCAGATGCTTGAGCCACCCATGGACCGGACAGTGGTTGTGTCTGCCACCGACGTCTCGGGGAGCTTGTTTACTTTGTCCTGAGCCGGGCATAAGCTAAGTGATACAAGACAGCTGGACAGGTTCTCACTTGTTTCCTTATGTATTTTTTTTTTCTTTCCCCTTCTTCTTTGCAGTATGTGGTCATTCCAACACGCCGTGCAACCGCAGTGGCCTTGCAGAGTTTCACTTCACACCTCCTGGGAGATGCTGGCAGTCCTTATCTGATTGGATTTGTAAGTGCTCGTAGCAGGTTTTGGCAGGGGTTTGTGCCTATGTTTGTTTACTAACTGCTTATCTAAAATGCCAAGTTAAACCATGCTAGGGAAGGAAGGCCTGTATTTATGAGCAGAATGGGAAGTGGTGCAGTGCAATGCAATTGTTTTACATGCTTGTGTTATCTGTGGGCTACAGTTCAAACCTGGAAGGACCACTTGGGCAGGATACATGAGCTTCTACATCTTTTTAGCCTAGGGCATTTGTAAAGCTTATAGACAGCTCTGTAAAGGGAGAGTGGTTGCTTCTGTGGTGTGGACATGGGTCCATTAGAAATTAGATTGGAACAGTCTTGTGTGTGTGTGTTTAACTGTTAATCTGGTCTTGTAAGACAAATATCTATTTACAGGTAGCAACATGCAGCTGGTCTGACCTGATATTTTTAACCTGTTTTGTATGATAATAAATGATGGTGCAAAATCCATGGCAGGATGGGTGTGTATGTTTGGGGGTTTTTAGCACTATTCCTTTCTGGTGTGTATGTTTTGGGTTTTTATTAGTAGCTTTCCTTTCTATAACTGCTGCAGTTGTTGGCCTTGGTCTGACTGGAGATCTCCCTATGCCACCATTATCCTACTGCAGAGCAAAACAAGACCCTGCTCCAAAAGCTGGCAATCAGAGAACATTCACAGTTGAAAATATAAGGCCTGGGAAATTTAATGAGGGAAAGAAATCTAGATATACTGGGATAATTTCTTTCCCTTGCACCCTTCTGTGGAGTTTGATGCATTGAGTTCCAGAGAGCGCAGATCATAATTTATAAAATATAGCAGCTTCCATGTAAAGCCCTAAGTGGCACTGCTTATGGTGTGTTGAAGGTGCTACAGTTTTCCAGTGATGTAACTGGGATCTCCACTAGTCCCATCACCCGAGACAGAACTCTGATGTGCTCTTCCAGCTCCATACTGCTGTGTGACACAGCTGCTGCATGCTGTGGACCTTTTGGGTTTTTTAAAACTGTCATTTCTTATCTGTTCATCCCATAGACATTGATGTGTGTATCTATACATATTTATTTATATATATTTAATTTTGTGTATATATATATTTAAATATACATAAATATTTACTCTTAAATGCCAGCTCCCAAAAATGATATAGTTGCTCTCTAGCCCTCTGAAGCATACATGAAGAGACAGATAGAGATAAGGCTGAACGGACCAAAGAAATGAGAAATGTCTAAATATGTACATAAATATGTACAATTTAGCTTACTCTTTATTTACTTCAATGTTCTGGGCACCCAGGGAGAAATGATCTTATTTTAGAAATTATTTGAAAGTGGCAAGAACAAAGAAATCACTGGAAGAGACTGCTTTGTGCAGGGCAGGCGACGTGGGGAATGTAAGCAGGCCAGTGTGCTTTGAAGGCAGGCGCCAGCGATGAGAGGCAGGGTCTGAGATGCTGGCGAGGCTGTCTCAGGTGACTCTGCTGCATGTTCATTCTTTTTTCTTGCGTAAGAGGGATGTCCGGAAGGAATGGAGAGGCCCCTGAATGATTGCAATTAATCTTGAAAGTTGCCCAGGGCTCTTTAGTGTCACAGATTAAAAAAAAGGGCTTTGGTTGTAGAAAATAATGTGCCTTGCCCTTCTGGTATTGAGAGATCGAGCAAGTTATGAGTTACTTAAGGATGCCAGCCTGAAATAGCTGCCTTAGGCTTTCTTTAGACTGGGAAAATATTAATTCTGATTTTGAATTACTCTTTCTAATGCTGTAGTTGTTGGGCAGTTCTCATTTGGGAGGAGACTGTCCAAGTACAAGGCTCTGTGGCAGGAGAGCAGGAGTGAAGCACTCATGTCATGGAAGGCACCAGCATCCTTTTCTGTAGCCTCTGGGCTGGCTTGGTTGACTCATGCTCCCTGTGCTACAGTGACAGAAAGGTCAACTGCAGCTTTCACGTGACACAGAAAAACAGATACTATTTAAGATGAAAGGACATACAGCCAACCTCTCCACCAGAGCTAAGACATGCAATCAATTTTATTGTTAAAATCTGCATGTGTTTGTCATTGGAATTGTCCAGCTCAGTTGTAGGATGGAGACCTTCATGCAGGATAGAAATCTCACTTGGGTGGGTTACAGAAGTGGCTTGGATTACAACTAGGATTTTCAAGGCAGTCTATGGGAGCTGAGCAACATACTCCTGTTGGCTTTTAAGGGAAATTTGGGAACCCAATTCCCATAGTCCTTCAGGAACCCCCAGCCTGAGGACAACTCGCACTGCTGTTACTCCAGAGTTACCATGAAGCAGACCAAGAGCAGAATTGTAGGTCTTGAGGGAGAGAGGCGGAAGGCAGGATAAATCAACTGAACTGCAGTAACAGGCATGCTCGGAATGGGTGAAACTCTGCCTCCTGATCACTCCAGGTTCATCCGAGAGCCTGGACAGCTGCCGTTTCTCCTGACTGCTTACGAAATCCTCCCAAAGCTCCCTCACTAAATGAGCAGGTTTGGCCCAGATATGGCTGGAATCTTACATGGTTTTGGGGAGTTCATAGTGAGATTCCCTCTAGCAGTGCTCTTAGTAAAGAATCGGATACCGATGTCCTTGTAGGACTGAGCTGTGGCAGGCAGTTGTCTCTGCTGGATACCAATAAATGTTGTATTGATCTTGTAATCCTCATGTGGAACGCAGAAGGTCCCCAACAGCTGCAGCTTCGTGTGTGCGATTGCTCCCTTGCTCTCTGGCGTGCAGTAAAAGTTGAAGGTCAGACTCAGATTTTTCTGTACTCTCCCTGAGTTCCAAATCTTGCAATGCAGTTCCTTCCAGTCACCCAAAGCACTAAATATATGTTAGTGTTTAAAAGCTAAGTGGAAGGAAGCATGTATGTTTGGTTATTTTTCATTACTCTTTAAATATTGATAACTTTCATTATGGTAAAAAGGGCTTAAGATTGACTTACAAAGAAGTTATGCAAATGCATTTTTAGGGTGGCAGCTGTAATTTGCGTAAGGTTTTACTACCTGCCAAGCACTGAGACCAATTATTATAAATCAGTGCTGCCTATTCATTCACAACTAAGAATAGGCATTGCTGCAGTATTTCATTAGATGAGACAGTTTTTATTCCTAGATAACTGTAACTTTTTCAGGACCTTTGCGATAACCTGCAGAGTTTAAATAATTCCTGTTTAACAACTTGGAGTATAACACCATGCTTTATTCTTGAGGCAGTCAGTGAGAAATTTCACCTGTTCAGTGCATTACACCCAAATATCTCTAGTACTTCCCTGTCTTTGAAAGGTCCCACTATGCAGACACGGTAGCTGAAGCACAGAACAGTTAAGAGAAATAACCCAAATCCCACCACTCATGTTGAGTATCAGGTAAGGGTCTTCTAACGGCTCTTCCTCTGCCCTAATACCTAGACAGCATTTCAAACTCAGCTGAGTGGAGGTATCCAGCCGCAGAATGTGAAATACAGTTAACTCTTCTCATGCTCTAGCTCTTTGTATTATTAATTCTGGTTGTATCTCTGTTGCCCTTTAAAAGTAAATAATTGTAAGAAGTGCTAGTGAGTCTGCGCCCCTGTGTTCATCTGTGCACATGCATGCATGAACCTGTCTTTCCTAGTCAGGGTTTACATTATTCCTTCACACAAACAGCAGTCTTCCTCCACTTGCTGATGTACGCTCTTGCTTCAGGAAAACTGAGTACAGGCAGCCATTTTTTTCTTTTGAGGCTGTGCCTTGCTACTTTTTTTTTCCTTTCTCCAAGTCTGTCATTTGCTTCCTATCTGAGCACCGCAGTGCTTTCCTCTCCCATCCTTGCCTTGCTTCTAGCCCTGGCTGTGATGAGAAACAGGCACCTACTGCAGGCTTTGCTCTCTCTACATGTGCCAGGGAAATAGCTGCTGTGGGCACACGCTGTCCTTGCTGCTCTGGTGCTGTTGGCTCTCCTGTTAGCATCCTGCTTTATTAAATTCTTTCTCATCTTCCCTGTGCAACCATCCATCATGTCGAGGGATTGAACCCTGCTTGTCACCTGGCAACATCAACATGTGAGGATGGTGTTTTGAAGTGCCAGAGATCAGCTTTCCTCCACCAGCATCATTTGATGGGCTAAAATCTCCTCCTGGTACTCCACTGGTGGTGGTACCCACCTGTCCCGACCTCCTTGGCTGCTGCATCTTCAATTTACCTGAGGGATGCAACCTCCGGCCAAGCAGCATCAGGACAGTATGTCACAGTCTGGCAACCGTGAGAGGGGGCACCCCGATCGATCGTTCATCTGTGGGTCTGAGTCCAAGCAACCTTGTAATTAACTGCAAGCAAATCTGAGCTGTTCTGTTGTGTTTTGATGAAGTTTTGTGCAGCTGCTAATATTACCTAGACAAATTTTAAGAATAAGCCCATCACTTGTCACTCTTCACTTTTCTTCCTTCCCCAATTTTCTTATGTGAGTAGGTTGATAAACTAGGTCTAATGAGCTACTTAAATAGCAAGAATGCTAATGACCTTCCTTTAGCAAGTAGTTAGCAGAATAGTGTTAATTATCACTGGTGCAGAGTATCAGGGAAGGCAGATCAGCATTTGATTAGGGGCAACTCAAGGAAAATTGTAGTAAATGCAGCAATTAAGATACTTTTTTAATGAAAGTTATAATTGGAGGTGTAGATTTCACAGCCTCCTTGTCCCAGTTTGAGACAGCCTTTTTTTTGATTGGGTTTCAAAGGTGTTTACCCATCCAAGTAAATATATATTATAGAAAGCAGTTCTATATGTAAAGACTTGCCTGCCAGAGGAAGCGGAATTCATGCATTACAGTTTAAATTTTATATTTTATGGTTTAGAATGCTCTGGCTACTTCAGAGTAGATCCATGGACATGCTTACTCTGAAGTAACATTTTTTTGCAGTTTAGTTTGATAGATTAAAACCCACTGCAGCCCTTTGGGGCTCAAATCCGCTGCTGTCTGACTCGCAAGTAGGGAGGTGGAGTAAAGTGGATCGTTGGGAGGTGATGCTGCAGTCTGGGCATTTTGTCCCTGCCTGACCTGTGCAGCCGTTCCTCAAACACGGCCCCGTAGGTGCTTGCTGGTGATTCCACAGGACTGTCTCTTCTGCCACAGCAGGGTGCGAGATGATCTTTAGATCAAAAAGGCAAGCGTATCCTGTAACACGAACATGCAAATGATTCTCCTAGCGTCACTCTCTGTTTTATGGACTATCTGGAGCTGTTCCACTGCTGGTGTGGGATTAAGGGTGGAACAGAGGTCTCTGTCTTGTTGCCTTTTGCAGCATGTCACATGTTCTAATATTTATTGTATAGATGAGTGTGTATAGGCAGCATCTTCCATCACCTGATGGTGATAGATGAAATGTGATACACGTTCATGTTTTTTATCATTTTATGTTTCTTTACCAAGTGCCAGCTGCTTGACTGCTGCTCTGTAGCCCTAATGGTGTCGCTCCTCCCGCAGAGATCTTCCCCCACATTCGTGCTTGCATATGGCCCGGGTTGTGGTGGGTAACGTGGGACTTGCCCTCACAGTCTAACATCTGATGTACGTGTGTCAGGAAAATACCATGAGGAATACCCCCAGCCCCTCATCCTTATTATCTGCTTCTTCAAGCAGTAACTTTAAGTTAAGTCCTGGCTGAGCTGAGTAATTAAAAGCCTTTTTGATAGTGCACAGAAAGGCCAAATCTTTGACATGGCTGTCAGCTGCAAAAAAAGGGGAGAATTAAGCACCTGGAGACCAATCCACATAGGATTTATCTCCTCATTGCAACGAGCTAACAAGCTTCCCACTTCTGATGACTCAGCAACAGACAAGATTTAAATCTGCCCTAAAAAAACCAAATTATTTCCCATATATAACCACTCTTTGCCAAGGGTTCACAGCCTGTTCTAGGTTTGGGTTTTTTCCAGAGCTGCTGTGCACCTGTCATTTCCCATGAATTTGGTTAGAAGTGCAGGTTCTCAGTATTTTTGACAAGCGGATGTTTAAAGTAAGTAAAAGTATCTCATTAAAGAAAGCTCAGAAATCCAGAGCTGATCATTGTTTCACTCAAGTATTTCAGGCTCTGTCCCATCTGCTCCGTCCCTCCTTCTGTGCACCAAAAACCTCATTAAACGAGTGGCTTCTTTCCCTCAGCTGCCAAGGACCCTGTACACTGCCAATACAGCCACAGGGTTTTCATGGTGCTGAGCACCTTTCAGAACAAGGTGTCCCATTTCTGCAACGTGGGGCAATGACTTCCCTCTCCTGGGACATACTGCCGGGGAAGGGGCCTGTGCTGCAAGGAGAGATGGGGGACAGGGATGCTGCCAAAGGGTGCGCTCCCAAACTGTGATCCTGTGCCACAGACCTTATTTCGACATGTAAGTGGGCACCCCTCATCCCTGCACATACCTCTGCCCTGTTGACGTGAGCCATGTTCCTCAATTCCATGTTCCCCATGGTACAAGGCATCTCCTGCTGGGACAGGACAAAGTCCAGGGCTAACTTAGAAAATCCCTGGGCGGACCAGACCTGGACAGGAAGGCAGTTAATGACATGGAGAAAATCGACTTTCAGCCTTCTCGAGGGCAAATGTTGCTCTAACACCAAGAGACATACAAAGTCCATTTGCTAGCATCACAAGCAGACCCCTTGCTTGAATCTTTTCATTTACTGCAGCCCTTTCATGGAAGCACCACTTATTTGATGCAGCCTCGTAATCCTGGGAGGGGGTACAAGGGCATAAACCGATGAGCCTGCCACAGGGGAAGCACTGCAGGAATCCTTGCTACGAGTATTGCTGGGACAAACTCGGGTACCACGCACTACCGCAGGATATTGTACCAGCCAAGTGTTAAATTTGTTTGTGATCTCAGAAGGGCACAATTAAGATTAACAGGATGTTTCACTTTTTTTTTTTCCCCTCTGACATCCAAACGTGCCAAGGTTAAAATTGAAATAACTTTTAGACTGTAATTGCTTTTACCTTTCTGCAGTTTTCTGAACAAATACCATAAAATAGTCAGGTTTACTTCCCCTTTTGTATAATGTGTTTCTCATGCCATTTAGCACAGTATAAATGCTTGTGCTCCCCCACAGGCCCAGCAAATTGTTTACTTTTACTTTATAAAATCCCTTATTTTTGGTTTCTAGTCTTCATTTGCATTCATATTAGATTTTTTTTTTTAAAAGTCAAAGAAGCCTTTCACAATGCATCTCTGAATTCAGAGTGGGTGAACCCCAAACCATTGTGGTGATACTGTGGGGTTACAGGCAATGCTGTGTTAAGGAACTGTGCTGAGGAGAGGAGCCAGGGAGAACCTGGCTGGTATCAAATTGGTAATCATGAAAATCAGGTATTTGTGCCAGATACTGCAGTGGAAATATTCTTTTATGTAGCACGATTTGTGCCCAAGAGGCAATGCCAGAAAATCAGAAAAATCAAGCAATTGCAGAGGAATTGAGATGTTTGACTCGGCAATGAGACAGAGTAGATGAAACGATGAGTTCAAAGACGTTGTTACCATTACATTGTCTAATTAGGAAATCAGTTTAATTTAACCGCTCATGCTGCCCAGGAGGGCCAGTAACAGAGAAGCAAGCTGTCTTTCTAGGGCTTCAGCCCACCTGAGCTTTTATTCCATCACTAGCCTGTCCAGTGTTCCAAAAAACACAGCATGTGCTTCCCGAGAAAGGTAACGAAGCTTCCCTTTTTTCCTTCATTCTGCACTCAGACTGAGATGCAATCAGAGATTTGGGGGTTTTGGATCATGCCCGCTGCAGCTGTACTGTTTGTTCTCCAGAAAGCGGGCATTTTCTTTAGCTGGACTCCGTCCAGTTGGCTGCCACCGGCTGAACACATGCCATTTGTATTCTGTTGTAAAAATACCACGAGCTGAAGTTTGTTTAGCAAAGTCATTCTTCTTGGTCTAAGATCTATGTTACACAGTGAGGGGAAAGATGTGAACTTTCATAGGATGTTATCAAAGGCTTTTGATTAGACTGCAAAGCAGCAGCAGGATTTCCTTATTGATTTTCCACCCCCACATTTTGGGTAAATGTTTTGTAGTTTTGTGCCACCTACCAATTGGCAGAACAAAGAAAGGAATCCCACACATGACTCCATGCTGTAGAACTGGCACTGACTGTGCATGCAACCCCCACTTTTTGTTACTCACGATAGAGAGAAGACACCGAATATGATGCTAGGTTGGGTCTTGCCAAATCACAGTTAGACAACTCAGGATGCTATCATTTGGAGGAGTCTGGGAAGCCAAAAATTGGCAATACAGAGCAGACCATTTGGCAAACAGTATGTCGTTCTTGGAGCCCAAGTCTGTAATTATGTCCTGTGTCCTCTTGAGAGGAGATGCCAAAGTTCCAGTCTTAGCAGGTGGCTTGTAACTGAGTGGAACAAAACAACAGGCAATAGTGACTGTGAAGTTAACAGCAAAAAACATATATGTGGGCCCTGATAAAGTTCTGGAGTTAAGAGATGCAGACATGGGTGAGGGGATTATATGAAACCTAGATGAGAAAGCCCAGCTGGCTCAGTGGGAAGAATTACGCATTGGATGGGAGGAAAGACTGCTTTTTCTAAAATGTGTGCTTACAGAATGTGTTGGGTTAAAAATGAAAAAGGTAGCAGATTCAATATTAACATGATTTGTTGGTATAAAAGGTCAACACGATGCCTTGGAAGGGAAAGTGTGAGGCAAGCTGCACTGCGAATTTTATTTGTTGGAGACTTTACGTTTTCAAAGCTAGTTTTAGCCTAGAATGTCGTGTCATCCATAAGAGAAAGCAATCGGGAGTGCATGCCTGGCTTTTCATCTTCTACTGCTGATTTATCATGTCAATTTGTCCAGTGATTTATTGTCTGCTCCTTTTGAAGGATAATTGTATCCATTCCCAAAAATGAAAAGTGGTTTAGAATTTCTAAATTTCTATTTTAGAATAGCTTCAATTCTGCCTATTGCACAAACAGGGGCTGATTCAAGGCCAAATTTTGGTTCATAATGAAGAGTAAGGGAAATGCTGAGAATTAAGGTGATACAAGAGGGAATAAATTGCCAGGTGATGTCCCTGTCTTCTGGTGCATGTTCTGCTAATTTCCTATGGGTGATTTCTTTTCACATTCAAGTCTCATTGCTATTTTTTAATAAGTCTCTCAGACAAACAGCCACTGGTATTTGCCTTCAGTCTAAGGACTTTTTTCCTCACACGAGACTTGTTCATAACACTTGGTTTTTCCTTGTGTTTGTTACACACTGAATAAAATTCTCTTTGAGAGGACAGGAACACTTCCTTAGCTATATCCCAAGCACTGGAATTTTTTTTCTCCTCCTTTCTAGGGCAGGGAATGAAGCAGAGAAGTCTGGCTAAAACCCTTCAATTCTTTCTGTAGATACACTCCTCCTGTGTTTATTCACTCCTCTCTACTTGAGAATGCTCCATCCTGACAGACAGTCCTCTGCTCTCTTGTGTGCAGTGGTTTCACTCCAGCATCAGGCTGGCTGCTCCTCCTTTCCTTCCCTCCAGCAGGAGCCAGGCTGAGCTGTAAGACGGACATTAAGGCACTGAGACCAGCAATGCTCCAGAGTTTCCCCGTTAAAGCACACTCTGTGACCTATTCATCTGAGTCCCGGCCAGTGCCATCCTTCTGTGACCTTCTGTTGTGCTTGGCATCTGCTCAGGCATCTCTTCACACACGTTTACCTTCCAGGTCACTACAGTTGGCTGCAGGGCTGTGAATTGGTGATTCCTCCTGCGTGTGACATTTCCTCGCTTGATTGTCAAGATTTAAGCTTTGAGTGTCAGATTTTGCTTGTAGTTGGTGTCCGACACCACCTTTTTTGTTAGCAGTAATGGTAGCGGTTTAGAAGTTGCTGCACAAGCTTTGACTATTTCTGGAACTGATTTGCGTGTGTGCACAGCAGTGAGATTTTATGTTGCAAATTCCCTGCAGTCTTTTGGTATAAACTAGTATTTCTGCCTCAACAAAAGGTCACAGTTAAAAACAGAGCTGGACATTTAAATACCCAATGCCTTGAGACTCACCGCTACTGCTGCTACTGCTCTGTTGGATTTATGGAGAGTAAAGTTGTTTGCTGGACAGTAAATATTAAAATGTGATTGTTTTAGCTACAGACAGTCATTAAATATTACTGAGTTTTAGCAAAAGCTTTTCATAACAAATACTGCCGTTGCATGTCACTGCTCCTTCATGTAAGCGCAAACTTGTGTTCACTTTCATAAAATTATGCTTTTTGGCTGTCAGAAGATGCAGGTTGCCTTAGCCCATAAACTCAGTGGTGTGTGGTTCTTCAGTGTGAGCGCAGCCCCTATGCAACAGACCTGGTGTGAGCCTGGGGGGCAGAGTCACATCTTGCACACAATTACACTTCAACATGCAGCAAGCTTAGGAGGTTAGAGGGAATGAGGGCTGTACCTCAGACATGGGGATAAAAACCCCACATTTGAGTTGTTTCTGAAAATCAGATGGGATCTCTGGTTTTTTGTTCTGTGAAAAACATTTCCCCCTTCCCACTCAATACACAGAAATGGAATCTAATACCTCCTTTTGCTGAAAGGTAGGTAAGGTGTAGGAGTAAGCAGGACTTGATAGAAATTGCAGAAGATTGATCGGTCCCTCACCCACCAAGCAATGCTGGTGTGGTCCTGCCGGCACCCCAGGAGGCTTGGTCAGTACAGCAGGGTTAGACACCCACGGATGCAGTCACTGAAGAAGCCGGGGAGAAGATGGAGAGGGCTGTGGGAAGAATAATAGATCAGGCCAGAAATGCGACAGGGAGAGAAGCCCTGCCAAGCTGCTCACACCATAAGTTGCCCAGGCTCCAGAGTGGCATGTGGAAGGCTGAAACGTGCAAGGGACATTCAGCTTTTACTGCACACACTGTTCCATTTTAAACCTCATGCACATGTTCAGTGGGCGTTTAGGGAATCGTGTTCCCTTCACCATTATCATGCCTCTCTTTCATCTAAGTGACTAATTTTTTTTGCCTGTCTCTCCTAGATCTCAGACCTGATACGACAAAGCACAAAGGAGTCCCCAGTCTGGGAGTTCCTCAGCTTGGGGTATGCACTCATGCTCTGCCCGTTTGTCATTGTCCTAGGAGGGATGTTTTTCCTGGCCACAGCACTCTTCTTCCTAAGCGACCGAGCCAAAGCTGAACAACAGTGAGTAACCTGGCAATTGCAAATGGGGAGGTACCACACCATGTTTTCTCCCTTGAACATTATGCTTGTACTCTTTCCCTGGCCTTGGTCCTTCCAGGTAAAGGATGTCGGGTTGTGTGTTAAGAACCTCGGCTCAGCAGAGTGCATGAGGCTGCACGAAGCACAGGGGCTTGGGTCATGCTGGCTGGGCATCCTTTACACGCTTCTGCTCTGGCGGATCTGTTGTTGGCCATACGGCCTGGAGGGGTGCACAGTATTTGAGGTCACAGGCCCCTTTTACCCTTGCGTGAGCATGCCACAGCCCAGGCCATCTGTGGTGAGGGCTGCTAGGTGGAGAACAAAAGATACTTTACAGAGCTTGGTGGTCAGCATTGAGCCCACAGCCCCATCTCAGCTCCCTGTGCCCTGCTCACTACCTCCAGTACACAGGGACATCAGGCAAGAAGGAAGAAAGCTGTGTGTGGGGACAGACGTGCTCAAGGGTCGCTGTAGTAAAGATAGTCTTTCCCAGTCCCTTGTTGCAGCTTCTAAAAAAAAAGCTACTGTTTTTCAGTAAAGAAACCGATTCGGACCACCTCACGGTTGGCAACTACAGTAATTCAGAAGACGCTTCCACATGACATACAAACTTCTGGGGTTAGTCTCTTTCTCATAATTGTCAAAAAATAAGAGTATCTATGTGTAATGTCCTGCTGAATATGTGGGTAGGTGACTAGTCCGGTGCTGACTATAAATTGCCTTTGCCTTTCTCCCCCAGGAGAATGGGAGACATGCAGACACACAACACAGACGTGTACAGCCCGTCGTAATTCTGCAGACAAAGAGAGTATACCTCACTGTACCTTAAGGAGAAGGGCCCTGACATATCATTGTCACTAGATGTAGTACAACTAGAAGGAAAATGAGATGTTTGGAGGTTGACATAAGTGTTTGAACAGTTTGGGTGATACTTTCTGGCTCAAACTATCATATCAGATGGATGCAAGAGATTTGGAAGCAGTGCCACAGATGGTGCTGCGGCCCTGTAAGAACAGTTCCACCTTCCTTTTACTAGCATGCACAAATACCAGAGAAAGGAAGGGTTTTCTGCCTCCTGGTGCCTTTAGATCTATACATTCCCCCTATACTGAGATGGTTAAACATTGTGGAGAAAACAAGGCCTCGTTGCAACATATGTGATGAGGTTAAGTCCTGCACAGTTGAACGTCAGTGTGGCTTTGGAGATGTGATGTGACAGATGTGTGCCTGGTTTGTTATCTGCATGTAAGGGCTTTAAATTGCAAGAAGTGAAATTGGAGATTAGATGTTAGGAAGAACTTCCTAAGAGGAAAAAAAGAGGTAAATGCTACAGCAGATTATTTGGAGAAGATATGAAAGCTGTCCTGTGTTTCTGAAGGCCTCCCTGGCTCAGTCTTGAGATAGGAAGATGGGACTTCTTCTCTGGCTGCCTTCCAGCCCTACTTCTGTAATTGCGCACATAAGCTGTACATGCAAATCTAAGTAGTGATCACCTGGGGACGTGGCAAGATGAACATAAGTTTCTAGGTGCTCAGGGTGGCTTTTTCTGCTGCAAGGAGCCAAAAGTTCCATTTGGTGATACAGTGCAGCAGATGAAATCCCCCTCACGTAGCCGTAGCGTTAAACGCCTTTGCTCGGGGCCCCCGCCTGTTTGTAGGAAAACTTCACTCTATTCAGAGGGGAGAGCGCTCGTTCCACTTATAATTATGGTGGAGATGTGTCCCTTTGCCCCACGTGTGCTGCCAGCATGGCATGACAGCATCTCAGGCGGTGAAGGAGGATTTCAGTATTCAGGTACTGATGAATTCTGGGTCACTCCCATCTTTATCAGCACGTCTAACCCCACCTGGACCTTTATGCTGGGAATGCACTGTGGCATCCAGCCGGTCTCCCAGCTCCAGTGCAGTTCTCAAGGAAGAGGGCTTCCTCAGGAGGCACTGCGGGTCACAGGCTGCTCGCTCACTGGTGGACTCTGCTCGGGTGCCAGAGTGGGGGGGTGTTACAGGATTCCTTTACAGTGCACCAAAACACCAGCTTTGCAGTAGTGTTACTGTGGGAGGGAGATCACATCCCACAGCTCTGCTTTCTCCTGCACAACAGTGTTTATTTCTGTCTGTTGCTGTCTGGCCTGAGCAGATTTGGTTGTACTCTCATGCCCAAAGCATACCAGCTTCCCAATCAGTCACTGGTCCACTTTTTGAAGAAACATACTCAGGCTTCAGACCTGGTTTTGTTGCTCTCTCTCAGCATCCTTCCCTTTCCTGGTCTGTCTGATTCACGTTTGTTCATTAATTTTATATTATTCAGCCACAGATCTTTCATGTTACAAACTGGCTTGGGTACGAAAGGGAGAACAGTTGTCATAAATAATGGTTAACAAAATAATTTCTCTCAAATGACTCCTACTGCACTGTTTCTGGGATATGCCCACTCCCGTGTTAAAAATACTCTGGCATCCTACGGTCAGATTCCTGGAGAGTGCAGTTTAATTCAGGTTTGACACATTACTGAACAGTAAGACAGGATCTTGAATAGGGTTGGCAACCGCAGAGTGAGGCTCCTCTCCCTGCCATGTGCAGTGGTGTCTGTGCTGTCGACGAGATCCCGTCTGCCGTTGCCGACAGGTTCAGTGGTCTCCTCGGAAGAATGTACGGGGGAGGATTTGTTTGTTATTAGCTGCATGCTTCCCTGTGAGAGAAAAGACAACAGAGCGTTTTGCTATTAGCAGCTTAAAACTCCATGCCGACTCCAAACCCGACGTCCAGCTCCCACGTATCTGACAGACCATCTGCCCTTGGCACTGCACACCTTTGGCAAGGGCAGCTCTCTGCCTGGCCAGTCCGCCCTCCTATCCTACCTATTACTTGCTGGGTACGGGAGAGAATTTCTTTTTCAAGATGCCTTGTTTTCCTTCTGCAGTCAGTCATGCTGCTCGGACAACAGGAGTTGGAAATGTGCTTTGCCAAAAGAAATCAATTAACCTGCAGGAATCACAAACGCTGGTGTCACACGCCAGAGATTAAACCCATTCATCACCAGTGGGGTCAGGGCACATGGGGCAGATGTCACAGACCTCTCTAATGAACTAACATGGAAGCAAAGAAGTGTAACACTGCTCACTGCAGCTCTGCCTATGGAAATTAAGCTTTCCCTGCCTTAATTTCCGTGCTTCTGTGAAAAGTAGTTCAGGGTTTTATTGCTGGGATTTTTTCGTTTGTTTGTTCCTTTGTGTACTGGTCTCTGGGCATTTGCTTAGAGATAATTTCTTCTTCCAGGCAGGACAGAGTGCCAGGATAGCAACCTCTCTTTCCTGTAAAGCTTCCTCCAGTTTCCACCACACTTCCTTTCAAAAACAGAATTTCCAGGCTTTCAGTGCCTTGTGACTTTTTTACACTACTTTTATCATTGCCACAATTCCTGGCATATTTTGTAGATTACTTTTTTAAAACAGGAATTCCAGTCAATGAGGCTGCACCTCTCACAAAAACACTCATGAGAAAAATTGCTTTATGCAGCAATTCTTTTTTTTAAAAATCACAATTCTTTTATAACCATTGTCATACTGTTTCAGAAGTCTGACAGCTTAAAGAGGCATTTAGTAAATTTAGGACTAGCAGAGAACATGATACCGTACATCACTCTGTAATGTAATCCAATCATTTTGGTGTGATTTTTAAAACACAAATTTAATCCCACCCTTCCAAAGTGATAAGAAAGACAAAATGGTTAAGAATGGTTTCTGTAAGAGCTCTCATGCATTAGTAGTAATAAATGCTTCCGTTCTTTTTTAAACTACTCAACTGCAATTCCTGCTGTGATTTCACTTGACTATATTGTTGTTCCTTTCCCGTTCTGTAGTACTGCAGTGGAGGGTTAAAGCAGTCATATTTTATTTCCAAACACAACTGCACTCTGTACTGTATTTCTCTTACCTGCTTAATGAAAATTTGTGAGACCCAAGCTATACCTCAAGATCCTCTGGCAGATGATACGTACATGTACAGTCTTGCCAAGGCAGAGCCCTACACAAACAGATCAGAAATCTGATGACCTTATTTTAATTCCCTAGCTCCATCACTGATACCCGTGCAGCCTTGGCAGATATCAGCCAGAAGCCAACTCTCAGAGGTCAGGAGTACTTCAGGTACTTCACTCCTTGGAAGTAAAAGCTCAGCACCCCTGAGAATTGCATCTGTGGTCTGTCTATGTCCTCTTCCCCACTCATAATGCAGATAACTTGGAAAAAACCCGAAAGCTTCACCCTAGAAAGCTGCAGAAGAAATGCCTACATTGGTACTTACTACAAGCAATGGCTTCACCAGTAATTGGGAAGAATGTGCTGGTTTTGTTATGAAAAGGAAAAAAAAAAAGTCCTTTCCCCAAGCTGTGACAACTCTTGGGTGCCAGGGCATATAAATCACTGTAAAGTAATTAGCGTGTAATGTGATTCTTTTCCGGGCAGTCGGCGTGAGCTTTGCTGAGCCGTGATCCTGTCTCTGCATGGGCAGGGACCTGTAGGACCACGGATGCTCTGCAGCAGACGTGGGGTGATTCTGCAGTCCTGTCTCCAACTGTGGCCACTCCCAGTCGTTGCTGAGGGAAAACCCAAACTCACCTCAATTTTTCCTGAGAAGCACCACCCTGTGCAGGATAGTCTACCCCTCAAAGGATTTTTTTTTTTATTTTTAATCCCTGTTTTTATACCTGGAAGCATGAGATTTTCTGGTTTTTCCTCATATCCTTCCAGAGGTACAGAAAGATGCTCTGGATGGATATTCAAGTTTTATAATTGTTCAGTCCCTCTCTGCATTCTGCATGATACATGCTGGATATTTTCACCAAAGATACAGCAATGCAGATCAGGCAGCAGGATACAACTGCAGTGTGTATCCCTGGTGCAGACACAAACAGGAATAAATAGCTGCACTGATGGAGATGGTCAGAACAAAAGAATTTAAGTATTTAACTAGCTACCACTCAGCACTTCAGAGAGACCTGCAAGCCTAAATTGTTCACCCATTGGTTTATATGACAAGAATCAGGTTCTTTAAACAGCTCTAGTAGGTTTTTCTTCTCTCCTAAAATTAAAATGAAACATTTAATAATAATAAAAAAATTTGCTCTTAACACCTTTGATCAGGTGTGGAAACTCTTGCTGAGTAGCTGATTAACGTTTCAACGTGAGTGCAAACACCGGAAAGAAAATACTCATTACAGACTAGATAGTGCAAGCCACAAAAAGAACAATCCCTAGTCCATGCACCTTTTCTGCTGTCTTAAACACGGCACATCTGCAAATTACTTTACAGGAAAAATGAGACTAATCCATTTTCAGACTCTGTCTTCTGGCTCACATCAGGCTTATTTTTAGCCTTTTCTAGAACTAGATATAAAATGATCTCCCAGTTCTCCTTATTGCAGCAATTTGAAAGTGTCTGACCTTATTTTTGCTTTGCAGATTCTATTATGTGGGGCAGGGGAAGGACTCGCAGAGTTGTCAACCCTCTTTTCTCTGATTTTTCTGTGGCAGCAGTTAGAGACAGAAAGGACCCATCAGATGACCTCAAGTTGTTACCAGCAAAGGATAGAGTCCCCTCCGTTAATAGTGTCACAGGTATTAAACTGGCATGCTAGACCGATACAGAGCATGTTCCATTCTGGTAGTTTGCATTACTAAAAAGAATATTTTTTTCTATGAAAATATTTAAAGATGTATTGCAAGGGGTTCTTTAAAGAGGCTGGACACTTACTTTAGAGAGATGCCTCAACGCTGCATTGAGGCAGAGTTTGGATTTGAGGAATCCAGGGCCAGCAAGTGGATTTTAACAACTCCCATAGAGAGATATTTGAGGATCAGTTCACTCACTGCTGATATTTAGCTATTTAGGGAGAATAGCATGATTGCTTTGTTTGGTTTTTACTTTACAAAAGAAGAACAATAATTAAACATTTCCTATAATGATATAAACTCACAATGCTTTTTTAGCCCAGATAAGATGTCCTTGGCCTTTAAAGGCATGTGAATTTACAGCAAAAAGCCCAGATTAGGATGCGGAGGAACTGTGACGATGGAAGAGAGGCAAGGAGGGTGTTCTGGATATCTGAGAGTGGCATGATGAAGATGCATAGACTGCAGATGGAATAAAATTAGACTATTAGATGGTTTATATAGAATTGAAAGGTTGGGAATATGAAGGGAAGAGGTGGTGAAAATGTAAGTAGGTTTATTATTGCTGGAAAAAGCCTGCCATTTTTTTTCTCCCCTGTTTACTAGCCAAGTTTGCAACTCCACAAATGGAGCTAGCAAATAGAAGAATGTCACGGCTTGGGACTGGCTGAATTTTAAATGCTGGTTTACTTCTTCAGTTGGGAGCTGCTTGTTTCATGCAGATGGAAAATATGGTCTCATATAGAAAAAATACTGATTTGTTCTGTCGCTTTAGTCGACCTGCGGATTTCCTGCAGGTTAGGTAGGAAGATGTCAAAGGTCAGTTTGGTTGTTCACAGACATTTTGGTCCTTACACAAAATGCTCACGGCACTTGAAATATGCTGTTGAAGTTGGCAGCAGGAGCTTTGCTTAAGTACAGGCAGAAGGATTGAGCCAGCTGGTGTTGGCATAGCTCTTGCTAACTGCGAGCTGCGGAAGAGGCTGCAGGCAGAACTTCATGGTTCTCCAAGCCCATCAGTTCCCCGTATATACTGCCCTTTTGAGGTTAATCTCCTGTGCCACGGAGAAAGGAAAATAATATTCCTGGACTATTCCTAGCTATGTAAGTGCTGTTCTACAGCAAGAACGCAATTTCTCCGTGTGCCTGAAGTTACAGGAAGGCAAAGCTTACTTGTTCAAGAAGAGCACCAGATCAAGAAGTACGTGGAGTCCTACTGCTGTCTTAGCTACCGACTCTCTGCTGTGACCTTCCAGATGCTGTCCCTAAAATGCTCATCAGCGGTAAAACAAGATTAAAAGCACTTGCCCACAAGGTGCAAGGGGCACTTAAACCATATGTCTACAATGGATTCAATATGTCAATTTGCATTGCCATTGCAAAGGATGGTTCTTGGCACGCAGGGACTTTATCGCGCAGGAAGATATTTTAAACTCACGCTTAGATGGTTTCTTTGCTAAGGCTGCCCTGGCACACGTACGAAACCTGATCAGATCCCACGCAGGTGACTGGCGCACTGAACAGAAGGCAGCCTTCCAAGCCAGAAACCCTTTCTGACACAAGGAAATAGAACAAATAATGAAAAATTCAGCCCTGCTAGTCTGTTTCCTGAAGCCTGTCACGGTCACAGACCATATTATGAAGGTATTGTTATCCACAGTAGATGACCTCTTCATGTGGAGAACTCTGCAAGGCAGATTTTCAGCAAACTGTGACTGTAGGCGTGTGAGAGTTGGGTCTTGGGCCTGAATGGCATCTTTTAGTGAAACAGGGACAAAATCGTTGGGAGTATTACTTCCAGCACTTCAATAAGGAACGTCTTAAGTGCTCTGCCTTGGTCCTTCCTAAAGTTGCTGCCAGACAGGGCTTGCCCAGACTTACAGCGGAGCAAAACAGGAGGATGGTTCCCCATACCTGGTAGCTTAGAGGTTGGTGAAAAGAGCTGTATCATGAGACAGTTATTTTGGAGGGTAAGAAGTTCGTTTCTAACCAAGTGGCATCAGGAAGTTCTACAGGATTTTCTGTTTAAAGATTTAATTAGATCATGCCTGTCATGTTTTATCTCCTTTCCCATTCAATCATGCCAAGAAAAAAGCAAGACCCTCCACTTCCTCTTTTCCCCATCATTTCAGTGGACACGAGAGTATGATGTTACCCACATCTTCTACAGCATTAAAAATCCCACCACCTTATTTCTGAGACCATCATTATCTGGCAGAATTATACGTGCAGGGATAGACTCAGGCACAAAGTTTTGAGGGCTTCAGAGACCCACATCTTCACTAACTTCAGAAGTCCACATTAGCGTACCACCGCAGAGCAGTAAGGCAGACTTGTCTCTGGAGTTCATTTCCATCCGAGTCCTTGGTACCCTAATGAGTCCTGTTAACCGCTCATCTTCGCATCTGTTCTGTTCCAGCTGCCTGGAAAAATAGAAGGAAAGGTTATTGATTTTTTCTTTATGCCAGTTTTCTCCTCTGTCAAGATCTGCGATAGAGGAAAAATAGAAGCTGACCTATGTTTCCTCCTCTGGAGGCAAATATGCTCAGCACCTAGATTAAATGAACAGATGGAAAATACTAACAGAGTCTGCGCAGCTTTAAGGGGCTGTACCAAATAGAAAAAAAAATGTATTTGCTGTACATGATTATCATATTCTGTTCACTAAACCCACTGACGTGCAGGAAGAAAAGGGGATTTAAGCCAATTCATTTCTTTAGTGCAGCTGGCGGAGCACCTGTCACCACCAGCACGAAGCTCCCGTCGGGCTGTCTCCATGAGTGAGCTGCTGCTCAGCGCAGGCTGATCCACCATCTCTATCTCCAGAGGGAAGGGCAACCCTATGCCAACGGCTGCCAGGAGGGCTGCGCACAACCAGGTCCTGTTTGAGCCGTGGTTTGGAGTGCTTCAGGTTTACACGAGCCCCAGGCTTCCTCTCTGGGTGGAAATGAATAAGCACAAGCAGGCAGCAGAGCTAAATTAAGCAATGGTTTCCTACTCCAATGCAAGCTACTCCTATGCCCAATTCTTTGTTAAATTTTGTTAGCGTTCTGCTTAGCGTCCTTTTCCCTTAGCAAACTGACCTCAGCTTCATCAAACAGACCCTGTTCCTGGGAGGCTGGATGAACCTGTCATGATGCATCAGGAAGCTCAGTGCGTAGACTATTTTTAGCTGTGCCAGTCCTGTCCCTGCACCACTCACTGGGATCTTTCTAGGTTGATGTAGTATTATTGCTCACCTTCAGTGCATCTTCATTTTCAGTCATTGTTTTCAGCTGTGGAGCCTTTAAAATCAAAGCACTGAGTTTCTGCAGTAATGCACGTTGTTAATCGTGGGTGTCTTGTCCCAAAGTTACTGACATCTACCAAAATAGCTTGAGTTCAGTTAAAACAGGACGTGCTCTCTGGAAAAAATCCTTGCTTTGGTTGTTCTTACACCCTGCTCAGGAGGTAACAGGCTGTACTAAGGTTTAGTGTTCTGCAGCCATTTTTAGGGAGGAGATGAGGCACAAGCGCACCTAGCAGTTTGTTTAGCATCCCGGGGGAACTGTTGTAGAGCAGGGAACCAAAACCAGCTCCTTCCAACTGCAGGTGAAAATGGCAACTATATTTAGTTACTGGAGGACAGTAACAGCTAACATATTTACATTCTGCACTGCGTGATTAAAATTTCTGTATAATGAAGGGCATAAAAGGTACGCACTTGAACTGGAGTCTCCAGCCTGCTGGTTTTGCTCTTCGGAAAGTGTCTGGCAAAAAGGTGGTGCATTGTTGGGACGAGTATGTTACACTCACAAGGGTGGCAGAGAGCCAAGCTGAAAGAGCAGTCTCTCTGCAGTAGATAAGACAGCTGGGTTTGGCTTCTGCAGTGAGAAAAATAGTAAAAAGCAGAATAGCCATGGACTACTTCGATTTGTTTCTGGGGCAGAAATCTTCGCATGCACTCAGTGCCCACGTGCGTGTGGCCCCGTTAGCATCGTGCATTACTAGATGAAAGTCGGTGCATTTAATGGAGTTTGATTCAAAGTCCTCAAGGGAAATGTGACAAAATCCCAGTGAAATGCAGCTATAAATCCCCATGTGGTGAAATATCGGTGAGACAAAGCAGTAGGGTTTGTGTAGTGTACAAATGAGGTGTGATATTGTATGGGGGGGGTTGGTTGCGGTTTTAAGGAGGTGTTTCCTGGTCCTATGTAACCTGTTTGTATTGCTGGCAGGCCTATATATATATATATATATATATATATCTCCTCTTGAAGTTGATGCTGTTTGAGGGTGATGACAGTAAGCAGACAGTGGTGGAAAATATGAGTGGGAGGGTCTGTAAACTTGTGTCCATTTCCCTCCTTTGTTTGCTAAAATGTTAATGTGTTTGGGCAATTGGCTTCAGCACGGATTTACTTAAGGCAATTGATCCCCGCAGTAACAAGGTGGTGGACGCAGTGAGCCAAGTATGTGAAACGTACACTTCCCTGATGTTTCTCCCTTTCTGAACCACGGCTGGTAAATTAGGAGGTGGTTATTGTGCAGAGAGAGGACTTGCCCTGTGCCTCAGCCTACTTTATATAAGCTCCTCTGCTGTAGTGATCTCTTTCCTCCTCCTGGATCCAACTCCACTTGTCCTCTTCGCAGTGTCAGGGAGGCCATGGTCACAGCTTTATTCTACCCTAGGATTGTAACTTACCTGATGGTCCTGAGGTGGTGCGCATTTGCAGATGAAGAAACCCAGTATGGAAGGCTGCCCCAGCTCTCCTATTCCATCGTCTTGTCGGTTATCTGCAGAAATACAGCAATAACAACAGCATGAGCCAACCTCGTGTGCAAGTAACTTCCCGTATTCATTTATCAGTTGATAAAATTCACTGTTACATCTGGAAGACGTACAGGTGTGGAGGTACAAATGGTAATCCTCAGCCTGTGGTTTTTCTTGCACAGTTTCAGACAGCAACATTAGATTTGAACGCTACTGATGAGGTTCACTAGCAGGATTTGCAGAGCCCTGCACCTGGCTGGGCTGCTAATCATCACTGCTACACAGGTGGAGTGTGTCATTGGCTCTACAGCTCTGATGCCAAAAAACCAAACCCTTAACTAGCTGTATGTGAAAGAGAGATTTGATTTTCAGAGATTTAAGGCCATAAAGTCTCATTACCTTTCAAGGATATCTGTCCATTTAAACATTTAATCACCTAAAACTTCTGGTTTCAGTGTGTTCGCAAGGCCTTTTGGAAATGCGTCTTGCCCTCACAGTATTTGTAGAAGTGACAACTGGCTGCTGCTCAAGCTTGGGTGCTTCCAGTGTTCAAACACCTCAGTTAGGCCTCGCATTTCCCATCTCAGTTTGTTCAGCTTTATTAAGCAGGTCTTAGCCTTCTTTCTGCTAAGGCCGCTGTCATCAGACCTGCTCCCTAGTAAGCACTTCCCAAACAGATTTTGAAAACTTCCTTAAACAGAGGTTTATGCCCTGGCAATGTCTGAGTAAGTTCAGACAGGGAGGAATCTGCTGATGGGTGCTGCTAGTGAGTGCTACGCTGGCATCCCTTCCTGAAGCGCCGCCTCCAGCGGGCACTTTATAGGATATTGCATGGTACTTCAGAAACACAGAATTCTCTCCGGTGAAATGAAGGAAGAAGGATCCTTAATCACAGGCAGGAGATGCTGCTATGTACAGTCATCCAGCTGCCCCTGTAGCCCCAATGCTCTTGTCTGCTGAATGCACTCCTGCTAGTCACAAAATGAGTTACTTGCAGGCTAGAAGGACCCCACCGAAGCATTTTATTCTTGGTTGTAAAAGTTAAGTGATGTTAAGTACAGTAGGCTGTAAAAATTAGGATGTTATTTCCTAATATGCTTCTCTGTTACAAAAACCAGAGCCTGAGTTGTTTAGGTCGTAAGAAAACAGGGCTTTTGGAGAGCTGTAGGGTACTAAAATATCTGTGTTACTTATGTATGAAACTTAACATGAAATGGCGTCAACAGCATTCACAAAAGCTTTACACAAGCACGGCCTTTCTCTTGGAGAGAAAGCACCATTGTGCACGATGGTGCTGCACGGGCAAGCCTGCAGGTGTGTTCTCCTTCTTGACATCGTGTTACTTGCTCGAGTTTGAGCTCATGAACAGGGATGATAAATTCATGGAGCTCAAACATTCAGTAGCTGATATTTTATGGAAAGTCAGTGGGACATATATCCTGCCACTGCTTCTCACAGCTTCACCCTAAATTGTTGGAAGAGATGGAGCTGCAGGTGAGAAGGGAGATCTGGGGTTTGTTCCTGCTGGCGCAGGGGGGAGCAGAGCATTCTCCGTGGATGTGGGCAGCAAGACTTCTTTCAAAGGCCTCGTAAGGCCGAGATTGTGCTGGGTACAGTCGAGCAGTGTGGCTGTATTACAAACCATAATCCCCAGGATCTGTTGGCTTGGTGACCAGCTAGACTGAAAGGGACAGAGCATTTGGAGAATCATCTCTGCACAATTCCTGAAACAAAGTAGAGTATAGCTGACCTGTAAAAGATCCTGGCCACTCTTCCATTATCTTAAATTTGCCATCTTTTTCTTATGCAGTTCTCTAACTGGCTGAGGTGCTGTGAAATTAGATCCATTTTACATAGTATAAATATTTAACAGCTCTAGAGCATGTAGTTTAATATTAAACAGACAGTCTTATAAATACTTCAGAATTATAGATGCTGTCACACTACATGGAAATGGCTTGATAGGATCTAGAAGAAATATTCAGGTTTGACAGGGGAGGAAATGATGGGGTTAGAAGGAGTCAGCCACATTTTTAACTGCTGGAAGAGCCCATAAAAACAACTAAAAAAGTTGTACAGCTTCTGTTCTTGAAAGGCAATTTGGGTAAGTTTCCTCCCCCTCAGGAAATAACAGAGTGGTTCCCACCCTGCTCTCTTCAAGGAATGAAAACATTCACAATCTTAAGAAAACACTGCAGAGAAAATAGAACAATTTAGGAACCAATGTTTAGTCAGCAGATATCCCCGAGTCGGAAGCGACAATCTATTCAGTGGGGGATTATCGTTATTAGAAAGGCCAGTGGGACTTAAACAGGGATTTAGAAGCTCTTGAGCCTTGTTAGCTTAAGTCCATGTACTACGTTTTACCACCTATGAGAATCCGAAATTTATTATTAGTGGTTTTGCTTTAGAAAATAAAAAAATTGACAGCTGACCTGCTGCCACCCGTAAACTGAGCCTTGTTGAAATCAGGCTGAGCACGAGCCAGTGACCACTGTCTACAGCACAGTGCTTCAGCGGGAACGAAGACTGCATTCTCTGAAATTTGGGAGACTGTTTCAGTTCTCTCCTCTACCCACGAGCTTCCTATGTGATCTCTGAAAGTCACTTCTCTCCCCAGCAAGTTCTCAAGTCATGCAGGGGTCTAATTTCCCGTGAAATCTTCCAAACGCATTTCAGGATTGGCCCCTCTAGGCCTCTGTTCCCATCTGTGAGAGAGAGATAAAGCAGAAGTTGGGAGAAATGTGTTAAAAATGCAAAGAACGAGTAACACTTGTGACTTGGGGACAACATAAGTACTTATGTGGGAGGTACATTTTATCCCATAGGAGCCTGAAGTATATAAGTAATATAAGAAGGAAAGTCTTGTGTGTGTTTGTGGTTCCTCTGTCAGCAATGCAGGTGGGTTCTCTGCGCTAAACTAATGGCAAAACGAACTTTTTCTGTCTTTATTCTGTATCTTGTAAAAATGTGGAATGAATTACATGTTAAGGGACGTGACTTTCAAACAACATTACGGCGCATTCAAACATCTGGGAGTTTTAGTATTCTGTGATAGCCTCATAACATATAGTTTACTTCCTGCTTCTGAAGTTGACTGTAGCGTTACAAGGTGATCTGGTTTAGCTCTCTGATGTATTCCGATAGCTAAAAGCACAGTTAGTGTTCAGTATAACGTAATGTCCAAAGCAGTAGGGTTACCAAGAATAGTAATTCTACAAAGAAACTCGGGTCAGCTCCTGCGTCAAAAATATTTCAGTTTATAGCCTTGAAAGGCAGAAAAGGCACTATACATCTTGGAGACAAACTTTCCCTGAGGTTGGTGTGAAGTTAAGAGCTGCAGGGCTGAACCGGGCCGATTTCTGATGCAGAGATTTCTTGGGGAGGTGCCCCCTAACCACTGGTTAATTTTTATCCTGGAATACATGTCTGAATTCAGCATCATCCTTTTTTTTTTTTTTTCAGCAAAAAACCTAAGTGTCCTGGGTCAGGTAGGAAGTCTGGTGAAGAGCCACAGAAGAGTTTTAATGAATCAGCATTTTCCAAAGGAAAATGATGTTGCACTGAGAAGTCCTTACCTGGCAGAACCTCAGGCGGTGATGGTTTCTGCGATCTTTCCTGTAAACCCACCCAAGTTGCTCACTGATTCAGAAAGAAGCTGTGCTTTTGCAACCATTTAGGGTATAAAATACTGCTGTTTCTGTTTATTTGTTATTTTAAGTTAGCACAGCCGAATGGTATGAGAAGACTCTTACTTTGTGACTGATTTATTCTCCTGTTGGCCAAGTACAACGAGGATGCATTTGGGCAAAAGCACTTGAACGCGACAACGTCACGTGAGGTGGGGGTTTTCCAGCATTGTCACTGAGAATCCCAGATCCCACCAACATCAGTGAGCACCCAATATAGAAAGCAAGTCCCAAAGGTCTTCAAGTCCGAGGGTGACTTGTCTGTTTTACAGGCCCTGCTGTGCTTCACACTGTCAAAGGAGATGGTAACCACAGTCTGGGCAGGCACGAGCAGAGTGGGAGAGGGAGGAGAGGTGATCTGCACCAGGAGAGCTGTTGACGAGGAAGGCTGAATTGCACAGGGCACGTACTGCAATGAGAAGGAGCACATCTAAGGGATGAACTTTGTAAAACTATTGCAAACTACCCCACGGAGCAAACCGGAGCTGTTCCCCTCACTGCCCTCAGTTGCAGAACGTGCAGGACAGCACGCTGCCGAGAACAGCTTCTGCCTGGTGACACTGCAGACCCCCCTGGACTCTGTCCGTCACTTGGGAGCAGTTGTCTGGAACAGCAGCAGGTCCTCAGGAGCTGAAACCTGACAGACAGCTCCTTTTTTTCCTTAATTTAATTTTTATCAGTGGTGACTGTTTACATTTATGCTGTCAGTCTGAAGGACACCATTCAACAGCCACTGAATAAACGGTCTTGTTACTGGCTTAGGGAAACAATTGCTCCGTCCGACTGCCTTTGGGACCTTCCCAAATCCTTGTCAATTAGTGTCAGCGATGTTACTTGGCTTGTTCCAGCAATTGTCAGAATTGCTATCAGACACCACTGCGAAAGGGTTTCAGCTTTATACCACTGCGCAGGAGAGTTATTAATGTCCCAGCTCTTTAGAAAATGTTAAGCAACAGGAACCTGGATTGAATAGGCTGGTATGGTTTTAGGAGGCTGTTTCTGGGCTAATTGCAGCTCTCACATGTCACTTTTGTTTTCCCTTCACCAGGGTGAATCAACTTGTGATGCCACCAGCCTCTGTGAAAGTTTGAGACGGTGAGTGACCCAAACCAGCAATTGCTCTCAAGTTACCTATCTGCTCCAAAATCCCTGTCAACCCATTTCTTTCCTTGTAAATTGGAAAGAAGTTAACCTTGGACAGCCATGGTCTGCACCTTTGCTACCCTCAACCCAAATTGGAGCAAATCAAGAACAGGGAAACCAGGAGTCAACTCAAGTGTCCTTTGTTGCACTGAGTTGCTTCCAGAAACCTGGTGCTCCCTTCTTTGAGCAGGTAAGACCAGGATGTTCAAGACTATCGACTTGAACACCAGCAGGTGTGATTGTCCAAGGCCAGAACTTAGAACATATCTTGCATTCGTAAAACCTCCTGCTGCATTGCTTTTGGTCCGACAGCTGCTTGCTGTCAAAGACCATTCCTAGCATATCCCAAATTTTCTGCAGAAAAATGTTTTCTGGCAGCACAGGAACTTGCATGTTGTTGCTAGGACTGTCCCCACTGCAACCCTTGATCCAGGGGGAGAGAGCTGAGGCCTCGGCAGCGAGCCAGAGGGAGAGTCCCACTGCTGCTGCCCTTTCTTCTCCCTTGTGTTCATGCTATTCTTATCACTCCCCAACAGTCACAGCATTGCAGCTCAGAGCTGCAACGATTGATAAACACTTCCTAGCATTTTACTCTAGCCAAAATTAATTAAAGCAAGTTTTTGAAGAGGAGATTTCTTTCCCATAAATTAAATGCATTGAAAGAGTAATCATAAAATCAGAACTCAATAGCACACTTAAGAATGGTCTTTTGGGGGAAAAGATTTAATACAATCTCTAGTACAGCAGATGTGTTATTTCCGCAGAGGGGAATATGTTCGGGTATAGGCTAAGGATATAATAGGCCTGCCTGTACCTTGCAGTCTCTGGGTTGGATGTGTACTCACACATTGTCATTTATCAGTAGCTTTTAGACAGAGTTGGTTTTTTTAAAAAAGTCTCAAAAAATCTGGGAGCAAATATTAGGTGGTGTTGCCGAGACTTGCCTTATGAAACACTGACCACTTGGGTCCTGTGCACGCCTCGGTTTTTCACTGTACTTTCTTCTCTTTTGGCCCAGTTTTATACAGGTTGAGAGAAACCAGGCCCTTGTTAAAGGGAATTTTTCTACAACCTAGCAGTCCCTCATTTTTAAGGTCAGGGACAATTTCCTGCATAACATGGAGCACAGAACCCCTCACAGGAAATCCTGCAGTGAGAGACCTGGTTATCCTTTCCACTTAATCTATGAAAGCTGTTGGCCATTTAGATATGCCACAGCATGCACAAGTGCTACATCACCAGTCAATAAGTGTGCTGAGGTTGCTCTTTAAAGCTAGTGTATACCACCAGCATGCCTGGAGAAAGCCAGTGTCTGCTCTACCTTGTTAGCAGCAAGACCGATCGATAGCTGAGCTCTACTGTTGGGGACGTGCATGCTGGACTGACTCCCCGACCTGGGCTCTCCAAAGGACAGCAGTTTTGAAAAGTGACAATTTAGGGCAAGAAGCAGTCTCTGTTTTCTTTAGTGAACTGATGTGAATGCAACAGTCTAGCAAAAATTAACCCTGTTATTCACTGAGCTGTTTCAACCCACATCACAAACAGTTGTACCTACACAACTGACATCATAAACAAGACATGACCAATGCCCTTAAATAATACGGACAGGAGTCTAAACCTGTTACTGGTTCACTTCCTTGGGCAGATTTTGCCTGGATTACAGTGTATTTGTATTTCCAATTCCAAAGGCCTACAGTACATCCCAAAGTGCTGCCTCTGGACTGGTCAAGCTGTGCGAGCCTCCAACGTGCATGGAGGCAAGGGGTCTCTTAGCTGGCCTCCACCACAAAGCTGGGGTGCACGCGTTCACCGTTACCAATCGATTTCTGTGGCTACCCCATGAACCACCTTTTTCTCTTCTTTGTTTGCAGTTGCCAGTGAAGGAAATGACATGCGGACTCCTGCTCCCCCCACCACCACACCAATCTCAAGCTCGAAGCCCTTCCATACTGGAAACCAGTGGATCCTTCAGCTCCACACCACCCTGGAAGGGTTATCCCGCACCAAATCGATCCCACCGCTCCAGCCTGCAGGGTCAGGCACCAGGAGATGAGCAGGGCAGCCTGGAACACAAGTAATTCTTAAGCATAAGGACATTCACAGGTTCCTCTGAGCATCGAAAGCAACTGTCCGCTGGACCCACAATGTGCTACCCAAGTGAGTGACTGTAGATTGTGTATATGGTTTTAGTTGTAGCCAATGAAGTCTGCATTGTTTATAGGGCAACTTACGTCCTATTGAATGCTGCTGTTCTGTCAGCACTCCCACACCCAGAGACTGCACTAGTTGGGGACATATTCTGTACATCACCTTTTCTTTAACACTGAAGGCTCAATTCAGATTATTATTTTTTATTTAACTATGTCATAAGATGCTTTATTTCTGCTGAAGACATTAGATGACAGATATATATACATATATATATATATTTAGATAAACAGTTTTTATTTAAACATTTAAAATCTGGAGCTGCCTGTGCAACCATACCAGACATGAATAACGTCCACAACTTTCCTCATCTCAGTGCCCGGGTATCAGGCCCTGCACGGGCCCCGTAGGAAGATTTCCAGTGGGTGACTACCTGTCACCCAAGGCTGGGCAATGGGTTGGAGGAGAGAGTTTCACTGCACTGGGTATGCTGGTGGTTGTTACAGAAAGGCCCAGAAGAACTTTGGACAGAAACACCTAGGGGCTCTAGAGTTTGGTCAATATACTAAATTCAACCTTGCTTAGGAGGTTCACAGGTTTTTAAAGTACCAAAATCCATCTGGCTGAATAGCTTTACCTAGGGCCTGGTAGTGCAATACTGCTGTGCCAGTGACATCATGCTTTGTTTACATGCATGTCATATTACACGTATTGTCAATGCTAATTCTCCCCGTCGGTATTTTCAAAGCAGGTGGCTGATACTCTGCTGTAGCTGTTTCTTTGGAACAATGCTTAGGTTTAATGCTTGCCCGACCCCGCACACAGTCCCAGACTATTCTTCCTGGGGTGTCAGTTGGTCACTTTTATCTTTATGAAGATGCATTTGAGGTCTTTAATACACAAGGCCAGTGTCTGAACTGTGTTAGTCTCAAACGCAGAAGCGTGTGTCTGTAAAGCAGTCGGAGTGCCATTTCGTGAGAGGCTTGTGTTTCCTGCACCTGGCCTCCACAAGCCAAATTCATGCTAGGTCAGCTTGATGCTGCAACGGTGTGGGGAAGGCAGGCGAGCAGAGTCAGGCTTCCAGAGAAAGGGCATTGGTTCAGTGAACTCCCCGCTCCCTTTTTTCCTGTTTGGATGTCTCCCACAGGTTAGATACTCCCCTCCAGTTTAGCACACACCTCAAGCAGGTGAATGCACCTCACTCTTGTGCTCACATTTAACAAGTGGCTGTGGTTGGGCTGCAGGTAGGACTAAATCAGCAAAGGAAATGCCAAACCGGGACTGGATACGAGTTAAGTCTGGCAGCTGGCTGTCCTGATTGTGGCACAGGTTTGTTCAGAGACACAGGAAAGTACTGTTAGTAAATCTGGGGTTTATCTCCCCTTCACTGCCAAGATGTGCTAGGACCTACAGTACCACACTGTAGTAGAGATGGTCAGTAATTCCAGTTACCAGCGAACTGGTTGATACCCACCACATAGCCGGTCTCTGCTCAGGCAGGTGGGGTCGGAGGGTGACTCCTTTAACACCATGAGCCTTTCCTCCCCCTCAGGCTCCACAGGACTCTTCTGCAAAGGTTGCTCTGTCACCTAAAATACCTTAACAATAGCTTTAAGATTTGGCTAAACAACTAGAGCCAGAAATTTTCCTTGAGTGCCTGGGCATCCTCTCGAGAACAGCAAGCAGGTGCTAGAAATAATAAAGCAAAGCAAATCCAAAACAATGCTTCATTTCCCACCTCGTGCCACTATCTACATTCGTAGGGGAAATACTGCCTCTGTAGTCTAGGAGCCAAACACTTGGCTTTAAAGACACATGAATTTCTGATTCCCGTTAAGAAATTCCTTGTTAAGCTGTTTAAAATGGAACCCAACAATCAGTCATTTCATCTCAGAGACCAAAGAAGATTAGCCACATTTCCTAAATTGCTTTTCTGATAGGCTCTCTCTGTTGTAGCATTTACTGTCAACAAAATGAAGTATTCCTGCTAAAGTTCAGAGATTAGGAATTGTCCTTAAACTTAATTCTCAGGAGTCACAATGAAAAGGGAAGTTGAGTGTTTTGTAATTTCAGTAGCCCTCCTTGTTGGTGACAAGCCCCGGCCCTTGTTAGAGAAGCACAGTGCTGTTACAGGCCAGCTTTATCTTCTGTGCATATGAAGGAAATTGCTGTGGCTTTCTTTTTAACAAAGGAAGAGGGAAGGGAGCAAGCAAGGGAGTGAGAAGCAAGTCCTACCTGCAGCAGTTCCACACCACGGGATCCCTGAATCCCAGCTCCCACATGTTCCAGGCTAAGGGGGGGAAGCCGAAGCAGCAGCTCTAACAGCTCAGAGGAGGTGAACAGAAGGGAAAGGAAACTCAGCCCTTCTAGACGTCTAGACTGAATGCGTATTACTTCTATCCAAGCTGAGCAACAACCCTCATTAAAATGAGTATTTCTGTTTTTATAAAGAAAGGCTGTTCATAGGAAAAGATAATTAATTTTTTATAATGAATCCATGTATTTTAGTATCCATCACACTGAATGAAGCAAGATTCCAGCCCATCACTTAAGTAGTTGTTCAGGTGATCAAGGTTAGCTTTGGGGTTCTAAGCTTCAACACAAAATTAAATAGTCCCAATAAGGACAGAAATACCTTTAAAGCCATTGATCACGTGCACAGAAAATCACTTCGTGTGAATGTCTGAAAACTAGAGTACACAACCAGGAGCTCTTGAAGGCATTTGAAAAGCCTTGGGAAAACGCTACCAAAAGGCAGCGAGCACTACTCACACCCTCTCATCCCAGCACGTACACATCTCCTCAGGACAGGGAGCCATGTGAGGGGAAAGGTGTTGGGGTTCTCAGCGGGTGCTGCTGTGTCTTGCCCCCACTCCCTGGTACCTGCTGCTCACCCTGTTCCTCAGGGCTGCGACCGGTCCTTCCCTGTGCTCTGCCCCTGTTCCCCACCTCTGCCCGAGGGTCTGCCCTCTCCGATGGTTTGCCTCAAGGCGCCGGCTCCTTCCGATCTCCCGGTGTTCTGTGTGGGACCTACACCATTAGATGCAGCCTCGCTGCATTCATCAGGGTCTGTGCAGGGTGTCCAGATTGTCCCTCAGGGCTTTCTTCTGCTCCTCTTCATAAATGGTTGGCTTTTTTTAAGCAGCCATTAACCCCCTCCACAGCTAACACTGCATTTGCACCGACACACGCACTACAGGAGCAATTAGGTGGCTTGTACACAGCAAGAGAAGCAGAGGTAATGGGAACTGCAGAGAGAGGCAAGAAAATGACCCAAAAAAAAGCAGCACGCTGCCACCCAAATAACTACAATGCCTCCTGCTGCCATCGCTCCGAGAGCTAGAATCTGGGTGAACCCAAGGGCCTCTCCCCTTTTACAGACTAGCTGAGAGAGACCCTCAGGGTGACTAAACCCTGTGAATGAATGGCTGTACTCTGGAAAGCAGAGTTCCCCTCTGCACCCTCCGTCCTAATTGTTTGTTTTCTTCTCCATTTGCTTTATTGTTTGGTAAACCAGCACTTACAATCACTTTTACTATGTGATGTACGGGAGTATATAGTATATTTTCTTGTTATACAAGGGAGGCGTATAAAATAGTTTTCTGATTTCTTTCAGAAGCAAATGACTATTTTATTTTTTAAGAGCAATTGATTGTGAATCTCAGAGTATAAAAAAAAAAGATAAATAAGCCAAATATATACCTTTATGTAAATTAAGAAATAAAAGTATTTAAAACATACCTGCTGGCTCCCTTTCCTGTGTCACCTCTTGCTCTGGTTGCACACTCCTGTGGTTGCCGTCTGCAAGGCTGGTCCCTGGGACAAGGCTGCCCTGAGCTCCACCAGCCAGGAGCACTTTGATGTGGATGGCAATGAACCTGCCTGGACACCAGCCTGCCTGGAGCTCCTTTAACAAAAGTAACGCCACGGGCAGGGAAGGTCAGAGGGAGCAGAGGGGGGGTGAGTGACACTCTCCTTTTCTCACCAAGTTGGCTGCCTGGATCCAGCCCGGATAAAAGATCAGTAAGTCAGTGGTGGGCACAGAGGCAGGGTCCTGCTCCATCCCCTTCCAGGCCCCTCAGCTTCACAGGACGGTTGCATCTTCTTGTGGGCAAAAGAAGGAGCGAAGGGGCTGGTCCTGCTGCTTCAGGAGCTCTGCGGCCGCCTGTTCTCCTGCCTTGGCCTGCAGCCACAGCACGGACAAGGGCCCTTTGAGCCTCCCCTTACCAGCCGTGGAAGAGACCTCGCCTACCTTTCCCTCGGTGTTGTTCTCCTTCAGCACAGTGCAAGTGGCCAGGCCAGGCCACTCCTGTGAGCAAAGGATTTGTCGCTTAAACAATCAACCCTGATCGCCTTTCGGCAGCTCATCTCGGGGCTTTCAGCTTAATCATACTGTGTAAATGACTTGAATAAGCATAATTTTATAAATTCTGATGTTCCAGCAGCTAAGCTTTGAAGCTCAGCAGCTTTAGCTTCCATCAACCAACAACTGCGAACATGACTGTACCGCTCACGTGGTTTTTGTACACAGACACACGTCTGACAAACACACAACAGCCTCACCGCTTGGACTTGCACAGGCTGACTGCCCTGACCATCTCCACCACACGCTGCCGCCAGAGCTGTGCCTCACTTTGCAAAGCCCGAGCTTGTCCAAGCTGATGCCATTCCCACTGCAGGTGTCCTGGTGCGGCTGCTGGCGCATGTCCCATGCCTGCACAAAGAGCTCCTGGCCGCACGGGCACTTTGCTCGCTCCTGAGCAACCACTGCAACCATCTCCTGTTGGCCTGGCAAAAATCTCTGTATAAGTCATAGTACATGACTTCAAAAATAAAACTTTAAAGTTTTAACATTTTAAAATAAGCTCAGAAGGACACAATGTTTACCTCGCTAGCCGTCGATTTACCCCTTTCTGTGACTATGCGCAATGAGCAACAGATGCAAGGCAAGTCAGCAGGAAATCCCCACGGCCAGGCTCTCCCCTACCAACAGCCGCACTGTGACCGTGTCTGCTGGGTGCGGGGGCAGCGGTTCCCCGTGGGTGGCCAGCCCAGGACACCCCACACAGCACGGCCAGTCCCTCAGGAGAGTCACTGCCCCAACCGACCCAGCACCAAACAACAGCAGCGTCCTGCCACCCCCAGCGCATGCTGCTGACCAGCGAACTGGGCTGGTTTCTTGTGTCTCACAGCACAAAGGTGAACACCACAAGGTGGTTTGAGCCAATTCCTGTAAACTTAGGGCTTCTGATTTTACAGAATTAATTCTTTAAGAGAAAGCAGAGAAATGTTGCCATTGAGCCCTGCTTCCACTAAGATTTGGGGAGGACAGGTTCTCCTTTGGCTGAGAAAGGGAGAAAAATAAAACCACAACTCAGCATTCTGCATGCTGGCCTCACAGTGAAGTGTTGCTGAAGACAAGATGACCAAACGTGTGTCTCTCCTGTCATTTAGGTGTCTCCCAGGTATGTCTTGAACCTGTCCCAGGCCATATTTTACCTAAGTCTGGAAATAAGCTTGGGACTGATGTCTTGGCAGCACGAGCAACTGGGAAAACTCTCTGGTTCTGCTGTCCCACCCTTCAACAGAAAAGCTGTTGCAGCGTCTTTTCTCTGGAAGAGACCTGGCTGCTGCCGAGTTGGTCACAGCTACTGTACTTGCCCCAGCATTTGTGCTACCAAGTGTATTGGCCACACGTGGCACAGCAGCACCAGTGCTCTGCACCGCTGTGGGACACTTCCCACCTCCCAGGGACACATTGCCAGCACTAAAACCCTGGGCTTCTCCTGTATCACCCCCGATCCTGCTGCTGCAGGGTGGCTAATTCCCCATCAATCCCGTTAGGAGGTGGCTGAGCCACCATCTGCCTCAAGCCCTGCAGGGCCTCCTGCCACGGCAAAGGTTTGAAAGCCACGGACGGCTCTCATCTGCAACGATGAGGCTCAGAGGGAGGACAGAGACTGGAACACAGGTAGATTTTTTAATCCCCTTTGCAGAGAAGCACACTGGACTGCCCAGCTTCACTTGCCTGCCACATCCAGCCTCAGACACCCCCCCCACCCCCCCACCCCCCCAACTCAGATGAGCCAGCCTTGTCCCAGCCCTTCTGCCCAAACCCTCCACGAGCCCTTCAGTGCTGCCTCTTCTGCCAGTCACAGACAGTGGAGAGAGTCTTAAAGCACCTTGGGCCCGGTCATGACCTGTCAGAACAGTGAACAGCCTTCCCAGAAGCAGCGGGCACCAGACTGGGAAAGGCCGTTACAGCCCGGCTCCCCACGGGGCTCCACCCGCCTGGGACAAAGGGTGGTGTCCAGCAGTGCCCCCCCCCGCCCAAGGAGCCCTCCCTCCAGCTCAGCACCCCAGCGCCTGCGGCTGCTTTCTTGCATTCAGAATAACCCTCGAGCTCTTATCGCTGCCAAAGAGCTTCTGAGCCCGGGACAGCTGAAAAGAAAAGGCTTCATTAAAATCAAAGCGTTCTCTATTCCCCAAAGCCCTAAAGGTCCAGCAACAGACAGGACATGAAGTCAAGCAAAATGAAACCTTTGCGGTTGTTAAAATGCTTATTTGTGCTGGTGAAACACGATTTGACTTGGATTAGTGATTGCTTTCTATAAACTGCACGAAAGCCAGGTAATTTAATTGGCAAGAGGGCTGTTACCGACGCCCAACTCGCATCGTGACTCGCAGCTTTCCTGTCCCTTTTCCCCTTGACCACTCTGCAAGCGCTGGAGGCTGATCTCATGCACGAGCACGGCAGCCGCCACGCTGGCGAGACAGAGTTCAACGACAACCTCTCCAGCTTGGCAGCCGGCACTGCCCCGGTGCCATCTCTCTGTCAGGAACACCGGCTGGCACGGCTTCAGCCTCGTGCTCTGCCCTTCCCTGCTCTGTCCCAAAAGGGCAGCGACAAACTGATCCGCACGAGCTCCTAACCTCTGTGAGCCCGGCAGATACCCTGGAGCAGCTCGGCTCCATGGCTGCGGCTCACACTCACACGGACGAGGACTCCCCCAGCAGCGGTGGCCACGGCCGGAGCGCGGTGGCTCTGGGGTGCTGGGCAGACGAGCTCTGCAGACGGGAGAAGGTTCCCCCTTTGCTGCCTGGAGCGAGCTCCCTCCTCCAGCTCACCCCAGGGAGCTGTTCAGTCAAAACCTGCCAGTCAAACCAGTCAGCAAGCTGGAACGAGTAGACACAGCAAGTGGCACCTTTCCGTAGCAAAAGCACCGGCCGTGCCATGAGAGCGCTGTGAAAGGCCCTTTCCGGAACACTGTTACGTTGACCAGGGCCTTCTGCTCTCCCACAGCTTGGCTGCGATTGCACCTCTGGGCCTGCAAGCGAGGGAGAGCTCAGCGGGTCCCTAAAACAGCTCCGCGTGCTCTCCGGGCAGAAAGCACACCAGCTGAGGGGGGACACTCCTAGACAAGGCTTCACCCCAAAAGCCTCAGGGGGCAGAGGCCCCTGTTGTGAGGCCACAGTACCTGCTCTGCCCACCACCCGCCGGGAGCAGGCTCACGTTCCCACAGAGGAGTGACGTGGCATCACCCAAACTGGGGAGCCTGGTGCGGCCCTGGCCCTGCTCCAGGCTGCTCAAGGCCCTCTTGACTTGAGCACCAGGCTCAGCTCCCACAACGCAATCAAGCTGCTGCCCTGCTGCACGTCTGAAGAGACAGACGCTGCCTTCCCTCTCCCAACACCCCCGCGTACCCGTGTGCTCGCCTCGCGTCCCACCCACCCCACCTGCACGCTGTTCCTCCCCTAGTTCTGCAGGGACAGTGGTACGAAGTCCCAGGATGTCCGACTTACAGGCACGGAAAGAAGGGAAGAAATCGTTAGCGTAGACAGCGTTCAGATTTGAAACCCCTGCTCCTCTTCAGAGCATCTCTGGATCATTAAACACGCATGGCCCTGACCTGCTGGCCTCTCGTATGCTGCATTTGCATAATATATGAAAAGTCATCACTCAGGAGACAGCTGGAGGGGCTTAGCTGGGATTGAGGTTTTAACAAGGCAATGAACCAGCTTTCAGCATTAAATGGCAGAGGCAGGGCAGCATCCCCAGTGCCAAGAGTCCCTTCTGAAGCAGAGGTGCCCTTTTTCTTGGAGACAAGATTGGAAATAATAATTGCCAGTACCTCCTGGCTGGGAACAAAGACTTGCAGCTCTTCCGCAGGGTGCGGCAGCAGCCATTCCAGTCAAGACCCTACAACAACCTTCAGATTAATAACTGGCTTGGGAGAAACGGTCGAGCAGGACGAGTCCAGCCCTCAACTGCTCAGACAAGCGCGGGAGCGCTACTCAGAGATGCAGACACCAGCCACCTCAGGGAAGGTCCGATCTGCATTAACCTGGTCACATACCTGCAGCGTAAGCCTCCATCCTGCTTGAGGACCAGCAGCTTCCTGCAAACCCTGCTGAGGCTGGAGGCCAACTGTTGGCGAGCGTGGGCGAAAGGAGAGCTTCCCTTCACACGCTGAGGGACCTCGGCAACTTTGCAGAGCCCCCCTTCAACTCCTGCCCCAATTTGTGCCACTACCTGAAGGGCGCTTGACTTGCAGAGTCCAGCACCAGTCCAAATCCAGGAAGGGCAAGGGCTGCATCCTCCAAAGCAAGGACGAAGTGCTGCTCAGTCCTGTCACCCTTGGGTGCCAGAGGAAGCCAGCTGCGAAGGCAGAAAGCGAAAGGCAGGGAAAGGAAAGGACGGACGTTCTCTGCTGAACCCTGCCAGCAGGAGGGCACAGGAACTCCAGCCCTCACCTGCTGCTACCGGGAGCCAGCACGCTCCTTGGGATGCGCAGCAGAGCTTCCACGCTCATGGCTGTGACGTGGGAACGAGAAGAGGGCTGCACCTACCCCGGGGTCTGCAAGTGAACGTGTCTGCAGAGCTGCCAGCAGCTGTCTCCCAGGGAGTTTTATGACTTTTGAGAAAAGAATCATTGCAAAGGCAGATAAATAGCCATGGGCAAACACAGCCCTTTGCAGCTCTTCTCTCACTCCCTCCAAAAGCAACATGACATTTCCAGTGCCCTTATCTATGTCTGGTGGTACAGGCCCACCTGCGGGATGAGAGCTGAAAGCAGAGCAGGAACAGCCCTGCACCAGCCCCTCACTGCCGGCAGCCGCCTGCTTCTGCCAGGAGCCAGCACCGAGCTGTGCAGGAGGAAGGAGAGCGCCTGGGCCCTCGTGGGGACTGTCCTCCTCTGCTGGGAGAGGAGTCAGGGCCAGCCACCACCCCACACCTTCTGGCCTCCAGGAGCAAGGTGGTCACCTGGCAGGGGTGAGGAAAGGAAGGAGGAGGCTTTAGAGGCAACTACACCACGAGTAGGGTTTCAAACGCTTTGAGACTCAGCTCTCAACAAGAACCAGGTACCCAGCACCTCGGAGAACCTGGTCCTGGCGCTCTCCAAAGGGGCGACGGCATTCTGGCAGTCCGGAGCCTGGGGATAAATAAGCAGACGCAATTCCAAGCAATCACCTTCCCAGATCGCTGCAAGCCTGCTGGTTACGGGTGCCTTGTACGGCTGCACAGAGCCTGCTGGCCTGGCAGACTACCAAACCAATCAACCATTTCAATCGTTTCACCGTTTTATTGATGTCCCTTGTGCTATGACAGGGGCCATCGCCCCTCCTGCACCCAGCAGCAAAAAGGCAAGAAAGCCAGATCATGGTAGTTACTGATGATATCTGAGTGGCCAAACTGGATATTACTGACCCCAGAATACGCGTGTGCAAGCCCATTTAACTCCAGGCATTCAAGAGAGTGTCAGCATCTCCCAGGCTGGAAAATCTGTGAGTACTGCTGGGCCTGGGCAGGACAGAAACGTGCCCTTAGGGGTTACTGCTGAACCTCCCGCAGGGCTCAACCACACGACTCTCAGTGCCAGCACATCTACCGCAGCTCCCCAAGACATCCACACAAGCCTCTCGCCTCTGCTGTGGGAAATCGTGGAGACAAGGGCTGTGCTCCCAAGCACAGGCTGTTTGGCACTGGCAGGGCAGAGAGAGTGAGCACGTACCCAAGCCCGCATGGTATGTGCCCTCCTGAAGCTCCCTGTGCTCTAAGCTGAACCCTCCACACAAGTCAGACCCGCAGCTTTAGAGCTGAGCATCATGGAAAGTTTATTTAAAGTCATGGAGGACATAAAAACTATAGTTATAAAAGATATTAAAACAGTCCTCTGAGCCAAGATAGCTATGCCAGGCCTGGGTGAGTCCATGGAGTTTACTCCTGCAGCGCTGGAGTTGTTTTCCCTTTTCTTTTCTTCTTGGCTTTGCCCTGCTTCTGCTGGGTCTCGTGGCTGACAATCCCTTTGGTTTTCTTTGCAGCTGGAACCTGCTCAGCTTCATTGCCTGCACCACCTTTTCTTTTTCTGTTTATATTCTTCTTCTTTTTCTTCTTGTCAGCCACAGCATCTCCTCCGTTAACAGCTTCCTCCCCACTCCCCGCCACTGCCACTCCCTTCTCCCTGACCCCTCGGTTCTGATTCTTGTGTTTGCCGCTACCGGGTACGAAGCCTTTCTTCTGCTTGGGGGTTTCTGCTCCCAGGGGCTGCTCCTCTGGGCCTGCTGGTTCTTCATCTTCACTAGCTCCTGGTGCTACCCCATTCTCCTGGACACCTTTCTTGCGATTCTTGCGTTTCTTGGTCTCTGGCAGGAAGCCTTTCTTCTTCCGCTTAAATGGCTCTGCTTCCTGTGCAGGCTTATTGGCTGTCTTCTCTTTCTTGGGCTTCCTGCAGAGAGAACACGAAAAATCAAGAGCAACTTAGTTTACAGCCAGGGAGCGGTGTGATCCATGCTACAGGCAGTCCACGAACAGGCAGATGCACAGAAGAGGTGCAGGAAGCACAGGCTTGCTGCAAGGATGAGCATCGTCCCTGGTGTGCTCCTCAGTCTGCACAGGGACTGCTTAAATGAACAACGGGAGCCAGACCCGGACTTAAGGTGGCACACAGAGGAAGAATCTCCCATTCCACAGACCAGCTAACGCTGTACTTTACACCTTCCCCAGCTCACCTGCCCGTGGCCCCGTGCAAGGCTACTGAGACACTGCCTGTCTGCCCAAGGTGACAGCCCCAGCAAGGCCTTCGCTGCGCTAACAATCCCAAGAGATCTTCCAGCAAGAACCCCCACCAGAGCGTTCCAGTCTCACCTAGGCACCCATGTGTGCGTGCAAGACAGCCACCACTGCTGCGACTCTCCGACACAGTCTGTCGGCAGCTTTGCCTCCACCCAGCCTACGCTGCTCTGCACCAGCTCAGTCCCCAGAGAAGAGTCCTGAAAAGGGACCAGGCTCCAATTCCACGGCCTGCTTTTCAGCGTGACCAGCTGCCTCTCCTCAGGGTGGACAAACGCTATCCTGACAACCTGATGTTAGCGCTTGCCTCTCAGCACCTCCACCAGGGTCCTGTGCACAAACCACACCTGCCACAGCCTTGTCCCAACTCACCCGCACAAAAATCTCTGCGTGTCACAGCAAGACGGCACCGACAGCGATGGCGGGCTGCACCCCTGAACCCCAATCCCCTCCTCAGACAGCAGGCACAAGCTTAGTGTTTCTTACCGCAGCAATCCCCTCCCAGCTGCAGCCTCCACTGCCTCCTAAGGCAGGACACGTCCTTGTGCCAGCCCGGGCACTACGATGCCAGGGGACCTGCGTGAGGCTGGGCAAGGGTCTGGGGCCGTGCCATAGGGCTGGGTGAGGCCACTGTGCCCCACGAGCCTGTTCCAGGCGTTAGAAAGGGCCACAACAACAGCTCCAGCTGCCTTGTATGATTCTTGCCTGCCTGCGAGCCCTCTGCTAGCGAGCCACATGCAAGCATTTTGCCTCTTGCTGGGCTGAGATGCCACAGATCAGGGCACCCACACGTTGGGACCGCAGCTCCCGTGAGCCATGAGCGGAGCACCCAGCACTCCCTAATGCTGTGTGTCTCACTAAATACTGCCAGCAGGAAGGGGAAACAAAAGTTCTGATTGCAAGCTCTTGATAGAAAGGAGGAAGAGATCCTACTTTTTTTTTCGCCCTGGAGCAAAAGTCAAATCCGGCTGCCATTTAACACAGGAGCACTAAAGCATAAATGCTGAACATTCCCCAGCTTTCAGAGCTGCAAGGCAACTGCTCCAAGCATCAGGCTGGGGATCCAGACGCTAAGGAGCCCAAAAATCACTGAAGAGGACTGAAGGCCCTGCCATGTACTCTCTGGTATCCAGTCACTTCCCAGGACAGCCACTCATTCCTTCCGGGCTCACGTTTGCAGAATCAATCCATAGGGATGTGGACTAGTGACTCAGCCTAGCCTAGAAATTTCTCTGCAACTTTGGCAATGGCTGTTAAACCAGGCCACCACTCGGGACGGCTGAAAGCAGGCACTCCATCCTTGGGTGATCGGCCGTCTTACCTCTACTGGCAAGACAGGTCAGGTATCAGATATGCGTTACAACCCTTTCCCATCCAGGACCAATCCTAAGCCAGTAAGCACCTGGAACGAACCTAGCACTGTTCCAAACAAGCAAAACAGTAAGTGTTTCAACCTCACCAGCCCAGGAACTCCATTTAACTCAAAACTCTACCCTGAGCTCAGTGCCTTGACTTCCTTTCTCTTCCTACTTCCCCACATCAATGAAGACGAGTAGGACAGGCGGTCAGTCTCCCAGGCAAGCCAAGAAGCCAGAGCGCCAAGCGTACATACGTGTAATTCAGCCAGCGCATGACGTTCCAGTAGAGAGAGTCGAGACGTGGCGAATTCCCAATGCCTTCCGGCTGGTTCAGAGCTACCAGCACTTTGTCCAACTCCGTCAGCTTCACGTGCAGCTTCTGCAAGAGGCAAGTACAAAGAGACAATCGGCTGAGTGAACGCAGAAGGGGCACTCGCGGCAGCAGGGCACAGGCCATCCTTGGGATCAGACTATGGCAGGAATAACCAATCCTGCCTGGCTCCTCCGGGCCGCTGCCCTGAGCCCGTTTGCAACACCACTTCATTTCTGGGGACAAAAATTGGTGAGTTATAGGGTTTGCTTGCAAACTGGGTTTCTAGCATGAGAGGCATGAGTCTAACAGCTAGAATTGTACTGGTGTAAGAGGGACTGAAAGGTCCTTTGGTCCTCTTTCCTTTCCAGCCCACGGCTGGGAGCAGGGGGAAGACGACACACAACTAGGTACCTATCTAAAAAAAAAAGCAGCAGCATTTTCAGTCTGGTTTCTAAAGGACGCAATCGTGCTGCCTCTGGCTGCCTCTACAGCCTCTGTAACCCACTGGATAATTTCAGTAATACCAGACAGAAAGGGGTGTCTCAAAGGCTATTCAGTTCCTACAAAAGCCTTGGAAATAATCTCTCTCCACCCACTTTCCTATTAGGTCTTCACAGAGAAACAGGCTGTGGTGTGAGCTCAGTGCTTATCAGTAGGAAACTGGGCTTCAGCAATTCTGCTGCTTGCGGTATTTTGCTCCAGTAAATAAGACCATGTTGGAGGCTGATTTTGTCACCTACAGAAAATCTTCTCATGTTCAATAAAGCCATTTTTCATTAGGGAAAACAAAGCCCCAGAACAAAGCTTCACTCCTGCTCACAAAGCTTCTGAGTAAGTCCCAGTTTCTGGAAACTAAAATCTCTGGAGTTCAGTGGAGAAGACAGAGCAATCATCTGGGATGAAACCCAGCTCACCCTCACTGTATCCCAGGCCGTATTTCTGCTGGTAAGAAAGAAGATGCCACATGTGTTTGCACAAATCCTTCAACAAGTGCTTGGAGATCAGCTCACAAGAGCTACGGATCACTCCTTCAGACATGAGGGCTTTTCTTCCTCAAATCCAGCTAGGCGTTCCCTTCAGGGGAACCTTCGGTAAGAAATGAGGTGGGATGTAGTGATGGAGCAGTCACAAGGTAAAAATCCAAGCCTGACATTGAAGAGAGGCCTTGGTGGCGTTCAGGACAGCCATTTGCCACGCATCAGCTCACACACTCACCTGCTCCGTCACAGTTTTGAGGAGGAAGTTCAACAGCTCCAAGCTCTTGGCAACTTTCTCCTTCTCAGCCTTCAGGATACACTTGCCAACCATTTTCAAACTCTGCAAATTAAATGGGGAGATGGAGAAGCAGCACGCATTAAATGGGGAAACAAATCACTCTTCTCAGGGGAAAGCAGAAAATCAGTATTGTTGGTGGGATTAACTTGACACCAAAATAACTCAACAAAACCCATCAAACTCTGGAAATGCTCAGGATGGTACCTGGCGGAAGCTGCTGCTGATGCCCAGGTTAATTAAAAAACAACTGGACAAAATAAGAGCAAGCAGACCACAAAGGCACAACCCTCCATCTTTCCCAATTTCCAACCTAAAGCACAACCGGAGTCATGTTATTGCCTCCTGGAAAAAAAAGAGGAAAGACAATATCCGCCCTCGCCCTGGAAAGGCCAGGAGGCTGCCAGACAACAGACTCACCTGAGGGACAACAGCTACTCAGCTGCAGAAGCTGGGATTTACACGTAAAGCACTAATGCAGAAATCCATTAACGCTTACGCCTAGGAAATCCCAGTTGCCAGCACTAGAACAGGGCTTGTCAATCAAGCTTAAATTCGCTGAAATGACTAGAGAAAAATCTCATCTCTTTGTGTTCCCTTTATGTGCTGCAGGGTTTCTGAGACACTGAAAGGTCTGGCTTAGAGGAAAATCACTCCAAAGATAGGTCAAATAAAAGGCAGAGTTATTTACAAGTGGAGAAGGGCAGAAAATAGCCATAAAAAGGCAGCTGGATCAAAGAGGTGGCCCAGGGGCTCAGGGGGACCGATCCTCTGCTCGCAGCTGGACCTCGCAGCCCCGCTTACATGGCAGTGTTCTGCCCCGCTATACGTCTGTGCGGATGCCCACACCACCGCCAGCCTCGCAGCTCGCATGGATTACACTAACGTGAGACAGGATTTGCAGGGACAAGCTTATTGTAGGCAGCGGCGTGCCCCGCCACAGCCCCTTTCTCTAGAGGAGGCTGCACTTGTGGCCAAGCCCGCCTCTCCTTGGAGTTCGAACACGCCAGCCTGGCACACGGGCAAGGTCCACCCAGGCTCAGCATCCTCGGTGCCTCAGGCAACATGTATCGCTGCACCAAACCCGTACCCAGCGGTGGAAGGTCGCAGTTCTCCAGGAGATGCAATCTCTCCCATCAGACCATCTGTTGCTTTTGCTCCGTGCAGACTGGAAGTAATTTGAAGGACTCTGAGCGAACTATTCTCCATCTCTATCAGCATAAAGCTGGCAAATAAAGTAAAAATCCTCGCAGACATTGAGAGAAGTGAGAAATTTATTCCCCAAAGCAAGCTCAAATGATGCCCACAACAGAAAAAGAATGATGGCCAGCAAGGGTCTAAGGAATACTTTAAACAGAAAAAGTGGGGAGACCAGATAACATACCTGCAGGAACACCTGCCTTCAGGTAGAATTATTTACTATCTGTACCAGCTCCCCACCCTGGGAGTATCTTTTTTTTAAATAATAAAGGCATGGTTATTTCCTGACCAGGAATGTCCACTCACGCCCTGTATTAGAAAGCCACCATGTTCTGCTGGCTGGAATTCCTGCTGCAGCTTCATCTGACTATCAATAACTTGCTAATTGCTCTCTCCTGATACAGACAGATAGGCTGCAACTCTATGCCAGAGCTGTCACTAACCCACAAGGTCATACAATTCAACAGCTCTAAAGTCTCTAAGGTAAAATGAGAAACAAATATGGGGTCTGTGATTAAAAATAAAAATAATAAAAAATCTTCACATGTAGGATATAACACCCCATGGGCCATGCACATGCCATTTATTAGGCTTACCACAATAAATAATAATGATAATAATAATTAGCGAATCAATTATGAAAACTAAACAGCCTGATTTGCATAAAGATTTTCTTTGCAATTTGAAGAACAAGATATTGTCAGGCTAACAGTCGTGATTCGTGGTTAAAGTAGCTTTCAGAGAGGTTATTAAGTTGAGATCCCTGTTTTTCTAAGTTGCGTAGAAGTTCACAGTGAGAGAAAATCAGTATGGATTGTCAGCTCTTCAGGACAAGAGGAATCAGGGCAGTACTGTGCGAAGGAGCCACAGTGAAATCAGCTGTCATTTCATCTTTTTAATACGCAAACATTTTGGAATTAAGAAGGTGTTAAAAATAAATTGCATTTTCTCTTCACTGTAGATGAGTGATGCAGATGACTGCATTTAAATTGTGCGGGCGTGACCCTGTCTGTTCTCGCTGCCATTCCTACTTCCCAGAATTGCCCTGATGCTTTGAAGGCTTTGAAACAAATCCTGCTGAAGCCAACAGAAATGTCCTCTAGCTCTGAGCACCCCCCCGAGGGGCCGATTTTCAGAAGTTTGCAAACAGTTTTCAGGCACTTTGAAACTGGGACCTGCATCTACTCGGGGTGCCCAACCAAATTCATGCAGACCCGTAGAATGAAAAGGGTGGCCTGCCCAGCTGGAGATGGAAGATATCGCTGGTCTATCGACACCAGTGCTGAAAGACAAAGCATCTATATCAAAAGCAGTGTTTTGCGTGAGTCTAGAAACGCAAGCACAGTTCCACCAGCATGAATAGCCAGAAGCAATCCAGTACAATTCAAACGCTCTGCAAACAAATGGCTCCCTACTGAAATGGATCACTTCTAAACAGCTCTCACAGATGAGGAAGGAATGAGGAAGAGGGTGGGAGTGTGTGGGGAAGCCAAAGGAGCAGCAAAGAAGCAGCAGATAATCGATTCCTACGGAATGCACAATTTTCTCTAGTCCCGAAGCAGAATGGATTGGCTTTAAGGAAGCTGGATTCAGATAAAGTCTTACAATTCCTCAATACGTGTCTTTTCCCGCTCCCTTCTGCTACAAAGGGTGTAAAAGAAATTTACTCCAAAGAGCACAAAACCACCAGCACCTCCGTACGTGGTATGGTTGAGACAGCTGAGCCTCCTGAAAGAATCATAGAACACAGAACAGTTTGGGTTGGAAGGGACCTCACAGCCCATCTGGTTCCACCCCCTGCCATGGGCAGGGACACCCTCCACTAGCCCAGGTTGCCCAAAGCCCCATCCAGCCTGGCCTTGAACACTGCCAGGGAGCCAGGGGCAGCCACAGCTTCTCTGGGAGACTTGAGTCCAATCCCTGCTCCGCTCAGCGTCACTGCTTATCCTGATCTCACCGCCGCTGTCCCGGCGTACTTCCCCATTACGCGTTACGTCAGATGGTATCTTCTGTCAGGCATCGCTTCCCCCTCATCCTCCCACAGCAGGGAGCGTACACAGCGGAGCATTTGCTTCGATGGGATTTGTGTTAGCATGCGACATCAATATAAACACGCTGCGCTCTGGTGACATAAAAGTCGGTAACTTTGGACTGGGGCTGCTGGGAAGCCTTGGGGAACTGCTCCCAAGGAAGGAAATCCCAAGTCTCTTCAGTGGGAACTGGGTCCAAACCTCGAAAGCAGCTTTCCCAAGTTTTTGTCATAAATTCTTACTACATAAGGTACCGACCGTTGTCCGTACGCTACGGGTTCGCACAGCAGATAGCTGAGCGAGGGAGCAGACCACAGCAATCTGAAAGATGAAATTAGCACTGCCACCCCAGTTGCGCAGGGCAATCATTTTACAGGCCTACCGTGATTTCGTTTGGGGAACATAGAAAATACAATCATAAACTTAAAGCAAAAGCTATTATATAACAGATGGCAAACTGCAACACATGGCAAACAGGCCTTAAAAAGAAAAGTAGTATTTGGTCATCTGCAGCATCCTTTAAAGGAGAAGAGGGTAGATTTAGACTAGACGTTAGGAAGAAATCCTTCCCTGTGAGGGTGGTGAGGCCCTGGCACAGGTTGCCCAGAGAAGCTGTGGCTGCCCCTGGCTCCCTGGAAGTGTTCAAGGCCAGGCTGGATGGGGCTTTGGGCAACCTGGGCTAGTGGAGGGTGTCCCTGCCCATGGCAGGGGGTGGAACCAGATGGGCTTTGAGGTCCCTTCCAACCCAAACCATTCTAGGATCCTTAGGAAAGCCTCAAACACTGGTTAGATTGCAAAAGCCTTGCACAAGTTTGGCAAGTATCCCCATTGTACGTAGCGAGACTGAGGCACAAAGCAGGGGTTTTGCTTCCAGCTATGCCACAGGTCGGTGGTGGAGGTTAAGTGGAACCCAGAAGAACTTGTCCAACCACCTGTTCTGCGATTCCCTGCCATATGCTGTTTGAAAAGGTATCCAACGCTGCCTTCCCCTGCCCTCTGAAAGCATTACCAACCTAAGAGCCACCAAACCAAATCACTCAGTACTAAAAGCAGAGAAACCACATGGCTTACACTCAGCAGCCACACTTGCATCATTAGCTGATTATGTTGTTTTTCTCCACTTTTCTGCTTTTCTTACTCTGCTCCTTCAGTAACAGCCAGTCCCACTTTACAGGGAATCTCAGTTCCAGTTACAGCTTAGTAATACCTGTGACAGTTAATCACGCCTGGACATCTGAGCTGTCAGCAGATCTGGGCAGGTCATTTTCCAAAAGGAAAAAAATACGGAGGCAGTTTTCACAGCTGGAACTCCCATCTCATCTCAAGCCAATACAGCAACACAGTTCCTGCCTCGCCCTACACGGGTTCAGCTGGCAGAGATGGGTTTGTCTTTTATGTCAAACACGCTGCTTCCAAAAGCCCCTGGCTGTTTCTGGTGGATGGCACTCCTGGATCCAAAGCTCTCTGCTTCTAGGACTTCTACAAGGAGATCAGCACACCCCTTTCTTATATCCCTAATTCCTGCATAACACATAGAGGCACCCAAACCACTGCAGGATCCAACCTTCGTTCCATCTCATTGCACTTCACAGCGTTCCTTCATCTTCACAAAGTATACACCAAGTTTGTTTTAGAGCACAGGAGGTGAATACCTGCAGCAATTCAGTCATACAAGTAGGACAGAGGGCTGGCAGCTAGTTAACCCCACAGCTCCATGCCTCGGTCTCCCACGTAGGGTTTTAGGCCAAGCTCCACTGAAACCTGCACTACAGCAAAAAGCGGTGCGTGTGCTTCTGGAGCCAAAGTCAGCATCCTAGCCACTGCCCAGCTGTCCCTGCAGGGACATGGCAATACGCTGCTATGGGGAGCCAGGCCGTGTTTTTGGAAGCCTCCACCTTCACACCCGCCTGCAATCTCAGCCTGCCTGCACCTCCTCCTTCCCCTTTTGCAGGTACCACGGTGGGGGGGACGCTTAGCCCAGACTTACAAGACACAGCAGTATCTCAAGAGTGCAGAGGATTGTTCTGCTACCAAGAGACGAGCACATTTCCTAGCTGGAAGTTTGAACACCACTTAATATTTATACATTCCCAGCACGTCCTTCAGCCCATTTCATTGTTCAAAACAAACAGCCCTTCCCCTCCGTGGGATCAGCCTGACAGATCCATCACTGCTCCGTGAGCTGGAGAAGCCCGGCCAACCTGCATTCTTTCCGCACGCCGCGCTATCTCCATCCTTCCCCCTCCTCCCCCACAACAGACTTGATGCTGACAGATAAATGTGCAGATTCATGGCTGAATACAGTGCCAAGTGCCTTCTGCAAAACACATACCTCCACCCACCCCGCACGACCTTACACCCCCTGGCACAGCCCAAGGTTGCTAAGGTAAACTCTCTTCTCCAGCAGCAAATAGCTCAGCGATGTTTCCACCCTACTGAATGTCCCCAGTCACGGCGAGAAAGCGCTCAAGAGGTCTGAACTCGGTGTGCCGGCTGCCTTCACGCTGACTGTGAAAGCTGAAGCTCTGCCCTAGCTCCGTGCTGCACGCAGGGTCCCAGAGCAGAGGCACAACCCGGCATTTTGCTGCTGCGGCTCAGGTCCCTACAGTGGAGTCACAGCCAGAGGGGTCCAGCAAGCGGGTTTGGGGCCCTACAAGCGCGTGGCCATTACCTGAGCCAAAGCACAAGATTTCGCACGTCCACACACAGGTAAGCTGAGAGGTCTGGGAGGGACACAGCCTTCCTCTGCTGTTTAGAGGCTAATAACAAACTGACAACCAAATGAAGTATTTTAGTATTCTGTATGCTCATGGTTCCTGTGATTATCCAATGTAAGCACCCTCGCCTCACCTGTAATTATTCTCACATTTCTCCTAAGAGGTAAGAGGTAAGCCAGCATCACTCCCTCAGAGAGGCCAAGTAACATACAGACCATGATAGAGCCAGGAATCAACTCTGAGCTTCCCAAAACCCAGACAAGCCATCCCCAAATACTTCCTTTCATGACAACGTTCACCATACAATAGAAGAACCCGAGCTAGAACTTAGGGCTAAATGACGGAAGACAAAGAGGGGAGGAGGGAAGAGTCTGCCACTTCGCACCAGTTTCTTTCCACCCACCCACGCACCCATCCATCCACAGAGCCAGATGTTTCCAACTCCACGTACACAGGGTAGGCAAGCACACGAGGAGAGGTTCTCACACCACCCACCTGCTGTCGAGAGCACTAAATGAGGAAAGCAAACACCAACAATCCCTCCTCCCTCCCCCGTTCTCTCTCACTAAGTTTCTGAAGACTGAAAGTATAAATGTTCAAAACTTTTTTCCTTGCATCTCTAGCAGAAACAAGTCACCAAGAAATGCTCTCACAGGAAAGGGAACCACCAAGCTTTTGCTTGTCCCCGACCGAGAGAGGGAAGGTAAGGGACTAAGCAGACCCACATGCTGAAGCGTATAACTAAAGGGCATTTTTTGCAATCTTTATTTTGGCTGTTACTAGAGGGAGGGGCCCAAAAATCCAGAAGCCATTCTCACAGAAAATGTCAATGCTTTCCCAAGTTAAAGATCTTTTTTTTTTTTTTTTCTTTCCCTTCTTCAACCCTATGAAAATGCAGCAGGGAAAAACCATACAGGACAGCTGAGGGAACAGAGGAGAATGAATTCTCCACAGAGACATCCAGTACTCTGAAAGCACGTCAAAGATATCAGTTAAATCACTACTGGCCTCATTTTACAACCTAAGAGGCTGAGAAAGGGCAATGAATTAAGAATTTATAAAGACGGACAGATAAAAGTTCAGGCAATCTTCAAGAAAAAAACTGAAGAACAGCTTTTTTAGAGATCTGATGAAGTCACTGTTAATAATTTATCTCCCTACAAATTAAGACACTGATAATCAAATGTGATGCCCTTCAGAAATGAAGGGCATGTCCACACTGGAAGGCTATACGGTATATCCCTCTCTCCCCGACATGTTCTGAGTAGCTCCAGCTAGTTATTTTAAATCCCTAGCTGAACAACACAATAGCAACAAAACCCTCTAATACCATACAATAAAAGTCTTCAGAGAGCATATAGTAACTTTCAAATTATCTGAGTCTTGGAAAAGAGGTCTTGGGTTACCGTACCATCCCTTGCACAGGCCATGTAATCCTGTCTGTCTACGTTCACGCCTCTCTACAGAAAAGCGGCTGCCTGCCCAGTCCACATAACCACCAAAGTGGAAGGAGGCATCACATGTGTCTCACGTGTAGGATTATGTGTGCGTGTATCTGAAAGTCTCCAATGCTGGTGACTGGAAGCGCTTTGGTCTTTCACCGAATTCAGATTCTGTGAGCATTTTTACATTCCAGGATGCCTTGATTCCATTTGGGCTTCAAACAGCCAACTTGAACACTATCTGCTCTGCCCGTCCCTTATGCAGGATATGACACTGGCAAAACAAGCAAAGGAAAAAATAATAGTAAAGTTGGGCCCTTCCTACAATGTACTTACGGCAAGAGACAAAGGAAACCCTCAGGAAACTGCTGTGTACACGCCAGAGAAAGCAGTTTTATCAACAGCTTTTCTGAGAGCTGTTTTGTTTTCAAGTAGCTCAGCCGTAAAGATATACCTTTTCTGGAATAGTCCTCAAAATCCTTTCCCGCTTCTCCTTGACTTTCACATCCTGACTGGGAGTTTCAGCATAAATCGGGAGTTACACAAAGCACCTCAGTTCAGGAGGGCAAGCCAGTCCCTGGGAAAGGGGTGACCAAAAAAGGGTAATGAAACTATGTATTCAGATCCTGGAGCTTCCTGCCCCAAAGCTGTCAATGAGTTACTAAAAAAATTGGCACAGCTTCAAGAATGACTCTAAAGCCAAGACAGCAGTTTCATAACATATCAGAAAGAAAACAGAAATATACCTAACGAGGGGAACAAACACCAAAATGTGCCCACAAAGACAACCAGGAGAGCTGAAAGACCAAACTGAGAGGCGCTTGGTGGAGTCACAAGGATGGCAAGCCCAGGGAGATCCCTCACCAAAACCCCACAAACAGTTCCCTGCACGACACGGGGAACCCGGACCTCTCGGGTTGTGCCACGAGCCCCCGTGCACGGCTCCAGGCAGCCTGGACTCACACCAACCAGCATCCTCCTGAGATAACACGGGCACAGGGATGGCTATCCAACACACCGGGCTGCTCTGATGCCAACAAACAGATTGTCCGTGCACAAACAGGGTCTCTGGGATGGCTCAGGAGACCCAGGTTTGATTCTTGGCTCAGCTCCCAGCCAAGCGTGTCATCTGTAAAACAGGGTGAACGACTTGAGTAAACTAAATGCATTAGCTCTTGGGTTTCTGCAAAATACCTTCTTTATTATTACATCAACAACTCACTGGTTTGAATTTCCTTTGTAAAGTGCTTTGAGACCTACTGATAAAAGAACAAAGCTCTCGAAGAGGAAGAAGTCTCTGTCAGACGCTCTAGCATCTCAGGTGAGCTCTGTCGTTTACAACGTGAAGCAACTCTATTTCTTTATCCTGTAAACACAACCCAGTCGTCTGGACTCCCAACATTAGAATAAACTTGAACAACTGTAGCAAGGTTCTGCTTTGTGTAAATTAACCATTTAGGACTTGGGAGGCCAAAACTGTGCCGGAGCTATTTCTCTGCTTCCTTACCTTTGCAGTCCCAGCGTTTGTGGACAAGGCTTTCTGTCCAGGTGACCCAGCAGAAGAAGCCCAGAGCTCCAACAGCAAGCAGGGCTCTCACAAGAACAAGTCAACTCCAAAGTACCCGCTAGGATAACAAGACTTGTCTCACTGACAGCAAGGAGACGGCAAACGTGAATCCCTCATGACTGTGATATATGTTTTATAAGCACACTTAAACATTTTGGGAACAAATAAGGTCAAGTTAGCTTATGCAAGCACAAGAGCCATTGCCTCGCAGCAGCCGGAGCTGCTATTTCAGGAAGCTGTCTCTTCACTTAAAGTTCCTGGCCGTTGATTCTCCCTCATCTGCCTCTTTGTTTTGCACACACAATTCAATGATAGCCAAGATCGCAGTTTTGTCACATCGCTTCTTTCCCAGTTCCAGCACATATCACTGCCTAAAACCATCCCAGGCTCCCTGCAATGACCAAGTGATCTGCAGGTACGCACTGCAATCACCGAGGCGAGACAGGATAAGGCAGCAGACACCAGGAAATAGCACCCTATCCTCTCTCACAGCCTTGCACCTGCAATGGCAACCCTGCGCTTCCAGAGCTACCAGACCCGTAGCTGCAAATCTGACCAAGGACACAGAGAGCAGAGCAAAGCCTTCGGGTGACAATATTCCTTGTTCCTTGTGAACAATATTGCTGCTGAATTACAAGTGCACATCAGTACAGTCAGTTAAAGAGCTGGCCCTCCCAGGTCTTCAGACTTCTCCCTGGGTCAAAGAAAGGTATAAAATTCTGCATTACCATTTCTTCCTCTTGAAACAGCTAGTTGTGAGGAATAGTGGCAGGAATGGCCAATGACAGCAAATGCAGACCTTTCAACTAGAGGTAGGGCAATAAAACTTCTTCATTTTCCACAGCATCAAGCCCATAACTGCCACCCAACCTGCAGCTCCTCTTTCAGTCAAGGACAAAATCTCCACCTGGAGATTCAGAGCCAATAAACTCTTCAGCGAGTTATTTTAATGGTGGACTACTCTCTTTGACAAATACATACTTTTTACAGATGCTAAATTTGCTCAGTTTCCAGCCTCTGACTTCTGCTACAAGGGATTTTTACCATCTCCAAAAGAGATCAGTGATGATAGGAGTATTGTGCTGCTACACCGTAAGAGCCACTGCATGTTTTTACAGCTATTACTCGGATAAGTGAGCACGTCTGTGCCACCAAAAAGACGCAGAATACCTTTTGCAGCTTTAGAAAGTTTTGCAGCACAAGTGTCAGCCTTTGGCTATGAATCAAAACTGTTAAGTGGAATATAAAGTCCTTAATCCCTCGTAATTACAGCAACATTTAAAGACGTGCAGCTGCCCCAGCTCCGAGGAGCCATACCAGCACTGTGTTAGTGCAAGGGGGGAGCAGGAGGAAGGCAGACAAAACCCAATACATCTACGTCCACCAAGACAGTACTCGGTAAAAATGTTACGTCAGGGCTTTTTCAGGCCAAAAAGAGAACTAGCACCCATATGCCACTGCCAGTTACTAGTATGGGAGGCTTCCTGCCTGCAGGGTATACCTTGGACAGCCCAAACAAACTGACAATATTTCCCAGGAATTTTTCTTTAAACACAGATGACCACAGAAATAAGAGGCACTAAGGAAGCTTTGGTGGCAAAGCTCATTAAAATACTGGATGGGTTGCAAGATGCTAAACTTTCCCTGACAAGAACAACATAAAGGCATTGTAAATGTTTGTGGTTTCCCAGTGAATCACCGAGTTCTGCAGGTATCCAGCTGCTAGAGAGAAACATGGAGATGACCGAGTTGGAAGGAGTGGCATGTTTTACGTAGCTGGAAAATAAAATCATACCTAACTCCACCCATTGGATTCCTGATGTAACCATTAAATAAAAGGTATTTAATGAAACCCAGGATTACCTGCTTCCTCAAGAATTATAAACAGCACCTCTGAATTCCTGGATTTAAACTTGCTTAGATTTTGCTCCTCCTTGACAAAAGAAAACAGAGCTAATCGTTCTGTTCCAATACAGTAAATTATAGAATGGCTTAAATTACCATGTAACCAGCAGTTAAAGAAGTAAAGAATGAAAGCTACACTTAGAAAGAAGTCAATACTACAGTTACGTAGGAACACCAAGACTGGAATCTCCCATGTCATCAAGTTTAGTCACCACATCATAACGTTAATTTGGCTGCTTGGTTTCCCCCATGTCAATCCACAAGAGTATAATTGAACGGCATTTGCTTCTTCAGTCTCCTCTCCCACAGATCACCTCCTACATAATAGCTGGACCCAAAAACTGTCTTCAGGTACAATCCGCACTTGCCACTGAATCAGGAGCCCTGCAATTTCTGTCACTGTTTTTTCCGTACAAATTATTTTCCAATGTACTTTAAGGCTTCCCTGATCAACAATATTAGCAAGGGAGTCTGGTGCGGAAGGCCTGCGACGCACCAGGAGTCAGGAGTCTAGTGCGCCTCAGCTCCGTCTCTTTGGCCCTGAAGTTCATTCAAGTACGGAACTCCCGTAACATTTTCTGAAATTGAGTAAATGTTCACAATACCCTTCAATTCAAAGCTCATTTTTTAAAGCCACCTTAAATTGATCTGCATGAGTGTATTCCCTAAAACTCGAGCTCTGTCCCTTGGATCTGTACGCAGGCACCGCTGAGCTGTACCAGGCACGTTTCTTGCACTCTGTGAAAATACACCTGAACAGCGGTGTTACGAGAATGCTGGAATCCTGGGGGACACTGCTCAGACCAGGTGCAAGCAGGCACAACCCCCCTACGATCAGTTAAGCCGAGCACAGCCACAGACTCCAGCCCCAGCTGGGAACGAGCATTGCCCTGGTAGATGCAGCACCCATTAGGTGCTATCTATACATTTAACATGTTGAAGCTTGTTACCTCTGTCACTTGGCTGATGCTTTCTCTGATCAATTCCTCCCACTCCTCCTCTGTCATGAAGAGCTTCAGTTCAGGAAGTAGCAGAACCTTCTGGAGAAGCAAACAGGCCTGGGCCTGAAAGAGAAAAGGGAGAGGAGACGTGAAACTCGGCGCTCTCTAGGGAAGGTGTTAGCAATGCAAATACCCGCTGAAGCAAGCGGCCGAGCACAGCATCCAGGGAATGCCATCTTACAGACACTGCATATCCTCACCAACAGGCATTCTGCTCGGTTAGAAAACATTCTCTAGACCCTACAGGGTGGCTCCTCAGGAGACAGGGTGGTGGGGTTTGGTTGAATGCACATATTTAAAAGAGGAGGTCAAAGGGGAGGGATCGTGCCACTGGTAGATTTAGGCATTTGTATCCAAAACATGCTTTAGTAGCTGCTCCGAGCGCATCGCTCTGTCTCCAAAAGTCTTCAGGCAGCCCTTTGTGTGACTGTACCCTCTACTGTGCCTTGATGAGCGCGGTAGGCACGAATAAACAAAAATAAAAGCTGGCAGGCTAGCAAATGCTTCGTTTCAAAGGAACACTAGATGGAAACGGCTGTTCAGAGCAGCACTCAGCCTTGCCCTGGCGTCAAACTCGCTCGTTAAGTTTATACGTTAACATGGCAATGAAAAGAGTAGCCACTCGAAAACCAACAGTAATCTGCAATCTTCTTACAAGTCCTTTTCTGTTCCAGAATTCCTATTTTAAGGCTTTCTTAGGTACAAGGAAAACGCAGCAATAAACACAAGCAAATGACAGAAATGCACAGAACACACTAATGAGGATTAGTGCAAATAGTTTAGAGGATTTAAAGGGAAATTTTTTGTAGCAGCAGGGACTTAGTGAGCAAGTTCAACCCACATATAAAGAAAAAACGTTGCCTCTAGCTGTCATCACACAGACCGAAATTGAACGCAGGTATAAATAACAAAAATCATTGGGAATTACATCAAGAGTTAATCTCATCCAAAGAAAGCAAGAGCTGCCGGTTTTTAATCACACATAGCAACTGAACCCACCCTCCAAAAAACAACCGAGCAGCGTTTGTAAAACTCTTTATCAAAGACACCATCAAGATCAAAATCTGAGCCGCCTCAAGAGAAAAATCAGCCTGGTGATACCCAACCTGGCCTCCAGATACCCCTTGGGTCCAAAGGAAGCAACCTGGAAAACACCTAGCAGGAGGCTAAAAATTGGCCACACGGTGCCCATGCTTCTACTGGAGCATATTTAGGGAACTATTTACTGAAGAATTCAAAGGGAGGGAAGAGAAGAAATCCCCGGATTTCCTGAGAGCAGTAAGACCATCCAAAGTTGTAGGCAGTTGAACAGGACACCTCACGAGCTCAAGGAGGTCTGGGTTTCCTATACAACATACTCCAGGCTTCTGGGAGGGACAGGACACTGAACACAGGTCCCCCACCGGGTAATTCCAGCACTTGTATTTGTGTTACAACAGAGCGGTGTCACACATCTATGTAAGCTTACCTCCAGTTTGCACATACTGACCAACAAAGAGAAAGAATTATCCAAACAGAGTGAGCTTTCACTCACAAACAGAAATTCTGTTCTTTACTTGAGGGAGAAAATGTGGCAGAGAACCAACAAGACTACATCAAAAGATTTATGTTGATTTAATGAGAGAGCACCCTAATGCCATATGTGAGGCAGGCAAGCTTACGTACTCCTTGTAATTATGGAGAGGCCGTGTCTTACAGAACAAATTATGGCATCTCTGCACGCATGTACCAAACGTAGTGGAAAGTCACTTCAGTGCAATTACAAAGAGAACGTGACCCTTGGAGTAGGCGACAGGCCATAATTCATTCTGAAAGGCTCAGGGAGGGTCATAAACCTCAAGGCACCTCCTCTTCTTTCACAATTACAAAAGCATTCATACTGTGCAAAGCACAGAGAAGGGTCCTGTTAAGCTATCCTGAGAGTACCTCAGGAGTACAGATTTACTCAGGAGGCGAACGGAGGACCAGAGGCAACAGTGATAAGGGCCGGCTCAGCAATCGTACCAGTCAGCAGCGGGTGGGCGTCTGCAAGTCAGTGGGAAAAGAACTAGAAAGAAATCAAAGCCACCCAAAGGAACAAGGAGCTCTGGAGACCCGAGACTCAAACGCTGGACTGACAGAACAGACCCTGGATGGGACCTAGTCCTCAGTAAGCACTAAGCTTGAAAATTATTTTAAAAGAAAGGAAAAAAAAACCCACTGAACATTCCCTTCTGTGTGTCATAAATGAGGAAGCCGAAACACCCAGTCACCTGAGAATCCTGGCTGCGCTATCACTCTTCAGTAATTTTGTCACACACACAGCTTTCACGCCTCCAGCCCGTATATTAGATTCAAGCAAAGAGAAAATATGTTTTGAGTTTCACATAATTAAAACATTGCTATTGCTGTACTCAACACAATTCTGTCTTTCCTGATTGTTTTTTAAGCCAATGATAATTTTGTAATAAGCATGAACAACTTTTCTCATTTGAAAGAATAAAAATAAAATAAAAGATTTGTTTGCTGGCTGAAATCAAATTTGGCTTAAGAACATCTCAGTCAGAGAGCAAACGTGACACTAATAATTACAAGGTCCTCAGTGCCCAGTACCATGCTATGCTGTAGTTTAAGGTTATCATATTCATCACACAGCCCGTGACTCCTCTATTCCTAGAGCTAGTGATTAACACGTAGCTCTCGTATAGTCTATTTTTCCAGAGCAAACTGCACAGTTAAATCAAGTTAAACCACAGGGAGAGGAACTGCTGTCAGCAGAGTCAGCTAGGATAAAAAAAAAAAAAATCAAGGGGCAGAACCAAAACTAAAACCCAGTTCTTCAATCCCAGTCCAAGGGTAAATAAACCCAGTAAGAAACAGCACTTCCCACTGCTCCCGCTGATGCCATCCCGTCTCAGCTAGTTCAAACCGAAACAGGAGAGGCACCAAGCTTCTGCTCTAGAGAGATGCGCAACCATCACACCCCGCTCCCAGCATCTCTCAGCATGTGAAAAAGGATCTTGGATGTCATCAGAAGATGGCTTGACAAGCAAGCATACTCAGAGAAAACAGTCTAGCAACCAGGACGACACAGCTGCCACATCACCTTGGAAAGCAACAGACCTCAGCAATGGCTTTTCAGCCACAAGTTCATCCATCGGGCTGAGAAACGTCAAACCCCTGGCTTGTGTTGTGACAGGACAAGGGGTAATGGGTTTAAGCTGAAGGAAGGGAGATTGGGATTAGATGTTAGAAAGAAATTCTTCCCCGTGAGGGTGGTGAGGCCCTGGCACAGGTTGCCCAGAGAAGCTGTGGCTGCCCCTGGCTCCCTGGCAGTGTTCAAGGCCAGGTTGGATGAGGCTTTGGGCATCCTGGGCTAGTGGAGGGTGTCCCTGCCCATGGCAGGGGGTGGAACTAGATGGGCTGTGAGGTCCCTTCCAACCCAAACCATTCTAGGATTCTAAGACATGAGCCCCCTCTTTGCTGAGCAGTAGAAAAAAGAAACAGTAGTAAAAAGAAACTTTCCCAATGCGCACATCACATGCCTGATTCCTGCCTCCTTTCTTACAGCTTCCTCGGAAGCAGCTGGGACCTGTTCACTAGAGGAGGCAGTGACTTTACACAAACAGCCAATCCCTACCTCCTCACCAGGACTTTTGAAGTGCAAGGCCACATAGGGAACACCTTAGGAGGAGACAAGCCACCCCAGCTAGTTCAAATCTTTTCCATCAGAACACTATCAACCCCCATAACTTCTCACAGTCCATCATTTACCTGTAACATGTTCATGATGTGTCTTTTATACATGATACAGGGACCAGCTGCACATTTTACCGTCACATCACAGACCAGCAGCAATTCAAAGTTCAGAAAGTACTCCCACCAACTTCAGCACAGACCTGGAGCTCATCGACTACCCAGTACTGTCCCTGTCCCTCCTGCCCTCCCCAGCATCACTGGTATTTTGGAATGCCTTACAAGCATTTGGCAATTTTGGAGGCTGCCAGAGCAATACTGTTCCCAAGAATATCATAGAGGATTCTCTGCGTTTTCTCAGTGCCAAATCAAGCCTGCTGTGCTCGTGACAGCCCTACGAGAGAGCCAAGTATTATCAACACTTCACAAATGGACAAAAATAGAGGAAGACCCAAGAGTCCCAGCTACCAAACTCTGGTCTGGTTCAGAAGAGAACGTCGTCATCCCCCCCACATGCACAATCTCTGAAATGAGAATGTGTGAGAATAGTTACAAGCAGTTGACAGCCACATTACAGCTTTTTATTAAGGGTGGAGAATGCTGCAGCCCATCCTGTGCCCTAGGAGCCACCCAGTTGCCTAATCAAAACATTTTCTCCTTAATGTCAGTTTTTTAAAAAGAAAGACCATGAAATAGTAAATAAATAAATGTGAAGTCTATTCAAGCAGGGATAGTAGACAAATATATACACTCCCACATATATCTATCAACCATATGACTAAATGAGGTAGAAACGCTCATTATCAGTCCATGTAGGAGAAAAGAACAAACATAACTAACTGCAGTGCTGACCCTGTGATTTTCTGCCAGCTTTGTTTAGTTCTTTCTTATCTACAATGGTTACACAAAATGCCATTCAGTGTAAACGGTCGAGATTTCTTTCTGAAATAGCAAACGTGCTCCCTGCAGTAACCGAGATGTGCTGGTAATTCCCAGATGTGCTCACCTACCTTATTTAGATGCTAAAAAGGAGTACAAGCCGGCAGGTTGCTGGGTTATACAACCTACCTTTACCCTTCGCAGCAAAGGACGAGCCATGCAGCCTGACTATTAAAAATGGCAAGCAATGGATTAACCCCTACCAACTCAGCCACGGTCTTCCTATTGAAAGCGAGTATCTAGCACAGGCATAGTAGCCACGGAGGTCAGAAGAGCAGCTCTCCCCAGTCACCATCCAGGTGACTCACCATCCAGGTGAGCTGGATGGAGGGAATAGATCAAGATGTCTTTCAATCACTGCAGTTGTGAAAGAGAAAAGCCAAAACCAAACAAGCCTTTGCAATGATGGAGAGATTCTGCTTGCGATATTGAAGAGATGAAGGCATGACCTAAATTCAGGGTTGTTTTTCAAAGAAAAGCACACTGTTAATAGGAAGACACCGTTTCTGATGTGAAAAGAAATGCTCTTCTCAGTCCTAAAGTGTTTTAGGAGGCTGGCTGGAGGTGGCTTTGCAAGCAAGTGAAAAAAGACACCACACGGACACACTCCCGTGAGAAAAGGCACTGCAATCAGCAGTCACCCACTGCCACCATCAGAGGAGCAAGACACCGAAGATGTGCCCACACTGCAACGCGCCAAACACCAAGTCTGAGTTTTCACACAGCCGTTTTGTCAGAGGATCTCAAAGCAGCTTGCAGGCTACAGCCGATTAACCCTTCCAAGTCCCCTGATGGCACTGCCAGCTGCCAGGAGAGAGGCAGGAAGTTTAACTGGCTTGCCTGAAGCACATGGCAGGACAGAAATGTCTCATTAGGTCTGACCCGGGACAGTATTTGAGCTACATCAGACCTCCCTGCACATTACAACGGAAGCAGCAGGGAGTTTAAATGCTTACCAAAGACATCAAGATAGATTTTCCCCAGCTTATGCCATTTTTTGCACCGTGGACACAGTTTTATCAACATGAAGCATGGCAACAGCATAGCAGCAACTTCTTTTTCCCTTTAAATATATATATAAATAAAAAGAAAACATTACCTGGAAAATTACAAGTTTGTGCAACTCAAATATATTTTTAGAACTGAAGAAACATCAGGAGCTTTAGTGCTATCATCATTTCACTGCTCTTGGAAGTCCAGGAGACAAAAATATACAGGTGGTATCACACCACACAGGCTACCGGTATTTCAGAGCACTGATGTCTCCCTTCTGGCATACACGCTACAGCAGCAAAGCTACAGCATAACCTGACCTACCAGCACATCTGATTCAGTGCCAGCATACGTTATAAAACAGTATGTCATCCTCAGCATTAAGACTATTCTACAACCACAGGGATATGGCAAAAAAAATAATTGCACTTCTAGAAATTGTCGCCTACCAAGCCCTTTCAGACTGCAATCACATGAATCACATAACTGCATTCGTGACAAATGCTACCAGGAAAGCTGGGGTAAAAGAACATATGCCAAGAATATGGGAAATTCTAAATAAGCCTTCTCAGAATTTTAAGAAATAGACAAACTACAAAATAAATTCCTCAGCTATCTGCAATTTGTTATGTGTTTTAAAAAAAATTTTAAAAAGCACAAAGCACAAACAACCCCCCCCAAAAAAACCCAAACCCACAGCAAGCTCCAGCTTATAGGACCACGGTTAAAGGAGAATAACCTGTCATTTATTACTACAGGGCAGGACATCCAGAGCACCACGGCAACAGTCTCTTCTAATTACTGTCAAAGCTTTTGTAAAGAGAAAACAAAGAGCATGCAAACCTGCGAAGCAAGTGCCACTCTATGCCCATTTCTGCTCCCACTACTCTATTTTTACACGTACACTGGTTATGGGATGGAGAGAAGGCTCCAACAGAGCAGTCTTGAGTTTCACAGCTTGCTTTTCATTTCTTTCCCACATTTGTTTCATGCATTTGAGCATTTCTGAGCCTATAAGCTACAAGCCTGTTTGATAACGGTTTGGCAGGCAGAGTCCAAGTTAGGAACAGCCTAGCGGCTTATTCAAAAGGGCAAATTATGAGAGGGAAAGGACAACAAGGCCCACGCCAATGGTGCTCCCTGTTCCGTACAGCAAATTCACAGCAGGCTGTTCAGAAGCCACTGCGGATCAATGTATGCTACATATATGCAAGTTTCCTAGTGTTCCTTGACACACTATAATCAGAATTATAAAAGCCTGAGCACTCCAACACTGCCGGCAAGACAGTTTTCTTGGCTAGGAACTGTCATGACAGTAAGGACTTAAACTTGTGACTAGCTTAAAGCCTGGAGTTTCACACAGCCCGTTGACCTCAACAGGACCACGCTGCAAATTCTCTGGGGGAGGCAAGAAGAGGAAAAACAACAAGGACTCGTTCCCAAGTTAAGGACAAACACAAAATTATCCTTTAAGATTCTTAACAAGTATCCTCACTGAACAAGTATCAAATGCCCATTACTTACCTAAAACATACAAAACTTATTCGAAGGCTTCAGATGTAAAAAGTGAAAACCAGAGGTGATTATGAAACACTTGCCAAATCAATTTTCCTCAACCCACAAGCTGTAACTGCACTATTTCACACATAGCACACACACACACATTCCATATACGTTTAAAATTCAAGTGGAAGGAAGGATAAGGCAAAGCCCTGGCGATGGCTTAAGAAAACTATTTTTGAGAACAAAAGTTAATTTTTAACCTCCTCAGCACTGCTGAAACAAGGCGCACACAAGCGGTGAAGCCAAGGTTCTCATTTAGCCACTATCTAAAAGGTTTCGGGGTGGCAAGTGCCAGCACCTTCGGGGGTAAATACGACCGTTACGACACCAGGGCTGGCACGTTTGGTTATGCAGCACTGCCCGTGCCAGGACACCTGAGCATCTCCGTAACTATTTCTTGGTTTAAAAACGTGCTGCCAATGCTCCGAGGCAGCATCATAAATCAGACATCTACCCCAAATTTACCCTGTTGTCCCCTCTGATGAAGGGACCCAGGCAGTGCCCCTCCTGCCCCTTGTTCCTGGCTGCCTCCAGAGACGTTGCCAGGGTCAAGTGGAGCTCGAAGCCCTGCCATGCACCACGCTGCAGCAGCCAGCACGCGGAAGCCTCCTGCGAGAGCTCCTGTCTGCAGGGCCCGTTGCACGCAGGGACGCGGGCAAAGCAGGGCTGTGTGACAGCACTGCCACAGCACTGTGCCGGGGCTCCGCAGCCGGCTCTCAGCAGGAAAACCGTGTTGTCCGTCACTACATGGACTCCTGGTGCCCGCGAGCAGTCAGAGACAGCTCATGCTGGCCCAGGAAAGACCACGAGAATCTCTCCTGCACGATCATCTGGCTCAGGAGCTGAATTCAATATTTCCTGCTACAATCCAGTGTCTTCAGACTAATGAATTGGCTCTTTCAAGACGTTTCCTCAGCCAGCCTTGACAAGGTCCAATACTGTTGTCTGAGGTAGGCAGAACGTGAGCAGGATCCAATTTGGCCAGCACAGAAGTTGGACTACCAGACGCCAGTTTTCAAGTCTGCAAATCTGCCATCCTGCCTCCAGGAACAGACAAGGCACAAAAATGCAGCAGAAGTAAACGCTGATCAGAAACCCCCCACCCATCAACCACCACCCGCCGCTCCTTCCCTGCACCCACACCCCGAGCTCTGGGACAGAGAGGAGTTTCGTCCCAGCCCCCTCTTGGTCTCGCCTCGCCAAAAAGACACCAAATAGGAGATTTACGAGCCCTGGAACAAAATTCTCCTTGCCAAAAAGTGAACAAAACAAATTATATTTTACAGCTTAATTTAAGTTCCTGCGACAAATGGATGAGAAAAAATTTGCAAGGCTAGTTAATTACAACATGTAAAGCATTTAAGTGACACCTAAATCACATTTTACAACCTTGGATGAGAAAGGCAATCTTACTCAGTGTACTCCCACCAAACATCCTAGGTCATCAAGCTCTTGCAATTTTCAGTGTTTCAGAATAAGCCAACGTGCACTGCAACGCAGTTTCATGCAAAGTAGATTGTACCTGTTCTTCCTTCCTAGTAAAAAAGTAGATTTCCAGAGATACGGCAGGATGCTTTCCATCCAGGAACCTTTAAACAACTCACAACAGCTTGCATATTAGCACATTGAAAATAATTGTCACACGAGACACATTTTCCTCATTTGATCATCATCATGTAGATGATCTGTTTAGGCCTTCTTGAGTGCAAAAAAACTATCAATGAACTCTGTTGGGTTTGTGGGGTTTTTTAATGTTAATTTTTATTTTGAAACCTCTGAAACAGCCAACATCCCTCTCTCTAGCTAGCTTCTAAACAAGCTGAACAGCAGTTTGCAAACACAAGGGTTTGTGTGTCCTCTTAAGCTGCTGTAACATACAACCCCAGTAATTCCTAGCGTGGACCAACTTCCCGGTCGCTACCTCAGGAATGGAAAAAATGGAAAAGCGATCACTGGCTCGTCACCTACTGGGTAGAGTGTTAAGTCCCTTCAGTTGCGGGCAAATTGGGTCTTGCCTCCATGAGAAAGGCTCAACGCCAATGACTCAGGGATGGTGGAATTCTCTTGGTAGAACACCTGCAAGAAGGGGAAAACCAAATGCAGAGGATGTGGTGCTACACTCAGATCTCGGTCCCCACTTTGGAAGCTCTGTTTTGGGATTTGAGGTTTTACTACCTTGCTTACTGAAAAAGAACAAAGCTCCCTGGAAGACAGCAATTGAGACAAAACTGACTGTGAAGAAATCTCCATCTTTCTACCCCTCCTGCTGACTCCCCTCTCCTCTTTATTATCCTTCATAAACCTCTTCACCCGTGGCTCAGATGTCCTGCTTTAAGCAGCAGCAACGAGAAGTTAAGAAATCTATACAATTCTACTACTATTCCCAAGGCGCTGAACAGCAGCTGTCGCATCGATCAGATGGGCTGTTAACTTCATTCTGCTGCTGCTGAGTACTCGTCTGTACTACAGAAAGTTTTATCACATTAGCTACGCTGGCGCATCCTCCTCCTCCACAACACGAAAACAGCCATTGCAAGACACAAGTACTTAAACCACCACCGCTCAATCTGGCTGAAAATGTGGAATGAGCTACACCCTACAGAAACCACCTTTATATAATGCAGCTGCACCTACACGAGTTATGTCAGCCTTAGCCCTACAGGTAAAAATAGTCATTGCCTTCACTGACAAAGTCACAACAGGATGGTTTTGTAAATGTACTTGAGCCAGCAGAAAAGCCAGGACTAGCAGTCAAGACACTGGGGCAGCCTGCCTGCAGACCCGGGCAGATATACAGTATTCACTTGCATACAGGTTTCTTCATGCCCTAAAACATCATTACTTAATTTGTTTAACCAGGGCTTCTGCAAATCACGTTCTCTCCACTGCTGCTGAGGAGTGGATTTTTTTCCATGCTTGGTTCCTCTGCAAACAGTGCTCTGGAGGATGCTCTTGTCAGAGCGAAAGCCTCATCTTGCCCTTGCCCAAGCAGAGGAGCCCATTCGCGAGAGCCTGCTCACTGCAACGGGATGTTCATGCACGATACAAGCGGGCACGCGTATGGCTGCTTCCTTCAGCACTGTTCCGCTGGCAGCTGGGAAAGGAGGGGGGAAAAACCCATGAAAAAATAATTAAAAATAAAAATCAAAGCTCCCTCCTAGGGTCACCACAATCTAACAAGAACTAGTGACAGAAATAAGATGTTGCTAGATTTTCAAGGCAGTAGAGATGAGTCAGTGCACACAGGGAGATTTGACACCGTGATTTTTCAGAGGATGCCTGCACATTAAATACTGGGCTTTGCTGGCAGGCTTTCTGCCCGAGATGAAGGGTCTGCAGGACGTCTGGGCAGTCAAAACAAGGAACATATAAAATAACCCACTGGACCCCCGGGCCAGGCCTGGCTGATGGCGTTAGATACTAGTTGTGAATGTTTCACTCGCGTACAACAAAGATAGAGGTAGTGAGCATTCAGGGCTGGGGAAAATACTATCTACCTTGTGCTGCCCTTTCACCAGAGGCCAGCCGGCAGAGCCTCAGCACGCAGCAATCCATATGGAACGATCCATGTATTGGTCCGCTGCTCTGGTGAACACAGAGATTCATTTCTCCCAGGGGTAACCACTTACCAGATCAGAAAGGCCAATCAGTCTTAATGTTTCCCTCCAAAAAAGAAAAGTCAATATCTTATTATCCTAAATTCTTGAAAAAATAAAAGGATGCCATAATTGAGCGAGCCATGAGAACACAAGATAAATCTGTAGCAGAGCACAGAAGAGCACCCAGGAGCACTGGTGTTTTCTTGCTCTTTCCATAATGCCCGGTTACAGGACTGAAACACTGGTGGGGAATATCGGTACCATGGGGCACACTGAGACCAGAGGAGAAAAGAACAGCAACGAATTCTGTGCAACGCATCCAAGCCTCTCCCTTCCCACATTAAAAAAAAACAAAACAAAACAAAAAAATTTAGGAGATATGCCCATTTCCCTCTCCACTCCCAAACACACTTCTCTCCCAAGATAATAACGTCACAATTTAATAAATAAATAAATCTAAGACAATTTGGTTTCTTAATATGGTGCTGTTTATTTTGGAGCATTTCCACTTTGCTTTTACAAGCTCCTCACTCTAAACATCAGAGTAAGAAATGCCCTTTCGTTAAGAAATAAAAGGAAAGATTCTCACAGAACATCCCAGTAGCTGAGGCTCAAAGAAACATTACCAAATATCAAGAAACCTCTTGCAAAATCATCTGGGGCACTATCCTTTCTCTCGATCCTGGCTTTCTTCTTGGGGGAAAAAAAACCCAAAACACAACCTATCCCTACAGCTTTCATTTTTGTCAATTTTTATTTTACACACATACACATTGTATTATCAAACTTCAAGAAGCTGCACTGATCCCTGCAGTTATTTGCACACTTGGTAAGACCAAAACCAAACCTGTCCCCTCCTGTCCCCCCAAACCTGTCCTGCTCCTCCCAACGCTTTCTATGTCAGATGTCTCCTCTGCACAACAAAGCCAATTTTCCTCAATTCAGGAGAGACATGCAATGGGATTTTCTTTAGGCTTTTCAGAAGGCAGCTACCGCATAATGCAGCCTATTTAAAGAGACTTTGCTAAAGTCAAATTTAATAATTTAGGAGATTTAAAGGCAGTACGCATTCAGAAAAAAACCCATGTTGCCTAGGCACTGTGTGCCTTTTAGCTGCTGTCCCCGATTCACTAGACCAGTCTTGATGTTGCAAGGACAAAGGTTTTCATCTTTTGAGAACATTTATCAGCAGATAATGAGAAATTAGAATTCCAATTCACTCAAACATCAACTATTGAAGTTTAGCTTTCAAGCAGTATAAAAAAAGTACTCACACGTCAGTAAAATTGTTAGCTTGGAACAGTGAAATAAACAGCATTTCTAAGTAAAAAAAATAAAAAGTTGGAAATTGTACTGGGTTGAATTTGTAGATTCATCGGTTCGGATGCTCGCCAGCAGACCTTTTCATTTTGCAGAATCCACTGTCAGGACAGACTGCACATTGCCCTTGGGGAGAGGGACGTGGCTTGAGACCCTATTCTGCTGGGAGGTGGCTGAGAAATCCTGCCAGCTCCTTTCCTGTGCTTTAGCTTTTGCAGAGCGACATTTTCATACATGCAAAGGGAAAACAGAAGCACCCAAACCCCATTCCTTCCCCACCCGCAAACAACAACAAAAACGGACCTACTACTTTCTACACAAACTCTTAAGAGCATCCTTGCCAGTGAATAGAGACCAGGCTGCCATTTCATTTTACGCTGCAGAAGCCCTAATCTTTCTTCACTTGCCAACAAAACACCCTTCCAACACACTTGCTAGTATTTCCAAACCAAGATCCAGCAGCCCACTGTAAACACCGCAAAAATCATTACCCAAAACTTCAACAAAACAGGATTCTATCCTGATGTTTTTATGATGTTTTGTAGCATGAATATAACTCGAGCCTATATGACTGAGACAGTCACTAATTTCATCACAACCACAGACATTTCTTCCCCTCCTGTTTTTGTTATGCTGTTATTAAATACATGGCAATGACCTTGCCTCCAAGCAAACTTTTCCCATTTGCTCTACACAAATATCTACTCATCAAATTGTCAAAGGGGCTATGTTTGTCAGGCTGAGCAGAACACACTTGGGTGGTTCACTCTCTTTTTAAAAACTATCAACTCCCCATGTGTCAGATGGCAAGTTTAATTTAGTAGGCTAGGAAATTACTCAGTCTTGAAAAAAATCACTGCAATATGGTATATATCTAACTCAGCAAGTCCATCCGATATGCAGGGCTGTTAATGCTGCTGTTCAGTCCCAACCTTGGATAGCTCTTGCCAGCAGCTGTGTCTACAGCAACAACTAAACCGTATGTGACCTTTTAATTTTCTTATTTCTTCCCAGCAACAAACCAGAATGTTTCTTCCATTACTGAGGATTTGCTACATGATCATCGACACAATCAGCTGAACAGCAGTGAGCAGAATAAACACAGTCTATCTCTCCAGAAGCAGAATAAAGAGGCAAGTAGGAGCTTTTTCGTGTTCTGTTTGTGCTGCACGGAGTACGGTGGAATATAAAGACTGGGACTGCTAACAGGGCAGTTTCTCTGTGCCAGTCAATTAATGCCTGGTATCGTTACGGATGTGTATATGGTCGATGCAGGCATCTATCTGCTAGACACTTTTTGCAAAAGACACAGGGGGCCATTAAAAGGCACCAAGAAATACAACAAAAACCCCATAATAGACAGGAAAAATAAACATGAACAGCGAACATCGTGCGTGACGCTCCAAGGAGACCTTGCAGACTCAGTGACAGGGTCCCTTGTTCAACCAAAATACACCACGAGCACACAAAGTCCTCAATGCAAAAACTCATGCCATGGGATTTCAAGCACTCAGCTTAAATGCAGTCAGGAGGACCTGAAAAATTTAAACAGATCTTTTTAAATTTTCAACCATCTCACACAAGTGAGAGGAAAGGGAGAGAGAAACATGGCTTATAAAGCAGGTCATCAGAGTGCACGACATTTTACTATGGCATCAGACACCTTTCTGAAGAACATCAGAGCCTATTTATAGATGCTGTCCATGCCCTCCAACTCACCAAAGGAAGATAGCTTTGTTTGAGCTCTCCCAATACAAGAGACACTCTCAAAAATGAAAGGTTGGGATGCAATAACCTACATCCACACCCATCCTAAAGGTCTAGGAATTAAAAATCTCAACACAAAAATGTAGAGTGCTCTGGCCCTGACCCAGAAAAGCACTTAAGCATTCAACTGTTACCCCTTCGACTTCAGAAGGACAGTTTACATACCTAGAGCTAGTACATGTCACGGGGTTTTGCTGGCTCACGATCAGATAGCTCAAAAATGTGCAAGAGCCCACTCATCGTTCAGCTTTTCCTTGCAAAACAGATTCTCCTTGACCACCTCCTTACACAAAACAAAAACAGGAACAGGAGCAGGACACTGGAGGCAAAGCACGTCAGTTTGACAAACGTTTTCCAGCTGCAAATGATTTCTCTTCATTGGAGAGAGGGAGCATACCGAACAGAGGAAGACAACAAGGAAGACGTCTGCAGGCAGCTCTGTAATCCTACACACTCTAATCCTGTATCACATGAGAAGCCATCGCTGCCTGTGGGTAACTCACCCTCTGAAGGTCTGCTCACCTCAGCCGGATCCTGGGATGAGGCCTCCCACTAGTGACACCTCTACGGAGGATGCAGCGTGTCCCACCTCTGCCGAGGGGCTGGAGGACGCTTTGAAGGACTGGTACCTGTCAGTCATGGCTGATTGCTTAGCCAGCACCAGCAGCCCCATTCTCATTTCTGATGCCAAGGAGGTAGAGCCGAACTGGTGCTGGTACTTATCTGGGGAGGTTTATTTTGCTTCATTATTAGAACAGCTTATGCAAAATATTCCATAACAAGTTCTTCCTATACCACCTGCTGGCAACTCTCTGTGAGGATGCAGACAAGGCACGGTGCATTAATGTAGTGATCCATTCATCTATCACAGCACGAGGAGGAATACTCCCACACACAGACACAGAGGGGTGCTGGCTTCTGATGCTTTGCGGTGCTTTTACTGTTCTTGCTGTATTAAAGTTTAATTACTTTTTAACTTGGATATTTACATAGAACATAAACCGTTCAGAAGAAGAACTGTCAACCAGCCAAGACCTCTTTGGCAGGACTCTGAGATCATATTTTACTCTTCTGGTGATGGCAGCTCTGGCACAGAATTGCTTCAGTTCTGTAAAATTATGTCTATATATGTTTGATCCCTTTGGGGAGACTGCCAAAGCACCGAGATTAATTAGCGACTTACCTAAAATACACTCTCTATTAGATAGATCTTAAAGGGTTCCTTGTCACAGACTGCTTTATGAAAACACATTTTGAAATATTAATGAATCTATATGACATAAGATGACATTTTGAACTCTGTCTCAGTGCCCATTCTCATCTCCACACTAAGTAAAATGACTTTTATTAGTTTCACGACAGCTCTGCACTTACATTGGCTTTGCAGAGTTCTAGCCAAATCACAGAAAATAAACAAATATAGCATCATTATGCTCCCAGCTACTATAACATCCTCAATCAATATAGCTTTAAATGTAAATAAGAAGACAGGAATGTATTCAAACTGATGTGTGACCACAGTACAAAAATAACTGCAAAGGCTCTTAGTAATTGTGTTGAAATGTACACTCCTAGTGTCCTTCCCAAAGGAAAAAAACAAGGGCCAGGTATCAAATCAGTTGCATAAACCCTAGGAAAAACAGACTAGAAGTGGTCTAAGTGTCTGCCAGCACAAGTGAGACGGGGACACCACCTTATTCCTGGCAGCAGCAGATATTTCATTTACTAGTTTTCCTTTCCAAAGTGCTTCCAATATCGCTGGTCAACAAGCTGGATTTCTTAGGGAAAAGCATGGCTGTTCCAGTCCAGGCTTCCAGAGAGGCTGTGCTTCAGCCTGTTTCCAGTTCAGAGCTGGCACTTGGAGCATGCCTTTGCCGGAGAAGCCTGCATCAGCAGTAAGCCTGGGTACTGCAATGCAACCAGCCACACGTTTTCCTTCTTCACCTGATCCTCAGAATAACAGGGTAAGTTTTTAGGGCAGAAGCATTAGTTCACGGACTCATCCAGTGCTCTGGCAGCCCCAGCTTGCGTCAGAACGTCGGGGCCACTGCAGTAAGAACCTCACCACAATTAACAACGCACCACCGAGGGGTTTGTGCAGCAGCAGAGGGACAGCCCAAGACCACACGCAGTTACAGAACTAGATGTTACTGTAGCTATGCTCATCATACTGATGTTGCTAAAAATAAACCAGGAAGACATTCCTCACCTAAGGCTCAGGAGGGTTCTGGTATGTAGCTGAGTCATGCAACAATCATTAAATTAAACACATCTTGATCCCCGGTTTACACTCCATCAGCACAAGCCAAAAAAACAAGCCTTTTGTGCGTATTGAAAAAGCAACACTGCACCCACCGAAACAAGGCACAAGGAAGTAATTTGAAGGTCAAGGTCTCTTGGAAAACAATTGCAGTAGTAAGATCAAATTGCATTAAGAAAGGAGGAATCGAGAACGAGCTCACACACATTTTTTTTCTAAACAGAATTTAAAAGAATGTGTTTAGTGCTTGTGGAAGGCATCAGACAGACAGCAACATCCTCAGTCAACAAAACAGCACAATTCCCCCCAACCCACTAGCACCACACACATTCTGCTCAGCTAACTGCAAGGCTTTGTGCTGCCAATGGGATCATCTGTGCCAGAAGCTTAATGCGATTCATTAGCACTAGGTCAACTCAAAGGTATAACACAAGCTCCATTTTTGATGACTTGTCCTTTTCCCATACCAGTCTCATCATTGAGGACTATATCCCTAGCTGTCATCTGAGCTTATAGCACATGTACGTATGCAGGTATGCATGCAGGTATGGGATGCTAGCTACTCTTTACTCAGGTGTAAGCACGTTCTTGGTAAGAGAAAGCTATCAAATCTGCCTATATGTACAAAAACATTGTGATGTGTGCACTGGTCCCATTTTCCTACCACTGAAGACATTTCTGCTGGCCAATACAGAAGTACAAGGTCATTGTTAGCGTGACTGATTTTCAGGACCTCAGTCCTCAGAACTGCATCCAACAAGCTGAATTAGACTACCCCAAAAATTTCATTCTTTACCACCTTCTCTCTTTTTTACCTATAGCACTTCTCACACACTAAAGATCCTCTTGAAAAGCTTCGTAGTAGCTGCTTACAACGCAGTGATTTCACACAATTTCTACCTACTCCTTTCTACAGTAGACAACAGTGCAAGAACACACCACAGGCATGAGGAAGCAATGTTCTGAGAAGACAGTGCAGCTTTAAGTTATATGTTGGTTTAACTTATACATATGGGAAAGCAAGGATCAACAAGAGTTTAGGAAAAAGATCCCAACTGCTACTGTAATAATAAAATAAAAAAAACCAACACAGAAAAACCCACCAGTTTTCTCAGTTCAATAAATGAAAGACATCCAAATGTTAGTGTGTTCATTTTTTAAAAGCCTGAAGCATTTTAACTTGCATACAGGCACCGTTGGGACAGCAATCTTTCTTTTTCAGCTCCACACTTCAAGAAATGCAGAGTTGGAAAAATAGGCCAGCCACCAGGTAACACCGAGCGTTCAAAGCACCAGCTGCCCGAGTCGCAGTGCATTTGAACTGGCAGAATACAATTCATAGCGTCCTGCAGTCAGTGTGGTCTCACAAAAAGTGAGAGGTCGAGCTCAGATGCATGAACTGCCTGAAACAGGGTGATTTTGCAGATCCACTGTCACAGATCTTCATCTTGTATCCTTCTGATGTATAGGTTTAAACAGGTACTAAGTGAATTCAGGGTGGGATGACAATCCCCTTCCCTGGTCAAGCATCCCTTGCCCTTCCTTCCCCCACTCACAAATGACACCAGCCTCTCCAGCTCTTTCCTTTTCCAGGGAAACTGCTGCATTACTGTCTCCTGCAGGCATCCGCACTCCAGGAGTAAGTAACATCAGAGGAACAGAACTTGGCCACATGTACAAGCTTCAGTTTCAAGTTCAGTCTCAATAAGACCACTGCAAATTCACCTTTCCAGTTTAAAACTCCTTATACAGGTAGAGCTTACTGCTAGGAAAACCTACCAACCCAAGCACTGTGAGCCAGGTTTAAAACTACCTTAAGAGCTCTCACCCCCTAAAGTGCTGTTCGTTTTATCTCACAAATTACTTCAGTATGGAGGTGAATAACCTTACTGCTGCTTTAGGTGTGCAGGAACAGTGTCAGAGGAAAACGGCCAACTTAATGTCAGTCACACTATCTAAAGTTTTTCTTCTAAAGCTTTCTTCTTTCCTGCTAAGCTTTGCATCAAGGTGCAACCTCCGACACACCCGCCTTTGGATATCTCCAAAAGACTCTTCTCTACAGCAATCACACAGGCAAAGAAATGCACCTCCCAGAAGGGCACATAACACCCACCTGATAGCTACAAACACCTCTCTCTTTACAGACACAACACTGCTGCTGAGGGTTCGATGTTCTCCGGGTTTTAGAGGTGGGCAACAGAGAGACAGGATGCACAGAAAGGCTGTGGCAACGCAAGACCCAGTTGCCCAAGTCATCAGCTACAGCCAACGAACCACACAGACAAACTCTGCTTTCCATTATTCTTGTACTCACTTCACAGAAGCCGTAATATCATTAATGGTCATCATTAATGACTGCTGCCATCTGACGAAATAAATCACAGCTTTCACTCAGCCACTCCTGCCCCTCAACTGACTATCGCTGTGCCCTCAACAAGACCAGTGAATTGATCAAAGTCAATTTTAACATGGCAAAAAGGGTAAAAAAAAAAAAAAAAAAAAAAAAAAAAGTATGCAAGGGAAAAGTAAGTTTTCAGCCAAATCATCCTCACATCCATTTTGCGACATAACTGCATGAACACTTGGGTACCAGACAGCGAGGACCCCAGGGTCAGGACAAATGGCTGGGGTTGGAGCAGCCGGACTGCTCCTCTCCAAGCCAATGCCAGCTGAGCGGCATTTGAACAGCTCCTGCGTTTCCTAGAGGATCCTCTATCTGTTACAGCCACCCAGAAATTGAGTTGGACAGCCTTGCAGCAGCGTACAACAGAAGGCACAGGAACAACATTTCACATGCAGCTCAGGTTTGCCATTTCTCAACAAGAGCCCAGGCAGGTCCAGCATGGCTTACTGAGCTACTAATCACCTCAACCAGGGCCATCACTTAGTGACCAAGTCCGACTTTACACTAGAGGCCCCAGTAAGAGCAGAGACCCCTGAAGTAAGAGCTGGACACGTATGCCAGTGGCCAAAAGATCTTGCCTTAAAGGCCTTTAAACCCTTGGGGACCAGGCTGGCTGAGAGGAGAGATGAAACAGACCTCCATGCTGCTCTCACAAACTCCCAGGCATGCGCATGAGGAGGAAAGAACACCCCTCCTTACATCCTCCTTAGGAACCACTTTTCCCTCTGTTCAAAACTATCTAAAAACCCAACCTGAAGGTGTGTCTGCTTCTCCTACCCCTTGGCCAGAGCCCCAGGGTTCACTGCCACAAGACTCCTGGCCAGAGCTCTGATCCTCCACCTTCCCGTGCAGGGCACGGCTCTCCCCACCAGCACTCCCTGAGCACTCCCTGCCAAAGGGCTTTCCGCAGCCAAGAAGTCAAAATCACAGTGGGATTAGCTGTTCACACAGGCGCAGCAGGCATAGCCAGAACGATCAGCATTAATTACAGGAGTGTTTGAAGGGGAATTAAGCCTCATGTCTCTGGGACTAGGCTAGTTTAATGATCAGAGGCAAATACTCAGGGGCTGAAAATGGGACAGTACCCCACGTGCCTCTTTCCCATTGAGGCTGGCCAAATTCAGGGTATCAAGAGACCTTTGGTGTCCTCAGGACTCTGAGTTCAGACAGCCCTTTTGGTAGCTGAGCCCTTCCACCCCCACTCCCCCAGAGGCTGCCAGGAGCTGCACAGACTCCAGAGGTTATCCCCCTGCTTCTCCCACGACATCGCTTTGCCACATACACCCATCTAGCTTGCCCCCTACTCTACTCCCCCATCTAGCTTGCCCCCTACTCTACCCCCGAGGATACCACCAAAGCACGTTTGCATTGAGAATCAGCGGGAAAGTTTAATTGAAAGCCTGGCAAATTGGGCATGTGATGAAGGAAAGCCAGAATTCCTGAAAAGGAAGCAGTTTGCAAAAAAACCATAAAGCTGCAGCTCCAAACTCCACAGGCTTTACACAGCTTACCCTCCATGTTGCCTTTGTTTAAACAGTGGTCTATCCATGCTCTCTATCCGGTCTCTCCCACACAGCACACTGCACATCCTCCCCTACTCCTCCCACCCACAGATAAACAAGCTCTGGAAACAAAGCTTGAGCAGATAACTGTGGAAGCCCTGAAAGAAGGACAATGCTATTCCCTGTGGAGAATCAAAGATACCCACATAAATGAAGCTGTCTGCTTGGGATGCTGCTGTTTTGGTCTCTTGAGGATAGGATCAAGTATGTGCCTTACAATTAATTTCTTTGTTATTTGTGTAACACATCCTTATTTCTATCCACTGGAATTACTAATAGCTTAATTCACTCTTTTTTTTTTTTTTTGTTCTTGTTTAACTCCTGTTGGGTAAAAGAGCCTGAAATGCAATTTACACTGACAAGGTAAAGCGGCCTTACAGTAAACACATACCTAGCCCTTCGCATTCCCTCCAATGATCAGAAACAATAAACCAGATATTTATGAAACAGAAAGGTCAATCAGGGATGCACTTCTGCAGGGGACAGATGCGTGTTACAGCGAGGAGGTGGGAAAGTTGGAGACACGGTGCTGTTGGCCTAAAGGGGTTTTGGTTATGAACTGCGCGGAAGGCACCACCACTGCAGTGAAAATCCAGACAGGGCTCGTTCTCTGCTCATCCGACAGTGAGCTGTGCAGTCACCCCGCAATGTTTTATTGATAAGGTTCCTCCAATTTTGTGTTAGTCAGGCACATGCAATCAACCATCAAAAATCGGATCTATAGCACAGGTGGTTTTAAATTAGACACAAAAGCACGTGGCCTAGAAAACGCAGGACAGCTGGCAAGGCGCAGAACAGACTCAAGACGCTAACCTTGAGTTAGCATTAGGAGGCAAGGATTACAACACACTGCATTAATACAGAGGAACATCTTGCCAACGAGAAAGCAATCAAGGAATAAGTGACTGAAGGCAACCCCTACAACAATCAGGCCTCGACCTCAAAAGCCACAGGCAGTTTTTAAAGGAGATGCCACCAAAGAACTCCTGTGACTGTGAATACATAAACTACTTCCACAACTTTAGTCACACACCTGAAGCAGTAAGGCAGTATTTGCAAAAGCTCTCCCCGCAGGAAGCCCACTTCTCAAAATTGGGCAGCCCTAAAGGCAGCAATAAGCATACTAAGCATCATCTGAGCTGCCGTGATTAACCGACTTCTCCGATTGACTGTTTAATACAGCTTTGTTTGTTTGCTTTCCTTCTTACCTGCTGATGTTGCCTGGCTCCTGCTGTGATAGACTTGACAAGAGTATCTGCTAGTGGTTTACACATGATCTGTAACAAAGAAAGACCCAGTCTCTTATTAGTGGTTTGCTGACAGGTTTGTTTTTCAAGCAAAACAGTCTATATTTTACACAGCTTCTCAAGTAAGAAGAAAACGCCACAAGAAAGAAAAGTGCTCACAGATCAGCAACAGCTTATTTGAAAATTAACAGCTTTGCTCACACCAGCCCTGAGTGAAATCTTGATCACAACGAAATCAGCAGCAAAACTCTTAACTTGGAAAAATCAGACAAAGATTTCACCTCCTGTGTTCTGCCCGGTTCTTGATTTAAGTCTGCATCTGCCTGATACTTTATGCAGGCAGTTCACTTCGTGCAGAGGAACAGTCTCAGAGGCAAAGGAAAACATGCTGAGTTAGACTGGAAATGTCAGAGCTTGGGAAAAGATGTGAACCCACATGCTAAAGGAACCAGAAACAACTGCGTGAGGAGGTAAGCCTCCCTGGAGACAGGTTATCTTAAAGTTGTCCCTTGCAATGAGTCTTGATCAAAATGACCTTTCTAGAGGTGTAATTGTCAGCAAAGCTTGATCAACCTCTGTTCTGGCCTAATCCACCAATTTCTATGTTTATAGGCAAAATACTTCCAAATTGAGGGGCACAAGAAATGAGAAAGCATCTGCATTGCAAATTCTTTACAGGCAAACCTCTAATGTCTTCTGTCAGGCACTGGAAGGTATGGCCCTGGCAAAGCATGGACAGCAGTTTGCTGCACAGTTCACTGACATCTTGTGCAGATGGTTATTCCAACCACACTAGGACGACGACTACTAAAAGAACAGATAGCTCTAGCAAGTGGGCAAAGCCCAGCTTTAAGCAGGCCAGTATCTGGTATCTGTGTTTATTATTACCTTTGTGATTACCTAAAAGGGATGAGCTTAAAGATTTTAAAAGACGTTTCTGCAAGAAAAAGTCATGTGGAATCCACAGGCTCGAGAAACCTGCAGATGGGATCTTAAGCTTGCTGTCCATGTGGGCAGCACACAACCCTTCTCCTCCCCCTATTTCACTAACTCACGTAGGTGCCATCGTGGGCTCGTGTGCTAAGGAACCTGATATGCAAAAAAACTCTCTCCTGAATAGATTCCCTCAGAGTTGGAAAGCATCTTCCCCCAGTTACACAAACCTATGTCTCCTCCCACCCTCCTGTCAGGCATCAATGCTAAAAGGTTGAAGCCCTAGAGAAAGGATTTCTGGCTACTGTCTCTACCTCATTCTGACTTAAAAAACCCTGAAGAACTGTATGACATTCAGATACAAGGCTTGTTTCTTAAAAACTGTCTGTCCTCATAGTGGAGACCAGCTACAGGCATAGGTCAAGTTTGCAGGAAATACCTCAAACATTTCAGACACTGGCACTGTGAACATCCAGCTTGCAGATTACATTCCAATTAGACTCTACGCTCTAGAGCCTTCTTGGAAGAAAACTGAGAAACTGAGCAAGCAGTCAGAGCAAAGCCAGACAGGAGCTACACTGGCTGTTTAAACAAGCTGGCCTCTTCTGCCTTTGTGCAAACCTTGCTCATCCACATCTTCAATACTGGTTAAAAATTAGACCTTCTTAGGCTATGCTTTAAAGGGCAACCTTCTGTTCATCTGTGTTCTCCATGCAGTATCCCAATCCAAACCACAAATGAGATCCTGGCCTGCTGCAATGTAGCTATCAAAACATACAGTATTAAGAGTCTGAGCAGGTGAAGATCCTAGGAAACCTTACAGCAGTTTTAAAAGCCTGCAATAAAGTAGGGAAGTTTCTCTCCCTACTTTCCCCAGAATTACAACTGTACTTTGGTGCCACCAGAAGACAACATACCACGCAGTCAGCAACACTTACCGGGAAGCGTTTGAAGAGATCATGGAACATGGAGCTTGTAAGGGCACTATTCCGTTTAGTCAGGAATTGTGTCAGCGCTTGATGATATATTGCAGTCACCCTCTCCACATCCAAACAACCTGTGCTCAAAAGCTACAGGGAGAAAGGAGAACAAAATTTTTTCCAGTGAAACACAAGGATGAATTACTAGCAATGAAGTAATTCATTTCAACCAGTTCACACAGATTTTTCCAGCAACTAGATACTCTTGGGTCGTTTATACGATACAGACCTATGAGATACAACACTCAACCATGAAGAAAGAACAAAGTGGGCCCCAAACTTGCTCTCTCAAGTACTGATAGCCGTATGACCACATTAGTGAAGGGCAGCACAGCTTTCTAGTAAGACTACATACACTGCATGTCGTGTGGGGGCTGTACTTCTAGGGTTGTGTGCAGGTCTAACATATTAGGTTCACAGAGCACTCAAAGACCATCCTGCAGCAGCTGTGCACATGGTGTTCTCAGCTGTAGAGCTATCTGAATCTGTAGATATTAGTGTATGTAGGCATCTAGATCTACATCCACTTAGCAGCTATGTCCAGGATTTCTCGGTACCCAGCAGACGAACCCTAGCTCTGATCAGGGATCCAGCAATCCCAGAACTGTGTAAATGCTCTAACATCCCCCTCTGGTGGGGAACACGAAACCCAGACGTGCAGCAGCCAGCCGAAACCTGCACAGGCCATGTGGATCTAAACTAACATCCCAGGGGCGAATGAATAGCCAAGTGTGGAGCATCACATCCTGACACTCCTGACTGTTCTCATACTGCCAGGGAAGCACATCTCTGGGGAGAAAGAAAACGTAAGGCTGAGGAGGTCAAAGCTGTGATCTTCACAATAGTGTATGGGCCTTTCATGAACCTCTGCCCAAGCAATTTTTCCATGGCAATGTAGGAAGTTAAAGCCATGTTAATGTTGTGTCCTGTTCTCAGGTCGAACTCACAGTGTTACTGCAGCTGAACGCAGGCTAGAGTGGAACCGGGGAGATGGATCTTGAAATACACGTGACCTCCATTTCCTAGCAAAGTGTCTATACTTAACACTTGACTTACACATCTGCAGGGAAAAAAATGATTCCTCCTCCCATGCAGATGTTTACTGTAAAAAATTTCTTCTGTAGTAACAGGCTTTTCCATAAATTTGGCCACCACATCGTAGGGTCTGCTCTAGTTCCATTTTGCTGCTTACTGAAAAGCTCCAGATTATGCTCACTGGAAACACACCGCACCTTTGTCTCTGGTTCCCCACTACAAAACCTTCCCGGCCTCAACACAATGTCAGCATCGGCAGCATCACACAAACTGAACTGTGTCACTTCCCTCAAACTGGCAACTCACTTCAGCTGCTGGCTGCGTCCTTGGCTGGTCAAGACCACAGCTCTGTTCCCGCAGGAATAACAGCCTTCCCTGTGAAGCTGCACAAGGATGCTGTGAAGCATCTAGCCTCAACGTCAAGTACGTTGTTTATATTCTCCACAAATCTCTCACTGTGTTTTTCTTTCCAGAAAGGCCCAGCACAGAACAAGAGCTGCTTGATTAACACTCTCAGTCTCTCACTAAGCCTTAGAAACATTGGCTATGTCTTCAGCTGCTAATATATCTCAATGTTTGTAACCTCCAGGTCCTCGCTTGTCATAAGATAGCCCTGTTTATTTTCTTCCCCCACAAAATGTCAACAGGATTAAGACACTAATTCCTGTACACAATTTCAGAGGTTCAGAGGCAAGTATCAGGCTAGCTGGTGAAACACTACTTGCTAGGTTTCTAGTGGAGGTGACTGGACCAGGCTGCCCAATATACAGGGTTGCCAAATTCAGAGACCTGTGAAATTCAGCACAGATAGCAGGTGAAAGGGAACCAGACAGTAAGGCTCCCCGAATAACAGACATCCATAGCACAACTAGATGAAGAGTCCCCCTGCAAACAACTACCACTGAAATCAGGGCTGCTCCACACTGTCTTCACCCTGATAACTCAGCCCAAACCTCAGAGGGATAGGTGGTCACTCATCCACCACTGTCCTGTGCCTCCCTGCTCCTCAGCACCCTCCCAGAAAACAACTGCACAAGGTGCACAAGTCCATGGGACCTGATGAGAAGCATCCGTGGGTCTTGAGGGAACTGGCTGATGAAGTGGCCAGGCCACTCTCCATCATATTTCAGAAGTCCTGGCAGCCTGGTGAAGTTCCCGCTGACTGGAAAAGGGGAAACATAACCCCCATTTTTAAGAAGGGTAAAAAGGAAGACCCAGGGAACTACAGGCTGGTCAGTCTCACCTCCATGCCTGGCAAGATCATGGACCAGACCCTCCTGGAGACTATGCTCAGGCACATGGAAAATAAGGAGGTGACTGGTGACAGCCAACACGGCTTCACTAAGGGCAAATCGTGCCTGACAAATTTGGTGGCCTTCTGTGATGGGGTTACAGCCTCCATGGATAAGGGAAGGGCAACTGACGCCATCTACCTGGACTTGTGCAAGGCATTTGACACTGTCCTGCACGACATCCTTGTCTCTAAATTGGAGAGACATGGATTTGATGGATGGACCACTTGGTGGATAAGGAATTGGCTGGATGGTCGCACTCAAAGAGTTGTGGTCAACAGCTCAATGTCCAAGTGGAGAACGGTGACGAGTGGCGTTCCTCAGGGGTCGGTACTGGGACCGGCACTGTTCAACATCTTTGTTGGCAACATGGACAGCGGGATCGAGTGCACCCTCAGCAAGTTCGCCGACGACACCAAGCTACGTGGTGTGGTCGACACGCTGGAGGGAAGGGATGCCATCCAGAAGGATCTTGACAGGCTGGAGAGGTGGGCCCGTGCAAACCTCATGAAGTTCAACAAGGCCAAGCGCAAGGTCCTGCACATGGGTCGGCACAATCCCAGGCACGACTATAGGCTGGGCAAGGAATGGATTGAAAGCAGCCCCGAGGAGAAGGACTTGGGGGTATCGATTGATGAGAAGCTCAACGTGAGCCGGCAGTGTGCGCTTGCAGCCCAGAAAGCCAACCGTGTCCTGGGCTGCATCAAAAGAGGCGTGACCAGCAGGTCGAGGGAGGTGATCCTGCCCCTCTACTCCGCTCTGGTGAGACCCCACCTGCAGTACTGCGTCCAGCTCTGGGGGCCCCAGTACAAGAAAGACATCGAGCTGTTGGAGAGAGTCCAGAGGAGGCCACGAAGCTGATCGGAGGGCTGGAGCACCTCTCCTATGAGGACAGGCTGAGAGAGTTGGGGTTGTTCAGCCTGGAGAAAAGGCGGCTCCAGGGAGATCTAATTGCGGCTGACCAGTACCTGAAGGGGCCTACAGGAAAGATCGTGAGGGACTGTTTGTCAGGGAGTGTAGTGACAGGACAAGGGGTAATGGGTTCAAGCTGAAGGAGGGTCGATTTAGATTAGATATTAGAAAGAAATTCTTTACTGTTAGAGTGGTGAGGCACTGGAACAGGTTGCCCAGAGAGGCTGTGGAGGCCCCATCCCTGGCAGTGTTTAAGACCAGGCTGGATGGGGCTTTGGGCAATGTGGTCTAGTGGAGGGCGTCCCTGCCCATGGCAGGGGGGTTAGAACTAGATGATCTTTGAGGTCCCTTCCAACCCTAACTATTCTATGATTCTATGATTCTAATATAACTGAGAGTGACTGCCAAGAGGTTAATGGAGAAAACAGCAAATCAGCCAGAAGAGCAGCATAAATACACATCAGGCTTCTTAGGCAATTAACCTGGATCTACTGTACATCAGCAGCCCCTGGTGGCTATGGGCAAGCAGGAGGATGAGGGCCAGAAGGGGATGGGGAATGTGACAGCTTTACGGAAAAGAAGTCACGTAGACAGGTATCTGCAGGCAGCACGAAGAGCGAGACTGAATAAGCAAGGCCCACTCAGCAAAATGGGGTAATGCAACTTTACTCGCAAAAAACACTGCCTCAAGAGCAGCCTGCTGTCTTACCTGGCCAGCCTGAGGGATGGCGGTGCTCTGTTTCTCTGGCAGAGGGGCAGGAGGAGCTGATGACTTATCGGGCGTGTTTCCTCTCAACACTTTGAGCAGGTATAAGGAGGCACTTAAAAAGAAAAGGAAAAGGGGAGAACATAGCAATTACCACAGTGTTGTGGTACCACTGCAAAGCCACCCGAAAGCAGAAGCTATGTGATGCAGGCAGCTCATTTTGTACCAAGGAGCATTAAAGAGTCCAGGAGGGCCCCTTCTCTCAGTCTAACCCACTCTTGCCAGATCTAAAGACAAATAAATCTTAGGAGGCTGCATCATCTCATTATCTGTCACTGCAGTCACAGACATCCCCCCCACCAGCCTGGTTCCCTCAAGTTCATGCTGCTTGCTATCAGTTCTGACCAGCACTGCTCAAGGACTCCTGCATTCACCCAGGATTTCAGAGCCCGCACAGCTCAGCCAGCGCTGCAGTGCAGCCCCTCAGCCCAGGCTGCTGTGTGCCTGGAGAACTCGGGCACATCAACCGAGAGAGCGCGCAGACAGTCTGCTGCTTTTCAGAAATGTTGTATTAACCGGACGCGGCTGCACACAGGACTGCCAGGAGGCTGTCAGGGAGCCACACAGCACGCACGGCCAGCCCCGCATTGCCAGGAAGTACCACGGTTCCTGCACAGCGACGGGCCAGGCGTGCTGCGGAGCCAACGCTGCCCGATGGCACTGGGTTGACCACACAACATGGTACCCACTGTGCACACGGTTGTGTTGAGAAATACCAGACGGAGTATAAAAGCCTTCTTGAAATTGCCTGCAAGTCACGAGAGCACCTACTGGTAAACGGCACTCCCATTTACACCAGGAAACAGTGAGATTGCTCCTGTTTCCTAACAAATACAAAATGGCTTATCCTAATTCACCTGTATTCAGTGGCAAAGGAGGAAACACCAGTCAGGACCCATAATCATTATTGTCCTCATCATGTCATTGTTGACACAAGAAACCAGAGTATTTGCAGAATGATCATTTCAGATGGACTATAAATCACACTCATCCCCACACTGAATCACACACAATTCATTACTTCCTAACGAAGCCTCAAGGAAGTGCTTCCCATCACTATCAGCAAAACTGTACTAGACTATTTCTGTAAAACAGAGCCCACAGAAGATGATCACCAAAATACAGGCATCTGTTTGAAAATGCTTCAGACCCCAGGATGTCCTCATCTAAGACACAGATGCTGGCAACCAGCCTTCATCGAATCTCTCGCTTCTCCGAACCATTTTAACATGCAACATTATGCCTGCTTACAGGCCAGCCATGGTCACAGCACCGAGTAGACACTCCTTTTTAACACTCACCTGAAATAATAGAGAGCCACTGAAGAGTCAGTGTGCTTGCAGGCTTTCTTCACAAGCCTCTCCACAAACGCATGCAAATCTTCTTGCAGGGCATCCACTCTCTTGCAGTACTGCTTCATTCGGCACAACGAGTTCCTGAAAGAGCATTAAAAACAAACCCCAAAGCCATTACCTACAGAAAGAGCTCTGCGAAACAGATGGCTGTGAACCCTTATCACTGGGCTCAGGGCAACACATGAACAAAACCAGTGCGAGCTGCGGGCCGCAGAAGAGGCAGTCATTGCTGTGGCAAGAGGGGTGAGGAAACATACTGCTCTTTGCCTCCAAGCACCTATTTAGGTGCCAGTTAACCTTCCTCCAGAGCTCCCACAAAGGGGATTCTCTGCCTCAAACCCCGTTTCTGCAGACTGCTTCTTAACAGGGGGTAGAGAGCAGCACTGAAAATGCTTTACAGCAGTGCTGGGGACATCAGGGAGCGGTGTACAGCAGACACCTCATGTCACACACCGTGCATTACGTCCGTGGCTAGCCTGTATCATGTCTCACTTCTGAGTGTGAACAGACAGAATTTGCACTCTGCCTGTCTCAGTAATAACATGTTGGGAGTTTCGTTCCAGCCACAGCAGTGACTCTGTAAGCCTAGGGACCTGTTGCATGGTCTGACTCAGGGGTCAGAGGCCTGTGGAGATACTCAGTGACATGGCACAGTGCCTGCAATATCAATGTTTGTTCTTAAGGTTTCCACCTGCAGACAGGTTTGGTACTTGAAGTCCCTTAGACTAGAAAACCTAGATCCTAATTTCTTTCCTGCAGGTTATGACTAAGCATTGTGTGTGTGTGTGTTCTTCGGGGATTCAATCAACACCCCTGGTGTCTATCAAAAGACATTGCCTATTATCTGGAGGACTAAGGACACTTACTTGAAAATATTGGCTGTTTTCTGGAGGAAATCAACCTCCTGCTTGTCAGAGTCTGAGCTCATGCATTGTTCAATCACCCGAAGCAGGGGCTCAATGATGTCAAACACCAAAGGGTTCTCTGATTGCTTAGTCAGGAACACTTCAATCAGATCCAGCACCTGCAAACACAGAGTTACTGACACCAGAACTAATGCAGACAGGGAAACATGATGGATCTACCCAGAGCAGCTCTGTCAGACTGGAGAGGGCTACATAGCAGCTGGAGGAGGCTGAAGGAAACTATTTGCAACTGAGATCTGTACCTCTTCTGTTATCGTTTGTACTGCTAGGGCATGAGAGATGGAAAACTAAAAATTTGAAACTGAAAATTAAAGACTTTCTACTGACTTCAGCCTATTTTGTGCAGTGATGCCATTTAGAAACAGCAGTTCTGAGAATCACTGCCACTTGGCCAGACCTGCAGTCACTACAACTTGGCGCAGATCTCTGTTAGCACCATGGACTGATAGCTCTCAGCCCTGCAAGCCCCTCTGATTTCCAGAGACTGCATTAAGCATAAAGTCAGCCTCTTACAGCACAGCATCAGAATGAAAACACAGTAAAGCCAACGGCTCGCTACACCATTCAGCCTTCATCTTGGCTAACCTGACACCAGATGTTTCTGTACGTGAGTGGCTGGAGCTGTCCCTGGATGCCCGAATATCCTGGACAGTCCATGCTGACACCAGGTGGCCTGAAGTCAGTATTACAGCTACAAATAACCAGGGGGTGTTAACCATAATCCTCTTGGTCTTATTAGCATAACAAGCCAAAAAAACCAGCTTACATTGCAAAGTTACCAGAGGGCTTTTATGCATGTCACACTAAGGCACATCAAGCTTGCCCAGTTTACAGAAAATGGCAGGCGTGGGTAAGGATCTAATAAACTGAACAATTTCAGATCAGCAAATGGAAACTGCAGTTCACTTTTTGATAGCACAGTCCTGTTTGTTTTGAAGTAGGCATGTGAAGCCCCCAATCACTGACTATGATCTTGCTGTGCCAGGTGCTGTACAAAGCCAGAACAATCCAGTCCCAACCACCAGGAGCTTATAGCATACAGGAATGTCCAAGCTGTTTAGTGTTAGGTAGCTCACAGCATGCAGTAGGCTACAACTAACGTGCTAGTAAGCCAGAAGTCTTCACATGAAGCACGTATCTCCCACCTTAATCTTGAAATCCCTCCTCAGGATCTTCTCCTTCCGCATCCTGTCTTTCTCATCCTTCTTTGCCTGGATTCGTTTCTGCTGCTCCGCAAAAAGGGCTGAGATGTTCTTGTCAAGAGCCATCATAGCTTCATCATCCAGCTCTTCATCACTCTCATCTCCTCCCTTTTGTTTTCAGAATGCAAAAACATGTCATTTCACATATTTCAGACAGTGGGAATAGAACCACAGCCAAGATCAGACTCACAGGAGGGATGTAGCTACCTCTAGACCCAGAATAGCACATGGGGAGGAAAAACAAATGCTCAGACGCATGAGAAATCTAGCTCTTACTTCCTATCAGGTAATCCTGGCTGCACAGAACTAACATACAGAGCTAGAGGATCAGGAGAGGGAAGAGGCTGAGGTTTTGACACTGACTCCCTCTGTGCTGTTGCTCCTTCAGTAAAAGGTTAATATGTTATTATGTCCATAGCCTTTACAGGAATCATGAAACCATGCTCAGCGCTGCTACAAGAAGTCTCCAGAGTGGCCTACAGGGATCACACTCCTCCACACAGGCCAGTCAACACAGGCACCATGTAACTGGACCTCAGGGCTTCAGTTCACATCAATCTCGTTTATTACAGGCAGGAATACAAGCTCTATCAGACTAGACTGGACAAGCCAAAGCTCTCAAGACACACTAACAACAAATAAAAGAACAAGCAACTTATTCCCAGAGCTTGCTTTGAAGATCCTGACTTCCTGCTTCAAACGCCATACAAAGATGACTGCCAGGGTTATCGCTGCATGGGCTCAGACAGGATGAGGATGTTAGATAATCGTTCACCACCCCAAACCTCCTGGTATCTGTATCAAGGTAAGCAGTGAAAACATACCAATGCATTCCCTGCTTGGAGAACATTCATCAGCTGACTGCGAAAATCATCATCAACTTCTTCATCCTTTTCCTCATCTCCACTGTCGTTCTCTTCCTCAGTGTCGCCTTCATCCGAGGAGTCCTCGCTTCCTTCCTTGTCCTGAGGAAGAAAAGTTCATCTCCTGACCTCACCGTTCTTCAGGCCCTACTCAATTCTCTGGTGTGTCACTGTTCCAAATAAAAACTCAAGCCTCCCCTCACCCCACTGCCTTGCTTCCAGCCCTCAGACAACAAGATACCAGGTCTTCATAACAGCTAAAAGCAGAACATAATACAGACTTCTCTGTCATATTAAATGAGTCTCAAAAAGAGGCTTCCAAGGAACATCTGAAGTAACAGCCCCCATCTGATTCTCCTTTCTGCTAATGCTTGTAATGCTTTGTGACTCCAATCTCTGCAGTTCTTAGAACTCGGCATCTTGAATTCAGATGGCTGTGCATCACAGCAACGATTCAGTCTGTGGCTGCAAAAGAGAGGCCTGTGCTAATTGCAAGATGCAGTCATTTGTTCTCAGGAAGGCATCTATTCAAACAGCCATACCTGCAACGGCATTTTCCTTTAAGGCCAAGAGATTAATAAACATGCACTTCCAACAAGCCATTTGTGTGTTGCACTTTTTAGAAGAAATCTTAACAGAGCAACAGCCATTTTACTCAAGATAGAGAAATGCAATTACGTCTATTACCACAGATCAGGAGAAACATTATTTTTTGAACAGTGAAGGTCTGAAGACTATTTGCCACTGGCAATGGCACATCAATTACCGTGTGCTGTGCAGATTTGATCTTTTTGTCTGATTCTTCCATCACAACAACAGCACTTTCTTCATTTTGCTCTTGGTATGGGTCAAGAACCTGCAAAAAAGAGGGACTTGCATTTTTTCGGTGTTTTGTTTGGATGCATTTCTTGTGTACAACAGACAGGAATTTCAGCACGGTAAGCCAGTTGAATAACAAAATAGTAAGTAAGGGCATTCAACTTTCTGGCTTATAATACCACGTTTGGTAATATGCTGAGTTCTTTCTATAAGAAACAAAAAAGGTGGAGAAAACTGAAGAGGTTGGTGACATCACATATTTTGATTTGTTACAAATGAAGTATTAGGTTCATCCATATAAAGTACCTGACAGCTCATCTTTGCAATCCACATACTACTCTTTCAGAAGACACCACCTTACCCAGTGGTATGACCAATTCAGATTTTCAGTCTCACTTATTTTTAGCACCTCTATGCTTAGCCTTTCTAGAAAAAAGTAGTTGTTACCATTTACATTCACGTATAAAATGTACCATGTAAACTGACCCTGGAATTTCTTCAGCCTAAAACTACCAAAGAATACAGTTTAAAGTTAGCAGATCGCAGGCTCCCATAAAACAAAACAAACAAACAAACCTCTCTGTAAGCTACATTTAAAATTCAGGAGCTCATAGTGTCAAACATTTTCTAAATCAAGGAGGCTTTTATTTAATCACAAAATAGAGACATGCTTGTATATCTGTTAGGAAAAAGATGTGCAAACAGTACAATGCCCTGCTAGTGCCTCACTTACATCCAGGATCAGCTGCAAGCCCCTCTTGGTCAGATTAGGGCATATCCGTACAAACACACTCTTGGAAATCCGACGTATGAGTAGGCTGGGCTGAGCAAGGAGGGAGAGAAGGATTTCCACCATCACCTCAACCCATCCTGGCTCTGCATTGTCTGCACAGGAACAATCAATAACAGGAAGGGAAAAAAAATCACTGCGCTGGCGCATTAATAACAGACAGCAGAAAAATTCACCAGGGAAAAGAAGACCATCCTTCTAGTTGATTATTAGAAGTACTCATTCAGCAACAAGAGCAGAAATAATCAAGTATGAAGCTAAAGATTGTAACTGCATTGGAAGGCTACTAGCTGCAGGGAGAAACATGCTTGAAATTGTCTTTAGGCCACTGTAAAGCCTTACCAGGGAACAAAACCTACTATTCATTAAATCATTACTTAGATTAGCAGTTCTGCAAATCATGCCCAATGAAATCATGAGTCACAGCAGACCATGAAAAGTGCTGAGATTTAAAACTGGGCCATTAGTCCAAAAGTTTGGGAGTCCTGCTGTACATACAACCAAGCCACCATAGAATTACAGCTTTTATTTTCACAGTACCCTCAAATTTACACAGAGATTTAAGGAGAACAAGACCGCCATAGTTAGAGAGGAAGTCAAAAGACCAAGCCAGACTCTTTCCTGGTCGAGTTACAAACCTAGCTCTGCAGACCCTAAATGAGCACTAGCCTAAATCAGCAAACAGGCAGTATCTACACACAGGACACATTTAGTTTGCCCAGAACTTGAGCTCTGAAAGGAGCAAGTTTCAGGCCTGCCAGCCATTAGGAGAGCCCACAGCTTTGCTTGGCAGAGAGATACCACCACTTCAGTCAAGCTCTTGGCCAGCACTGAACAAGGACTCAAAGAGAGTGAACTCCCTCGGATGCTGCTCATCTGAGCAATGGCCAGCTATCCTTTAAGAGGCGGGCAGGAACGCAACACACTGAGGATGTGGATGGAGAGCTGGAGGAAGAGGCAAGAGATTTAGAAAGCCAAGGAAAGAGAATGGAGGAGAGTGGATTCTCCTGGGGATAAGTGCATCTAGCCAGAAGCGATACAGTCAGAGTGCTTCACTCATGCAGAATTGACATCTTCTGTCTTTTGACAGACCGTTAACAATCCCACTCCATTTCTTTCTGTACGAAGGACTCACCAGTCTTTTTCTTCTTAGGTTCTTTGCTGAATGCCTTCTCTGTGCAGCTCAGAAGGTCACTCAGAACATCCATTGTTTCAGATGGATTCTGTTTGATCACAAGCAAAAAGTAAACACCTTCTCTGAATTCCCCACTACCAAGAGCAACAGAAGGAATATGCCCCAAATCTAAGGAGCTCTCTAAATAGGTAGAGATATTAAGATCAGCTACTACAACCCCTTTGCAGAAGAAAATATGAATCTAAGTCAAAATTGCTCCACTCAGCAGCAAATCAAGGGCAAAACTAATGCTCAGGCCAAGCTTTGCCCCTGTAAGTTGCCTACAGTCAGTGCAAGAATCACAGTTTATTAGCTGCCAATTGCTCATTTCTAGAAGCTCGAGGCTGTGAAAGACTGGACCTCTGAACACAAAGAAACTATCCAGCTCAGTGTTCTAACACCCAGCTATCAGCCCATTTTACACTCAAATATGCTTCAGAGATCTTACCTTGAAAAGATGAATGGCCATTAAAAGCAGAAGTTGCTGGAAAGTGATGACTTTGGCACTGTCTGATTTATTTTCCTTCTTCTGCAGATTCTTCACAGCCTGGAGTGTTCTGAAGAAAGAAACCCTTTGGAGTCTTTCACAATTACAACAGCAAATCCTCTCTTACCATCAGACTAAAAACATGACCAAATCTATACTATCTTTTTCTGTACATAACATTTAATTTACTGAACTCGGACATACATGTAGTATACAATCTTAACCCAACAATAGCATCTCACCTTGTGTGGCTTATAAAAACCTCTGCGCTTGGGCACAGGCTAGATTCCTAATACTACAGCCGAGGCACAGGCCCTTATGGGAAATCAGGCTCAGAAAAGAGCACCAGGAAAGAGTCACTGAGAAGTTAGTACAGGCATTATTAGAGGAAAAGATTAGCAGAGTTATAGTCATGGTTGGGACAGGGATTAAGAGCAAAAATAGAAAAGGACATGGCCACCTACACATAGTTAACAAGCAGAAGGAACAGGAACAAAGGAACGGGGTGATGAGAAACAGAAAGGCATCCCGAAACCCAGCCACAGGTGCAAGATACTCAAAGGGAAGAAACAGCCCTGTTACAGCGGCCAGATCAACAGTAGCAGGATGAAAGAATACAATTTCTCTTTTATTGGCCCAATCTCACCTCTCCCAGGCATCCCTCTGTCCCTTGGTAAAAGGCTTCACAGCTTTGACATGCTCACTGGAAAGCAGCTTGTTGGCGTATTCAACAAGAAGAAAGATCCACAGCTTCCCATCTGCGGTCACACCATGGATGTGCTTCTCCCTCAAGGCTGCAGCTTTTGCTGTATCCCCCAAAACAGTCAAGCTGTTTAAAGTCTGAAGTAACCTGCAAAGAAAAACAGCTAGCATGTTACTGTCAGAGGAACCAGATGGCCTTCTCACACATTCCCAAATAACGCCCACCAGTAGACCACTCTCATCCGAGCTCTGGTCACTCATTGCAACCAAGATTCACAGGGCCTGAATTTCAACCCAGGCACGTATCCAAGCACAGTAACGTGTAGCTCATTGGCTTGGTGTCCCCAAGCACATTTGATGCCCCCAAGGACACTGACAATTATTCTTAGTTGCTTCCCATTCTATGTCCTCTGCTTTCCCTCTACTGAGGTTGGAGGACCAGCTTTGACAATCACCTAAAAGCACCTATGATCACCAACTCCATCTCCCTTAGTATAGGGAGGACTGTGGAGCCATCAGCAGCTCGCACGCACAGTGGACAGAAAGCCAACAGCAACCAACACAACCCCACCACCTCTCTCTTGGGTCCTTCCACTTCTAGCTTGCAACAGTGGCAACGGAAATCTCAGGAGAAAATGCAGTCTGAGCTCAACTCTATACCTACCTGATCATCACACACATTCTCAGCAGGTTTGCCATGCAGAATTATTTTCTTATTGGACAAAACTTAAGGATCTTTGGGAAATCTATCTAGGACCTCCTTAAAAAAAGCCATTCCCTAGTCCTGGAGTCAAAATAAATGCTCCAATAGCAGCTCACAATCCCAAACCTCTTGCCCTGCCATTCACAGGCTGATCCTCAGGAGAAAAGAGAAATTTCCAAGCTTAAAGCATGCAAGCAAAATCCTTACCCAAAGAAGTAGTTTTCTGCCACTGAATGAGCCTGTTCATCTAGGGGCTCTGATGGAAGGACATTCGCCTCACATATTTGGGAAGTCTTTTTCTTAGCCTCAAAGAAAGCATGGAAGAAGCAAAACCTAGAATGGACAGAAACAAGAACAAAATTAAAAGCCAGCTTGGTTATAACAAAGCAAAACCAGCCCATGTGTGCAAACTCACCACATTTTTATTCAAGGATGTCCAAGCAGTGGAAAAACTCACTATTTACAAGAAGACCCTTTCCTCACAGTACACAGGGTAAGGAAGAGAGAAGGATGCTCAGGACTTCACAAAAGTGAAGTGCCAACACTTGAGGCCACACAATACAATACTCAGACTGTCAGATTTGGGTTATATTCTCCAAGACTTTTAAACTGACAGATAAATATTTATTAAGATCTGATGCAAAGATTACAAGTAATATCTTCAAGCAGTTTAGGTAACCAGGAACCTAAAATTTATTGAAAACAAATGGGACTAAGGTGATTTTAAGCACCTGAACTACTTATGACAAGAGGTTGTCCAAGTTTGCAGAAGGTATTTTGAAAATGGAACCTGGTCTCCTAAATGATTTATGTTATGGAACATTTCCACTACTGAATTTCCCTAGTGGCATGGGGACAGCTTACGCAATTACTGCTATAAAGCTAAACACAATTATTCCAAGCACATGTAGCACTAAGTCTTTAAATCATTCTCACCTGGAAATGTTCATCACAAGGCTCTCTTCTTTTTTCACTGGACTTTCAATGATGTTAGCAAGTCGGTGGATGATCCATTTTCTTAATCGAGCAATCTTGTGTTGTGCTCTTTCAATAAGGAAGTGGACACAATCAGTAGTTTGAACACTTTCCCGAAATAAACACAAACCACACAACCCACTGCAGCAAGAGGTGACTTTCAGACATTCAGAGGCTTTACACTAAAGATGGCAAAGTTATGTAGCAAGAAAGCAACAAGCACCTAAGAAAAGATCTAATCTTCCCAAGTTTGCTTTTTACTGTGCGTAACAGTCTGTTTACCCCACTGAGGTACTGCAGTTTAGCAAAAAGCACTTCAAGAATTGCAGTAGTCAGCAGAGTGAGGTTAGAGGTGCACAAGTAACGCATAGACATACTGTTTTAACAGCTTACATCTTCTTTGGAAGAGGCTCCCGCAAGTAACCCAGTACCCACAGCACCAAGTTGTGGGTATTCAGCGAGCAGCAGCACCAAGGAGGATAGAACTTTCTCTTAGGAAGCTTCCCTAGCTAGAAATTGCTACAAATGCCTATCAAGGATATCAGTATTTACAGGCTACTTTTGAGACATGCTTTGCTGTGGGCCAAGGAGATGAGAGCGCTCAGGCCAGTTTAATAGTCAGATAAAAGGGATGCGCAATTCCTACAAAGGCTTGAGAGTCTGTAGTGAAAAAGGAAGCCACTGGAAATTTTTGCCAAAGCAGTTATCAGGGCTAGAAAAACAAGAGAAAAGGTTTCTTCGGTCATCCGGTCTGCTTTGGTCAGGCAGGCTGGTTCTCACCATGTTTGCTCCTATTTGCAGAACTGAATTTTGTCCCAGCAAAAGAGTCGGATGCTGGGGCTAAACCTTCAGGGACAGGGGAAACAGAACAAGCAATAATTGTCAACTCATGGCAAGGGAACCAGCAAATACTGGCTGTCCAAACCAGACTTCACACACTCTAACCACAAAACAGAAAGAGAAGAGGAAGGCACACCACCTATACACTCACATGTTTACATTGTCCTGGTTGTGTTTTTGTCGGTTACTCGAGAAGTCTAAACAACAGTCCAAGTCAGGCCTGAGGAACATGTCTTTGAGCCAGTCAACGTATTTTTGCAATGCCACCGGCTGCAGGTGTCTGACTACCCTGGAAGAGCTGGACAACACTGGATTGCCTTGATTGGTGAGAGTAGAGAAGCCGATCAGCACTGCCAGCTGCCTTTCCGGGTCATCACAGCTGCTCAGAAATTCATCTATATATGTTTCCATCTCTGGAGCAAACTTAAATCGGTCTGGAAGCTGAAAAACATGGTCAAACAGGTCAGGAACCTCACATTGAGTCTGAGTGTCTTTATAGTACTAATCACTTCACAGATTTGACTGCAGCAAGTAAATTAAAGTCATGTACCTGAACACTTGTCATTAGGCATACAGCAGGTCATCAGTTTCACCTCATGGTCTTCCTCACATAGAAGCAACCACTGTAAGCAACCACAGAACCTAATTTCACGTACTAATTTCAACCCTTTAACTTGGACTTGCGCAAACAGTCTGGCTTCAGTGGGCTGGACCACATGCTGCCCAGTTCAGCTAAGCTCCTAGGCTGAACCGCTCTTATTTGGAGTGAAAACCCAGGATGTTTCTCACATCATCTGCCTTAGACTTTCCCTCGATTTAGAAACTCCTCCACATCAATCCTGGTCTCATCTAGCAGCCCTGGAGCTTGCTGACCCACAGTGGGTAGAATAAATCCCACCTCCTCTCCCTGGTGTCTCAGAAGTGTTGAGGCATTCTGAAAGGAGGGGGAGTTAACATGTTTAACCTAAAAAACATTGCTGTTTTGTGCTAAGCCCTATCCTTAGTCCTGCCACTGATCGGCAAGGCATACAGCTGGCAGGCTGCTGGCCTTGGAATGCTATCCAGCAGCGTGCAGACCACCAGGACATGTCCCATCTCACCACACATCCCATTTCCTTATGTTCTTTCATAGCCCACAGTGTTCAATCCCGCTCATTTGTTCTGGAAAAAACCAAAAGCATAACTGGAGAAACCCTGAAGGAGGCGAACTGTGACCTCATTCCAAAAAATGCAATGCAACTTTCGTAAATTAGTAAAACAACCTGTTTGGTATAGCATCATGATCAACACAGTGACCTGGCAGAAGCAGAAACAATAATAAAAGTCTAGGGAATACTGTTCTTTTAAATAAAGGGGCTATAAATTCATAATTAACTACAAATGCATCCAATTATCACACAAAACACAACTTAGCAAGCTGCTGCTTCCACTGTTGGAGAACTCAATACTTGTGCATCAGTATGAAAGCTGGGAGAAAAACTCCAGGAGAGACTGCTGTAAACAGGCTAATAACTCACAACAGGGATTTCATCAGTCATCTCCCAACAAAAGCAAATAAAGCACATTTGCTCCCCTGTTGAAAAAAAAGTGGATTCAGGAAGATAACTGTCAGTAAATATCAGACTCAAGCTTTGCCTAGTTCCACCTCCAACAACCACCAGAATCCCATAAGAAATTACAAGATAAGAGTATTTGCTTTCCAAAACAAACAACAGATGACAAGGAACATAACAAAACAAACCCACAAAACCAACAACAAATTCAAACTAAGATCTTTTCTACTTCCTCATCACCAACAATATTAGGGGTTTCTCTTTCCATTTAGTCAATCATTGTCTTCAGTGGATCTGTACATTTCAGACAGGAATTAAATTAACAAATGTTTTGAGGCAGATGGAAGAACACAGCCTAAATTCACTGGGCAACAAGCATAAAAAAGCAAGAAGTGGGAGAACAACTAAGTCAGTGGATAAATCCTGGAGAAAGCTGGTCCGTACAGGCAGGCTCCACGGTAAGTATTATTTCAGAGCAAACCCACCCATCTATTCCTGCTTTGATACCAGAACAGAAAAGCTGCAAAGTCCTATTCCTCCCAAGAGATGGCAATGACTTTTGGGCCCACATGAGGAGGCTTAGGATTATGTTACCACATAAAGATAGGCCAAAGCCTGTTTTTCTCAGTATTCCCCTTTTATTCTTCCTCCCTTTATTGCAGGGCTGTGTTGTTTGCTTGCCTCCTGGGAGGGAAGGGGGAAGAGGAGTTCCAAAATCCAATTCCCAAATAAAATTTGCACTTAAACCTCAGATGTGCTTATTGAAACAAGCACTAACGTAAACAAAAGCATGAGTTGTCCCTTTTTGTCTTTGCCTTCAAATATTCGTGCAACACCCAGCACAATGACAGACAAAAAGGAGCTTCTGGACACACAAAATCAAAAGGACTGTCAAAGGATGACATAGGACATTGTCAATGTGCTGAGGGCTGCCCTCCCTCTGCTCCCCCCATTCATCAGAGCTTTCTCAGCAACATCAATGAAAGCAACGCCAGAGCTTTCTCAGCAACACCAATGAAAGCAGGTGGGTCAGTGCTGAACAGTTTCAAAACCCTTAAAATAAGTCTGACGGAAATACACAAATAGGCAATGACAATTAAACACAGTCTATAATCAGCCCACTGCAACCAGCAGCCATACAATAACCTTGCTTTTAGTAAGAGTCCAAGGTCTAAAATTACATAAATCTTTTTTATACAAGACAATGTAAAATTAGAAAGGGGGGCAGAGAGGACTTCTGCTCAGGAGGGGGTCTTTAGCCATGAGCACGAGTACTTTCAGAAGACCTACCTGAGTGGTTACCACGTGTTCTCCATAGTTCTGCATCACCTTCCCTTTGAGAACCATCTGTAGCTGATCCAGAGACAACAAGGGGAGAGCGCTGCCCAGCAACCGGTAGCACATGTAACTGAGTGGAAGAAAAGATTCTCAAAACCAAGCTACACACAAGGATAAGAAGTGGTGGGGCAGGCTACACGGAGCACGCAGGAAGGCAGAAGTCAAAAATTAATGGATCCTGTGTTCAAAAATCCTACTGCCCAAAGCTCTTCTTCTGACTAGCATAGCTCATAAAATCTCTCCCCATAGCAGGTCCTCCGCTGTCTAGAAACAGATAAGTCCTCACCAGCAGTTCCTTCCTCAATCCGTTTTCTGGATCTCTTCTCCCCAGATCTTTATTTCTACGGGCCTAATAAAACTTACTTAGTTTTTGACTATGCAAATTTACTTCGTTTTGACAACAACTTGCTGTCAAATTTGATCAGATTTGTCCAATGGGTTCAAGACTTATTAGACAGACAGCACTAGCCTCATTTCTGCAGGAAATCAGGCTTAAAAAAGCAACACTTTTGAGCGTACAAAGGGTATTTTCATACTTACCCAAGCCAAGTAAAAATAAAAACAAGACTTAAACTGCTCAGGCTTAGAAAATGGTTTTCTTTCACTACTCATGTAATACGCTAAGACAATTTTTCATAGGTGCACCTCTACAACTTTAAACTCTTGATCTAAGAAAGATTTAAACCTGGCAACAAACTTCCTTGGTATGGTCCAAATTAAGTTATGCTCCTCCAAAATACTCCCAGATTTGTATTCTGGATTTTGCAGCATTTTTATACAGCATGAGTCTCAAGAGACAACTTAAATAGTCCTACAAAGATCCAGTATTAGACTTGGAAAAAGAGCTGAAATAGCTACCACTAGGATGGCCACAGCCATATTCTACTTAAAAACACAGACCATGTCAGAATCCAAACATAGCCAGGCATTTTCATTCGGTCCATCCCACAAAGCACAAGTCCAGCAGTACTAGACACAAATTACAGAACTAGGGTTTGTCCACACAAAGAGCTGTGCCTCTTAAACCACACAAGCAAAGCCAAACGACTCTCCCTCTCAACCACTTAGAAAGGAACAGTACAGCTCCTCTGCCAAGTCTTGTAGGAGCATGCTACAGATTTAAGACACCTTTATGCCCAACGAGGTCCATCACCTTTATGTGCCATCCTAGTTAAATTTAACCTCAAATTTGTTATACGTCACAATTCTAAGAGAAATCTTACTAACTCATGGATTTAGGTTCCCTATAAAATTTCTCATGAATACCTAAATAATCAAAAGCAAGTGTTCTCACCTTGTTCATGAGAAACCACATTCTCCATCCTACCACAGGGCAGCAGAAAGACTGGGGCAAGAAACAGGAGGGTAATACAGAAAACAACAAACAATGTATCTTAAAACAAACCTCACAGGTCCCGATTTCTCCTTCAACAGCCCATTCTCCACACCTTCTTTCCAGAACAGTTCAAAGACACCTTCCTTCAGCGAAACTTGTAGCAAATCAAACACTACACTGGGCAATTTCTTGTCCTTCTTCTCAGACTTGGCAGCACTTTGCAGAAGCTCTACAAGTCTAGAAGAAGAAAAAACATAATGTGAGATCTGGCCTGAAAGGGGACTGCTGAAGGCCAAATTCATCCTGCTGAAGGACACAGAACATTTCCTGAGCAGAGCAGGCTGTGCCTCTTGGGAGAAACAACAGAGCTATTAATTTAGAAACCTGCATAACAGTTAGCGCCTAACCCTTAACAGCACCTGCAGTAGCAAATACAGGCAGGTATCAGAATGAAAGCCACATTTCTCTTGCTGCTAGCCAAGAGACCGAGAATACTGCATTTAACACTCCTTATTTAAGAAGTTACCTGGGGATATTTTCCTCATTTACAACAGTAGGTGAGCCAAACAGCTTCTTCAGATTTTTAGGTTTCAGAACACTTGGGAATTTCTGTATGCCCACAAGCAAAAGGTGCAGGTTCTCCGGAGACGTGAAGGCTGAAGCGAGATCACTTCGCAAGATGCCAAACAGGACTTCCTCAAACACAGTTTCAGGAACCTAGACAGGAACAAAGGTGACAGCATATGAGAAACATGCTGTGTATTATATTAAAATATTGGTATTTTAGGGCATTTTACTAAAAACTTGCAGTGTTCTGGACACTTTTAGAAATAGTCTTTATGGTGACACAACCAAAAATAAATAATGGATGTGTCCAGTACTGCCATACAGTCCCCAGGTACTTAACCATGTGGAGCAGGACAATACATTGTCATCAGATAGCAATTCTGGTCAACTGACTCCAGCTGCGATTGTTCTCTTGCTGTCTGCCTGCTCCTGTCTGTACAGCCGTTCAGCCCAGGGAGGAGGAAATACTCCTGTATTAGCTTTTAATTACATTTACCAAAAATAAGTTACTTGTTTCAATAGAATTTGCTGGTAAACAACTGTGTTCAATGGTTTTAGAGAAAATTGGATCCAATGTTTTCATCAATAAAATAAGAAAAGCACAAAAACTGATTTAATTTGTATTTTTTTAAAGATTGGATTCAAAATACATTTAAACTTAACATCAAGACTAAATGACACAGAACACTGCCATATAAAATATTATTTAATTTTGATTTAACACTGTTAGCCTTCACATCTACAAATATTATCCACAAAAAAGAAGGAAATAAACAAACTCTCTTCTTTCACCATATACTCCATATCCCTACATCAGCCCAAAATTCAACCTTAGGCCCAGGCTTGGTGCATAAAAAGGGTTTGCTGTCCAGAGTTTTCAGCATACTTCTCTTCAAAAGAGCAGAGGGTCTCACGTACCACCCAAACCAGTCAACTGGGAAAAACCAGACTACAGGTTTGTGCATGATGAAATCAGATTACGCTAAAGAAGAGCATCCTTCCCAGAATAAAAGCATCTGCCCACAGACAATATAGGAAACAGCTCCCACAGTTTAAACTCACTCTTTCACATCCCCCTTTAACAAACTGAGGAAAAAGCAGTCCCAAAGCAAAGTCCTCCCTCCTTCCACCCACCACGTGCTGTGGCTATACCTCAGACATGATGTCAATAAGAGTTTTGCGAGGGAGATCTCTGAGGTGTGCCTGGTGATGTGCCAGCTGCTGGAGAAGCTGGATGCTCTCCAGCAGAGCTTTCTGGTCCTAGAAAGGAAAACATAAGCCAAAACCAGAGTACATATATCAAAGATTAAGCTGAAGGCTCGGGTAATAATCCACTCTTGAGACCCTTAAATCTACTTGCAGTAAGAAACCTACACAATTCCTTCCTGATAGGCCGCTCAGTTTTCCCCAAAATGGTGTTTTCTGGCTGTGTATGACAACAGATCCCTTCCTTCCAAGAGAGGTAGGAACCTCCTGTACCATCTGACACCGTTCCTACATTCTAGTCATGAACAGACATTTAGAAGACACAAAAATTCTATGGATAATACAAAAGAAATGAACTGAACTTGATGCTTCAAGTCCCATCTCATCCACTGGCCAATGACCCAGCCTTTTTCTCTAGACACTTTCTCTTTCCACTTCAGACAGCCCCAGAACCAGTACCCACAAACAACATAACAACGGTAATGTTACCTTAACAAGCCGGCCAGATTGAAACAGAGCCATAACTCCAAAGAAGTTTCCAAAAGCAGCATTTCTCACAAGTTTCTGAAAAGGAAAAAAAAAAAAAAGCGGGGGGGAGGGTAAAAATCCACTTTACTTAGATTTCACATTCAGGTACAGCTCTGATCAGTGGAACATCTAGCCTCGAACACCCTGCCACATGATAACACACTGAAAAGCAACTCCCTGCACTATGTTTAAGAGCAACAGTCCTAGATTATCTTTCCGTTACACAGGTGAATCTCTGCTAAAACAGGGCCAGATGACAATGTCATCAACTTCCACAAATACTTCCATTATTTCATTACAGTCATTTGCCTTAGCAAGAACCCCAGAACTACAGTATCCAGGCACCAAGCCTTCAAAGAATAGGGAACGGTTAATTTAAACTAGCTGTTGGTCAATGCTGCCATGAGCCGACTCACCTTTTTCACTTTTTCCAGATTGTGTTTTTCTTTTATCTGTTCCAGGACACTGCACATTGGAATTTCCTCAAAAGCCTGTAAAACCTAAGGAGATGGATGGAATAGCTCAATTTGCGGTTCTTCCATTTTATGAAGTTTTATCAAATTAAGCCGAAATAAGAGTTAAACAGTTGTTCAGCACAGCAGCAGATGCTTTACTAGCCCAGAAAAGAGACAACTACATCAGTACAAGATGTGTCAGAATAGGAACTAGTATAGACATAAATATACCTGCTGATATTCCTTTTTTCTTTTTTCCCTCTACATGACATAGCAGGATTAATAACAAGAACATTTTGCTGCAACCTCAAGATCCCGTAACACAAGCAACAAAACTTTTCATCATGGGCAAGGCCTGATCTAAGTGGGAAGAACAGAGGCTCTTCTGCGTTATCCACTTCTTAGGTGAGATGAGGTCGGATCCCACCGGTGATCCAAACTGCTGGGACTCTTAGCTATGTTACAGAGTCAAACAGCATGGAGAAAAACAGCTCTGGAGGGTGTGTTAACAGGTTGCCTTTTCAGATCTCCCACAAAAGCAGCCCAACACCAGGCATAAGTGAACTTTAAGAAGTCAGAATAGTTCTAAACACAGCATGTATAAAAACCTGGACAAATTTTGCAAATTAAGGATGGTTCTTGAAACAAGCCAGAATTCTGTCACACCAGTGTGGCACTGGTATAGCTTTATAAGCGTACTGCTTCTAAACCAAACCAGCACCATTTAAAACCGCGCAGTTTGTCGCAGTTTGGCCCTGCAGCCTCCTCGCAAAGAGCAGAGCGGGACCCCGGGCACTGCCCCGGGCTGGCAAGGGGCCGCAGAGCGCTCTGCTCTGCTCTGGGCAACACCGACCTGCGCCAGGGCCAGGCTGAAGCCGGGGCGGGCGGCCTCGCGGGTGGCTCCCAGACCTTCCACCAGACGCCTCAGGGTGTACTTCAGCTCATCGTCCTGCAACGACAGAGACCCGGCTCCGGCGGTGACCGCGCTCCTCTCAGCCCAGCGGGACCCTGCGGCGCCCCCAGACGCGTTTCCAAGGGAGAGCGGCGGGGAGAGCGGCACCGACCCGGTGCCTCCCCGCACCCACAGCCCCTCCGGCCGGCCCCGGCCCCCGCCTCACCTTCCTGCCGTCCCGCAGGTGCCGCAGGAGGTTCTCGGTAGCCGCCAGCCGCACCTCCTGCTCCGGCTTGGCGATGTCCCAGAAGAAGTCGAGGAAGGCCCGGCCCTGCCGCAGCACCCCGCGAGGGTCAGCCACCACCACGCCGCCGCCCTGGCCCTCCAGCTCCGCCATGCCGCCGCTGCCGCACGTGGGGCCGCCGTCGTCCTCCGGCCGCCCCGCCTCTTCCGGGGCAGCGGGGCCGGGCCTGTCAGCCGGGCCTGTCAGCCGAGCCGCGCCGCAGCCGCCGCCTGCCCTCAGCGCCCCGCGCTCCCCTCAGCGCCATGTTCCCCTCCCCGTCTCCCAGCGTGGCACCCCCGCAGGCTCCCTGCCCTGCCCCAAGGGCTTCCTTTGCCCCCCTCCCGTGCCCTGGTTAGCAGCTCCGGTGGGAGGTTGGAATCCTCTCCCCGCGGGGAAGCGGGGCTGGAACCCTGCGGGGTGAGCGGAGCACGGAGCGCCCCGTCCGCTCTCTTAAGACACGGCGGTCCGGCCGCGCAGGGTCAGCGGACACCGGGCGCGTTGGTCATCGCGTGGGAGTCTGTATGTGCTGTGGGTTTATCATGAAACCTGAAACAATGCCCCAGGAGAAGGGAACAAATCAGTTCGTGCAACGAGTACGTTTTAAGGGCACCCAGAAACTTTCGGTTGCAGCCCATTATCTTTATTTACAATAAAACGCAGCACTATTTCCAGCTGCCATGCAGAAACCGCACGTTTGCCGCCTTCCTTCCGCTCTTCCGCCTCAGGCCAGTGGCAGGAGCGCAGAGGATGAGCGCAACGAGGCACCTCTGCCCTTCCTCTCACCCGCAGCGCCCCCGACGCGATCTGGGGGACACACGCGAGGCCAGCCACCGACGCACCGGGCCGCCTCGGAGCCAAAGGCCTAGGCTCGCCTCACCAACGAACGGCCAGCCCCGGCCCCGCGGCCCGTACCGGACCCACCGCGGAGGCGCAGGCAGAGCCGCGGCCGCTCAGCGCCTGTGACGGCTGCGGGGGAGCGCTCAGGCGGCGGGACCTCCCGACAGGCAGTAAGGCGGGCAGCCCCGACGGGGCGGGGAGCTGGAGACAGGCACCGCGAGGGGCAGCCCTGGCCCGGGCTCCGCCGTATATAAGCGGCGCGGGGTCCTGCGGGTGCGGTCCTGTCACGCTCGCACGGGGAGGAGGCTGAGGTGGAGATGGCGGATTTTGATCCTTACGACGATCGGGCCTACAGCAGCTTCGGCGGCGGCCGGGGGTGAGCGCGGCGCTGCGGGCGGCGTCAGGGCCTGGGCCGCTGGGGAACGCCGAGGGCTCCCCCCCGGAGCAGGGAGGGAAGGAGGGAGTGGCGCTCCGCGGCCCCCCCACCCCCCCGGCGGGCGAGTAGGGGGCGCGGCCGGGCAGGGCCTAGCCTGCCCCTTTCCCTGTGGAGATGGCGGGCGGGCACGGCGGGGGGGCGGGTGGAGAGAGGGACGGAGGGGGGACGCTGCCTCTAGGAACCTTTCGGGTCTGTCTTGCCCTGCTGCCCCCCCTTCCCCGGGGAACGCGGTGAGCCCGGCGGGGCGCGTTTCCCTCCGGCCTCAGCGGGTCCGCTTTGTGAGGCGAGGAGGAGGCTGTGGTGCCCTGGGAGGGGGTAGCGGTTGTCCCCTCTCTACGCGGGGCGAGTGCCGCAAGGTTTAGGGCCTGGCGGCTCGGAGCGCCGGGAAGGGGCGGGAGGAGGAGGGTGTCGCTGTGTTCCCGCCGGCCCGGAGGCGAGTGGTGGTGGTGGGATTTAGGGAGGTGCTGGGCCAGAGCCAAGGTAGGCCGTGAGGAGCTCCTGTAGGGACTGACCGGGAGATGGGAGGAGGGAGCTTCCCGTGAAGGACCGTAGGGGGGCGAGAGGCCCCTGTTCCGGCGGGACGAGCTCCGCACGGCGAGGTGCCCCGCGGCGGGGGGAGCTGCTGCGGCGCCCCCGAGAGCGGGCAGCATTGTGATGCCTGCAGCGGAGAGGAAATGGGAGGGCTTTGTGGTGCCTCCGGGCAGGGAGGGCTGCGAGCCGCCGGCCTGCGTTATCCGGGGCTCCGGGTGCTGACTCTAAATCTCTGATCCTTAGGAATAAGGTTTGTCTCGTCTCTGTTTCTTTACTGGAGAGTGCGTATGGGGCGGGGGGGAGGAGGAGCTACAAAAGCAATAACCAGCATTTGCGAAGTTTGTCTTAAATCAGGTTAAGAAGATGCAATTATTAATTGACTTTGTTTTGAAGATTGGTGCTATATAAGTTTCTGTGTGCACTAAAACGGTAGGCATAAAACTATGAAATAAGCTGTCTTTGGAAACAAATCTTAATGAGTATGCTATCTTATAATCTAATCTTCCAAGATATGTTTCCTGATCAACAGTGTTCTTGTCCTTTCTTGTTCTTAGAGGAATAAATCAGTTTCGTTTCAGGCTGTTTAGGCAACAGGGAGGAGCTACTGCTCACCTTATAACAAGAGTAAGTTTTCTTGTCTTTGGAAACACTCTGACACTTAAGCTTTGTAAGCTCGTTTTTATGCATAGATACCCTTTGTGTCTAAAGAGATATCCCAGAGCAAATGGATGATGTAGCCACTTATGGTTCTGTTATTTCCTAAATTCTGTAACAGATAACCTTGACAGAAGCCTAAAGTGGCACTTGACATCTCATAATAAATTCAGATGTTACTATACAGTCTGCCCTAGTCAATGTAGGCACATTCTATGAAGTAATAAAGTTAAAATTTTACTTTCATATTCAGATTTCTTTAATAGAGTACTTAACATGCTGCCAGGCAAGATGTGGATGCTTGTTTTGGTGAACTAAAGGTGTCCTGCTGATTAGTAGATGCCTCTGCAGATGAGAAAATATACTTGTTCTGAATTAGCTGTAGTTTTAAGCCTCAGATACTACTATTAGAGTGCAACTTGTACTTGCATTTAATTTATCACTATTACTAGTAAGTTACTAACAGCTAATTCACAATTTCAGACCTTAACAGGTCTCTGTGCTTTGTATAAAGTCTTGTAATATGTGTAGTGTCATGAAAGCATGACTGTTCTTCTTGAAAGTTCTCATAAAGAATCCCATGTTAACTTAAAGTGACTCCTACTCATTTTTAGGTGCTTTAGGACTGTAAAAACAATGTAACCTCAGTTGAGATATAATCATTTTACTGGAAATGGCATTTTGCATAGCCTTTGGTGTGTATAGAGAGTGAACATAGGATTTAAGTGTGACAGAGAACACTTGTTCCCAACAAGTTCTAACATATGTAAGATGTCTGCTTCTTTCTCATAGTCTTCAAAATAATGGTGGAAGAGCAACAGAATATGACTGTGGCATGATGAGACAGGGGATTTTGGTAGTGCACTGGTAGTGCACTGATTAAGACCTGAAGCATAATATTATGGTATGCAAAAGTCACTTCATTCTAGTTGAGGAACATGCTGCTGACTTGAATAACAAAAGCTGTTTGGTAAGTGTTTTGGAGCCCAAAACTTGGCACAAAAATCTGCACTTAAGCATACTGAGGCCTAGCTTGAAACTCTGTGAACATCTGTAGAGCTTCTCAAAGTTGGAGGAAACTGAGTATTTATCACTCCTGACTTGCCGGTAGGCTGTTTATTTTGGTGCAGCTTTAAGCACTGGGCTTAAGGCTGGGTACCTTAATCAAAGGTTAAGATTCATCTGCTGAAGTAAGTAAAGGTAAGTGAAAATGGAGAGCTAGTCTTTATCCTGCTGGCATTTTGGATCCTGTGTCTTACCCATTTGGAGTTAATAAACGTCCCCTAATTTTTAGGCTTGGGTAAGCTTTTTGAAGATGTCTGATGCTTACTGTAAAGATATACTGGATTGCTTGAATAAATTTGGTGTATTTAGAGTTTTGGTGTTGGAGACTCTCAACAAAAATTGGATCCTGCTGAGCCTTATGCTGCCTCTGGTAAAGCACCAACACTGGAATCCAGTTAGGTGGTTGTGTCTGTGCTGTGCAAAAAGATAAACACAGAACTATTGTTTTAATCTTTAGTGAAAGGCTATTAAACTCAAATACTAGCTTTCAAAATAGTCTTTGTTTTGAACTTTTGGCAGATAGTGTTTTCTGGAGAGAATAACTAAACTTTCTAAAAGAGTAGCTTTAAAATGATAGTTTGGTTGTTCTTTCACCCCAATATGGCCTTGTGATGTCACTTAACTCAGTCCACCAAAAAGTAAGTCTAATTATAGGGATGTTTGCTTCTGTGTTTGCTAGAAGCAAGCTTTTCTCTGTAGCTTTCTGCTTTGTTTTTCTGAAAAAGAAATCAAATAGTTATCTTTGAGATTCCCACATTAAGATGACATAATTATTACCTGATTGTGTCTGAGCAAAAGTTACACTGAGTGGGAAATGCAGATATTCATTTAACACTTTGGTGTGACCCAGTTCACTTAGTTCAGAAATGTTTTTAATTACAGTTTACTTTTGTCCTATTTTGTTACAAATAAAGAGCATCTTCCTTCAATCTCATTGTTTGGTTACTGAAGTCAGCCTTTTTTTTTTTCATTTCACTGTTTCAGTGTTGAAAAAATGTAGGAAAGTGTAGAAACAGTTTCTTCTTGTGTTTCTATACCTGGATTCTGTAGGAAACAGTTTGGAACCTAGTTGACCATTCTTCATATGGAGACTAAAATACCAAAAATATAGTTACATATTTGATAACTCAGGCCTTAATGGATCAAATTCAAAGAGAATACTTCATTTTCTGACTTAATATCAGTAGGGATTGCACAATAGGACATGGATTTCCATACACACACCCTGTGAAGTTCTGGTACACTATGGTAGAAACAAGGTTTGTCTGTAGCCCAAAAAATTCTTTTGGGGATTGCTAACTTGAGGGTGTGGTTTCAGAAGCAGCTCAAATTTATCTGAGTAGAGGTTGCTGTTGAAAGCTGTAGTTCAAGCCCTTGCTTTCATTTTCCTTCCTGACTTGGCAGGAGTGCTCTTTGCAGCTGTCCAGATCACCTTGTTGATCTGGCTGAGAATTCAACTTCAGGGTGAATTTTCAGGTGAATCAGCTCGCTGAACCAGAGGACTGGCAGTCCAAGGAGCATGGTGAGAATCTGTAGAAAGAGGGTATGCTCCTTTTAAATTCAGCCCAAGCAATTTTGATGTTCCTATAGAACATAAAAATTAAGATTTTTTTTTTGGCTGCAAATTTATATTATTAGCTGTTTGTAAGGCCATAGATGAGAATTAAGAACAGACATGGAACTGATTCTACATGTTACAGAATTCTTTAGAAGAGCAACTCTGCTTTCTGGGAGTTCCTCCTTAAAACTTAGTTTTGTGAATAAAGTTAATTCTGCTGTGCATACACAGCACCCAACTATAGCAGCTTTAGTTCTCAAGTATGTTTTTGACTGAGTTGTTAATGAGACGAAGGCAGATGAGGAATATTGTCAAAAATGGTAAAATATGAACCTGGGTGGACACTAATTAAAGATATGTAGGTTGTGATTTAAGTACATCTAGCAGCATGCTGATAGTGTTGGTGACAAATGACTCCTGCACGGAGCTGCTACCATAAAAAGGCACAAATGACAGGCTTACCCAGAAAGAGTTAAGGAATCTTATTCAAGATTTCTGCATTATCTGATTCATTAGTAATAAAATATTTATTCTGGAATGAAAAAAAAGGCAGACAAGTACATTGCTTGCCCAATGGATTTTCTGGCTGCATGCAACCAGTCAGACTAAAAGGAAATAATAAAATAATTTGACCTTCCGTATTTTAGGACTCTGCAGAAATCTAATTAGTCCATGTCAGACTAGCAAGTCCTGGCTTGGTACAGTTTGTGTTCCACTGTGCTTTTAAATGCACAGTGAGCCTCTGGGAAAGGGAGCAGACATAAAGAAAGCCCAGGAAAAGTAAGGTGTTGGAGAGCACACGGGCAGAGTAGTAGGTAGGCACCTCAGGTAAAAGTGAAAGATTGCTTAGGTGGGGCAAATGATCTTGGACCCAGTGACAGTGGTGTCCTGTCGTCTAGGAGTCCAGGAGCTATCATGTAAGGTTGCCTTGTGCCCACAATACCTATCTTGCTTTCTGTAAAGATCAAAGTTGTCTTTAGAAGATGAGGCTCTACAGGAAACTAACACATAAATGTGTTACATTAATACAGTAAAGAATTTGGCTGGTACAGTCTGGTTCCTCAGCAATCAATGCCAATAGCCTTAGCTGAGACTGAGGGCAAAGATAGGAAAAGACAACCTAGTTTACCTCAGTCTGTAATTCGTGAGACATCTGAACAGCACTGACATTGGTTTCTCTGCCTTAGAACACCTTGCTCAACCAAGTTTTTTATTGTGTTCAATTCAAAGCATTCCAGTCCAGATATCTGACAAGGCAATAACTTCAGAGTTAGGAAAAGATGTTTCTGTTAAGCTAAATGCTGCTCAAATAATTTAGATGATTGTGGAGTAGATGTTGATAATATACTACTTAGTTAAAAGCATTGGATCCAGCTTAATTTCAGGATAAGCTGAAGAGCCTGTGCCATGCAAGTATTTCTTCACTGCTATAAATTATTCCTAAAATCTAGTCTAGGATGTGGGGTTTTTTTAAAAAAAGTAATGGTTTGGAGTAGGGGACAATAGAGATAGCCTTATGTTGTTTTTCTTAACTACTTTGTCATCCCACAGTCCACTCATCCATCACCTTGTTACTGAGTTCACCTGTAATGTATTTCAATATATTGTTCATTTGTTCTCCTACTGAAGTACTGCATCGGTAATACTAGAAAGGAGTTGGCCGACAGCGGAGGTGGCAGATATAGGCAAAGGGATAGGAAAACTAACTGAAGTTATGGAAAAATCCACTTCTAAAAAGTGAAATGGCACCTGAGCAGTGCTATATACTATATTACTGGCTGCGTTGGGAGTCATGTTCCAGAGACACTGTACTTTCTTTCAACAGGTCTCGTGGTGGCGGCCTTGGTTCCCGCAAACAGAAAGAGCTGCCGACAGAACCCCCTTTCACAGCATACGTGGGAAATCTACCCTTCAACACTGTTCAAGGAGACATAGATGCCATCTTCAAGGATCTCAGTGTAAGGAGTGTACGACTAGTCAGAGACAAGGAGACAGACAAATTTAAAGGTGAGTGTTCAGAGTTGTACTTGTAGATGGCTAACTGGTAGGAGAAAATTAGGTACTTCTAAAGCCACTTTAATGGGGAATTTCAGTCTCTAAAGCACAGTTAGCTTGTTGATTTGCATTTGTTCTTTATGTTGACTTATGCAGGTTTCTCATTTACTGACAAATAAAATCTCATTTGAATGAGATTCACTGCTGCTTCCATCATCTTAAGATACAGACTGACCTGAGTGGTAAGAGTCAGTATTTGCCCTGCCATAAAAGGACTTTCTCAAACCTTGCTGTCTTGTACAAATTGTAACAAAGCTGAAGTGTCTGACCTACTTAAGATCCATGACCTTAAGTGTTGAGTACTTACACAATCTTCCTTTACTTCAGAAGACTCCCATTGCTTCAACTCTATCTTTTTTTAGTAGACAGGGAGAGAAAGTAAGTAGGTAAGCCATTCAGACAATTGTTTTAGAGGACACAAATCCAATTTCCATTGGAATTGGCCAGTGGAAAGGGAGTGTATTTGTGAGTTACTTTTAGGGGAGAAAAACGCATAACAGAGGATCTCAGAAAAGTAATAAATTCACTAAATGATTTGATGACACAAAATCGGACTGCTGGCCAAGCAGGTACTTCAGCTTCTTGTTTAAAAATCCTAGTAACCAAATGTCAATATTCAGCTAAATAACTGTCTAAAGGCATAGATCAAATCTAATCAGTAATGAGAACCCTATGGTAAAGGGAGTTAATCAGGCTTTTAGCATTTGTGCAGTGCCCATACAGATTTCTGTTTCAGGATTTGTCCCATTATTAATAAGCATACGTAAATGCATTCATCTTTAATGATGTTTGGTTTCTGAGTTGTGTACATCTTGCACTTACCATATTGTAGCTCTTCGTTGAAAGAGAAGGGAGGCTATTAGCAGATATGTAGGAAGAGTAGCTTCTTACAAAGGCCTTTGAAAGTGCTGGTATTAACTTCTGAGGTTCTTCTTGCAGGATTTTGTTACGTAGAGTTCGATGAGGTGGAGTCACTCAAGGAAGCTCTTACGTATGATGGTGCAGTAAGTATACTTGCAATTAATTTGTGAAATAAAAAGATAAGCACAAGTCTCAAAGACCTTGGCAGCCCATATGGTACATTCTGAAGAGATTCTCCCCTTTTATTTAACAGCTTTTGGGTGATCGATCACTCCGAGTGGACATAGCAGAAGGCAGAAAACAGGATAAAGGTGGCTTTGGCTTCAGAAAGGGTGGCGGGCCTGATGACCGAGGTGACTTCCATTTTTCTGAATAGCTTCTTAAATATATTGGTTGTAGTTACAACTTCTGGTGCTAAGTAATGCTAAGACAAGGCATGCAAGTAAACATGAAGATTATGTAGGAATGAGAAATTTTATATGTGTGTACACATATTTCTAACCTAGCTGCTGCCGCTCCTGAGATGTCTGGAATAGGTGCGCTTTGTGTCCAAAAGCTGAATGTGTTGTCACTCCTAGCCCAGGAAGTGAGACCAATACCCGTAGGACTGCGCAGTGTCTTGCAGAGGACAATCATAAGCCCAACAGTCTGATCTGCTACTATTTTATTATGATGTTAGAAAAGTGAGTAAGCTAAGTAAGCACAAGTATACAAATATTTATTTTGAACTACCTCCTGTTCCAGTGTAAAAACAGGTTTTGCTTTAGTTGAAGCTTAATTGAATTAGACTCACAAAGGTTTCCATCCAATGTGTATTAGAGAAACTTTTCTGACCGTTTATTCTTGGTTAACTTAAACTGATCTTTTGTTCCTATGCAATGGAACTCGGTGGTACTGAAACAAAAGGATTTTCCAGCAGCATGACTTTGGATGTTGAAGGACTGAAACTTTGGTTTGGTATCCCCTTGCTCAGTCTTTCCCACAGCTTCAGACCTGAACACAATTGTGGCTTTTTTCCTAGGAATGGGAGGAGGTTCCCGAGAATCCAGAGGAGGTGGATGGGATTCCAGAGATGACTTCAATTCTGGTATCAGTATTAACGCTTATACGGATAGGCAGCCTAAAAGGCACCGAAATGTTCTCATTTTCATGTCAGCTACATTTGTCCCCATTGCTGTTTTTGATTCAATCTACTGTATGCCAACTTTGGGCATCCTGCAGCTGCAGTGGGATTCTTCAGGGGGAAATCTTCCATTGTCTGATAACAGAGGAAAGAGTCTTGTTTGTCAATCTTATGAAACAATCCTAAATGACAGAATACTTGTTCAAATGTAGCCTATGGTGTCTAGGTTTTAAGCATTTCTCAAACACGAGGCCAAGTACATTTCTGAATAGTAGCAGAAACAGACAGATCATGTGGAAAAGCTGATGATATATTCTTTCAGAGCAGAGGCTTTCACCTTCTTAAGGAGATGACATCATTATATGTGTATCCCTGAAGGAACTGACTTCTCCAAAGATGTGTTAGTGTTCCAAAGCACTTCTTAATGCAAAATGTTCCTAAACTTTTAGACCTGTTGCAGTGATGCAAGTTGCAGCAAATGACTGAGCTTGCTGAGTGGAAGGTAGTGATGGAGCTACTGGGTTTGCTCTTGACTTCCAGTCAGTTTCTAACTATTAGAATCCAGGGTGACATTAACACAATTGCTTTTGTCCTCTGAAATCGTGGGTTTGGTCCATTTTCTGATGGGGAGATGTTGGCAAGTGCGACTTTGCAATGTCTGGTCTCTGCGTGAGTGGAATGGACAAAGTAGAAGGAGTGATAACAAAGTGTGCCCTTGCCACTAGCGTGAAAGCGAAGCATGGTGCTGGAGAGAGGCAGCTTGCTACAGCGCTGTGCTTAACCTGCCTTCATAGCTAAGCGTTCTGGTGTCATAGCTTTATACCTTTTTTGGCAGCTTCTTCAAATGCAGACACATTTCAGCTTGTTAGATGCTGGACAAGTGATTTGTGAGCCAAGTTTAGCATTTAAGTCTCAGTTGCTACAGAAGCTTTTCTTCTCAGGTTGTGCAACCTTGCTCTGGATCAAGTCTTTAAAGATGGTTGTTTGGCTCTGAAGTAAGGGACAGTTCTGCAACTCTGCCAGATACTGAAGTGGAAAAGAAAAGCTCAAGTGGGAGCAAAACAACTTTCTCTTCCAGGCAGCTTCTGAAAAACTGAGTATATTCCCCTTGGGTGTGCAGTTAGGCTGAAGTATCCTCCTCCCATTGAATGCAGATGATGGGGGCTTGGAGAGATGCTCTAGGATAGTCATTGGTACAGACTGGAACTCTGGCCAGTGACAGACAGTTCTTGATTTTTTTTGATACATAAACTGAAGAAGTGCAGTCAGTTTCATATTTAAAGTCTGAATTGTTTTGGGTTTTTTCCAGCTCTTTATTATAAACTGACCAGGCATTTACTACAACTAAAAAGCCTTGGGGTTTTGCTCTGTTTTTCAAAGGCTTTGTTTTATAAGGACTATGTATTTGACTGCTCCCTAGCTATTTTCCCATTTGCTCTGCTCCTGCAGATTTCGTGCTAAGGCTGTAGCCAGTGTGATCTTCTGGCTACAGAAGTACTCTGAGTACTTCTAGTGTTGTCTCTGAATGCAGCTAATGGTGTTAACAGTCTGAAGTTGCAGCTGAAGCTCATACTTCAAGCTCACTTGATGACCCACTCTCCAATACTCCAGTAAGCCTCTAGGTGGATAAAGTGGTTTCTCAACTTGGCACAGTATACTTGGTTTCAAATGGAATCTGTATGACTCTTCTAGAACGTGTTAGATCTGTGAAGCAATCTGTCTACAGACAAAGGCTCTCAGTGCATCATCTTGGACTGACAGCAGTGACTTGCAAGGTTTTCCAGTCATCCAGATAAAAATCTAGATTAAAAGCATTGCAAAATGTGCTCTTTAAATTCACTGTCTTCTGTCTTCAGGATTCAAAGATGATGACTTCTTGGGAGGCCGGGGTAGAGGAACCCGCCCTGGAGACCGGCGACCACCAGGTGCCTCAATGGGAAGTGGTGGCACTGGTCGCTTCAGAGATGGGCCTCCGCTTCGTGGATCTTCCATGGACTTCAGAGAGCCAACAGAAGGTAAACTCTTTAGCTTCTGTAATTCAGCCTTCCTTTATGAAGGAGACTGGCTTTCTTTGTCAAGTTAAAGCTACTACCCTTGACAGACAGATCTTACAACCTTAATGTTTTCTCTTTCAGAGGAAAGAGCACAGCGACCTCGACTTCAGCTCAAACCTCGAACAGTTGCTACTCCCCTCAATCAAGTAGCCAACCCAAACTCTGCTATCTTCGGTGGAGCCAAGCCCCGAGAGGAAGTAGTAAAAGAGCACGACTGAGTTTGGGGTTGAGAGGGAATGGGGAGGCGGGAGAAAAAGCAAGACAGTACAGAGTGACTAGCTCTGCTGGAATGTCAACCCTGCAGTTTACCATTCCTGCCATCTGGCATTTGTCCTCTTTGAAACCGAAAACACAGAGCTTGTGAATGCATGTCAGCTGTTAACAAGTGGTTTTTAGTACGTTCTTGGCTTTGCTGTATCTAGTGCCGGCTTTGTGCTGAGTTTTCCCTCTTCTGTTTCCTTCCAAGCAGCACAGTTGCCAGTAGATAAGGCAGTGTAGCTGCTTCCACGCGTGTGGAGGTCTCTGGACAAAGGTGCTGCTTCAACTTCTTCCTTTCTGGGTTTGTTTTACTTTAGAAGCACAGGTTAGACTTAGTTACTGCCCTGTATTGTTTCCTTTTACTTCCTCAGTGCTCCTCTTCTGACCTGCATGTCTTGTTCTGTATTGCTGTGGCTCTGAAGAGGAAAACTGGAGAGTCCAGATGAGTTGAACAGAGAAATTTACAGTTCTAACCAAGTAGTGAAATACCATCTATGACAATTGGTGATAGAGGTACTGTACACAGCAGAGTCCCTTATAAACCTGAGGGGGATAACTACCCTTTCACCCAGGTTATCAAGAAGTATCAATTTAGTCAATGCAAATAAAATTGGCTGACAAGAACCTGGTGAATAGGTGGTGGAATCAGCATGGGTGAAGCATCTGCCAGCAGACTCTTGCTGGTGGCTGTCTGTTGACTTCAAAAGGGTATGATACTGCACCTCTAAACTCAAGGTTAGTGCTGCAAAAATGTGCCTCTCTGAGCACAACTGCTCACTGGCTCTTTCTGAGTACACTTTTTTGGGTTTTACATGTTTGGTAAATTTTTAAACGAAGTTTCTACAAATAAAATTGACTTTTTTATTTTTGTTTAAGGAGTGTATACTTTGCCATGCAGTATGTAATTGCCATTATCCCCTGTATTTCTTTGCCCAGTGGTGTACAGTTTTAAGAACTTGCTTTCAGCATACCTTGAAAATGGGCAGATTAGAAATCATTCTGCTATAGATTCTCTTCATGTAGAAGTTTGGGTAAAAAGCTTCTCTAATTGCTGTATCTCTCTTCACTTGAAATGTTTCTTGGGAGTATTGTGCGGGAGGAGGGAGGGGAGGCTGGAGCAAAAGGAGAGAGATGGTTAATGTTTAAAAACAAACCCTGGATCTATAACACTGAAGTGTGGATCTGTCCAATGCATGAGAAACTCTTGGGCCCCTAGTGCTAGTGCTGACAGCTCTCAGATAAACCAGCCAGCACACCAGAGTACTCGCAGGAGGAGTGTGGAAGCATGGCTGCTTCACTGCTGGCAGCACTTCTAGTAGTGAATTTCTTCCCCGGAGTTACCTTTGTAATGTCAGAGTCCCAGCAATTTACAGAACTACTCTTTCCTTCCTTCTGCCTGTCACTTAATCTGCTTCTGAGATAAGAACCATTTGTCTAACACTAATACTTAATTTAAGACAGACATGCATTTGTGTGGTTGTATTCCAAACCAATAATTGACCTATTTACATCTTCAATGTGGAAAAGATTTTAAGAACAAATTCCCATATAAAAACTCACCTCTAGTCAAGACAGTTGACTTTTAAATGTAAAAACGAAAAAAAAAAAAGGAAAAAGAATTCCAAACACTTAACACATTCTGCTCATAACAAAATAAATTTATGGATATGGTATTTTGTGAATGATCTTTTAAATAAAAGAAAACATTAAGTAATATTTAACATTGGTCTTTATTTGAGTCTGCTATAGCATGTTTCTCCCTCCCCTTGTGTTAATTTGGAAATTTGCTTCCCTCAATGTATGGGGAAGCAGAACCAGACCCATTCTTGTACAAATAATGGCGAGGAGGGGAGGACTCAGGACACAAGTAGGAGTTGTGCACAAGTGGAAGTGAGCTTGAGTGTAGCTTCAGTATTGCCAAGGCTGCTTGGCAGGACGGGAAGTACTAGAGCTGGCTGGTTGTGCAGTGCTTGGTGCTGTTTCCCAGGAGCTGGGTTCTGCTGCCTTCTGGCCGGATCCCCTGCCCGGAACAGGGCAAAACACGTGTCCTCCCCATGTCAGTAGTGACCAGGTTAATGTGGAGCTTGTGCTAAGACTACATAGATCAGCTTGCTGCTGTCTTGCCCAGTTCCAACTTTTTCAGCTGACGTGTCCCACTAGACGTGACTGTTGAGGCTGCTGCCCGGTGTCTTTGAAGCGCATGCATTCTGCAGGGCAAGGTGAAAGAGGAAGAGCTGTGTTTTTATTGAGGAAATGTGCTGATCTTCCTGCTGGTTTTACTGCTGCCCTAGCATGCAAAGATGGAGTGTTCTGCCTTCCAGCTGCCTGGTCCACACTCTAGACCTGCTCTTAGGGCAGCTTGAGCAGAGAATCCAAATCCTGCTCTGGAGCCACGTGCACCTGGCTGTCCTGTGTGAACAATAACCTGCGCTTCAGATGCGAGAGCAGGGCTGGCTGGGGTGGAGGTGGTGTCTCCCACCTGACAGTGGAAGCAGTAATTTCATCACTCCACACGGAGGAAAGTAGCTGTGATAGGCGAGACAGGTAGAGAGGTGGAAAAGGGCTCATTCCTCTAAACGTTTTCCTGTATCTGCTAATCTATCCCAATATCACTTAATATCTTTTTTTTTTTTTTTTAGTAGCTCTTCATATGCAAACATTAATGCATTGCCTGGTTTCTTTGGAGCGTTCTGCTTCCCATGTGACTTAGGGTCAGGCTCCTCTACTCCTTTTTTCTTCCCCCTTCAAAAATTTATTAACATTTTCCTCTACAGAAGCATATCAAACTAACTTGCGTCAACAGTTGACAAAATTATATTTAATACACGGATGTGGCATTTAAGTTTCACAGGAGATTATTTTTATGCTTCCCACCAGCAAAAAGCAGTTACAGTTTAAACTGTAATGCTTAATTTTACCTGCAGCTTAAAGCTAAGCCTGGCATGGCAAAGCCTAGACCGAGGAGGTTACCAGCAGTGGTAACAAACAGGTAATTCACTTTGTGGCTATTCATATTGTCACCACGTTATTTCTAGTAGCCGCGCAGAGCTTTTTTCAAACTTAAATAAACAAAACCCAAGTCAGGAACGCAGCAGCCAGGTTTTGGAACGGAAATGGAATTAAGGCATAGCGCTGCTTTGCTCCTGTACAAAGTGCTGGTTGCGCTGCTGCCGGCGGGGAGGGCTGGTGTGATGTCTGGAAGAGCCGTGGGCCAACGTGCAGGAGTAAACTGCGTGCATCTAATGCGCCGCAAAACTCCACTGTCGGCCACCAAAAAATGAACCCTGCTGAGCTCCCAAGCCCCGTGTGAGTTAATCCCAGTCCTCTAGCAGCAGCGACCGGTGCTGGCACTGGTGTGCCGCCAACTCGCTGGACCACGCAAGCGCGTAACGGCGTCCGGGGGGCTCTTTGTGCTTGTGGTGGTGAATGTTGTTCTGGTGGCTGAAGAAAGGTGGAGGAGCGTTCCCACATTCCAATGATGGGCTGGTGACAGAGCCAAGTTGAGTCTATGCTCTCGAGGGTGGCTTACTTGCCTTCCTAAAGTAGCAACAAGATGTTAACCTGCTGCTGAGATGTGCTGGCACTACTAAGGGTCTCCAACGTTGACCGTGTGTTTCTGAAGTTCTGCTGGGTGCCCCAGAGCAGGTTGTGACAGAGAGTAGAGTGCTCGTGGCCAAGACTCGCTGTCCCAGAGGATTTTTCAACTTGTCGTATGAATTCTGTTACAGTTTCTAATCCTGACTTTAGCATGTAGTATAGTAGGAGTTTGCTACCTGTAGTACTAGCTGCTGACTTGTCCTCAGAAAAGTTGATAATATCTTGAGAATTTTAGTGCGAATCCTGTGATATTGCAACCCCTCCTTTTTGTAGAAAAGATTTAATAATAAAGCCAGCACCTTTTGAAATGCACGTGCGACCCCTTCGTCGGAGCGGTCCTGTGTAGCACCTTCCAGAGCAGCCCTTGTCCCGCCGGCTGCTTTGAGCAGAGCGTTCGGAGTGCGCGTTTGCCGGGAGCACCCCTTCACCAGGAGCCTGCTTTGGACAAAGGCTGCCTGCGTCAGGTTTGCTCCGGGCAGCGCAGTCTGAAGCCAGGTGTAGATCACTGCGTGTTCTACACCCACCTCGGTCCTTCTCAGTGCGTGGAAATACGTCTCGTGATTATTCCCGCAGCAAGAACACGGGCAATAAGCTGTTAACTGCGAGCATCTTTACATCTGTGTTAAGTTTATGTTTTACATTCTGGTTTCTGTGTTTCGCTACCAGATGAGAGCGAAGGCGCTGAAGGAATGGGGCTGTTCGTACGTATCCCGACATATTCTAGCGCAGAATCAGTTACCTTTGTAGATCTCAAGGGCAATTCTCTGGACTGGATTCTTGGGATGCAATTTTGTAGGTGATGCTTGCCTTAAATTTTTAGAAAGGGGAGTTTCTGCGACTGAAGAGGAATTGGATTTCCAGCTGAGATTGGAATTTTCTAATTTGGAGGCTGGATCCCTCCTATCACATGCCGCAGGATTTTCAGGAATCAAGTATATTCGAAGTGGCAGAGGGCCATCTTTCATTGAGCGCACACATTCTGTCTATCCAGTCTGCAATTTATTCTGTCATTTGCGATACCACTCGCTATGGCAGTAGTAACCCAAACCGATTAGAAGCATTTAAAATGGTGTGACCATATTCTTTGACCTTGCTTTCTGAAAGGATTTAACCCTTCAGTGCCAGACGCTCGACTCTCCAGCCTGATGCACACGAGTAATTGCAATATCCTGATGACACTGTATGTTCTGGACTAGCTGGAGAGACGTACAACCAATGCCGTAGGTGTACAGCTTGCACCTACCCCCCGCGTTACGGAGCTTTGCAGGTTCCTGCCGTCTGCTCACTTAAACCCAAAGCTTAGACGGGCGCAAGAAACGGGAGATCGGGTTCTGGTTGCGCATGCGGTGTCACGGTGCGCGTGCCGTGTCGCTGTTATTAGGTCTAAGATCATGTTCCTCATCTTACTGTAGCCGTTTGGGTGACTAAACCTAAAGCATTTTACGGTTTCCTTTTCCATAGCTGCAACGACTGTTACGTGACGTCGCCTGCTCAACGGCAGGTTAATTTTGACATTGGCTTCCCTCATTTCTGTCCCCTTTGCAGCAAAGCGCATCCAAGGGCTTTAAGGACCTTCAGGGCTGTTACAGGAACAACTGCTTACCTGTAAGCTCACAGATTCTTGTGTAAAGCTCTCGAGTACACCAGGGTTGATGTTTTGGGTGTGTTATTGCGGGGAACGCTGCCACCACCTTTCTGCTCAGCAGGTTTCAGCCAGGTTAGTGTTCCCCACGGTAGGGATTTGCCTCCTACCATGAGCTGTTTTGTTCGTGTCACCGCGCTCCCAAGGTGGGCCTCTTTCTTTTAAATAAACCAAAAAATCACTAAGTACCTCTATAAACCCCTGCAAAATCTGTACCGTAATGAATCTGTATAATTTGTATTGCAGTATAAAAAAAAAAAAATCAAATAAAAGCATTCAAACCTTCTAGGTTTTTGTGTTCAAATTTAAGAATTATGGTGTCTACAAGGATGAACTAAGCAGGATAAGAACGGGAAGAAGATTTATAGCACTGTAGGGATGTACAGGATTAGTTTTTGCAAATTTTACTTGGCCAAATTTTTGTAAAGCACCCAGAAATCCTAGCTGTGAGCTGTCTTTCCACTGGGTGGTAGCAGCGTGTATCTTCAGCTGTAACGGAGCTGCTTTCGGTTTCAGCTCAGCGAGATGAGATTTGCAGTGGGGCATGCAGCTGGGGCCGGGGACGAGGCAGCACTTCCCCTTTAGCTGGGGAAACGCTCACACAGCTACAGCCAGGAGGAAAACCGTTTCTTGGTCTATACAAAAATGCGCGCGCACTCCTTTATAGCGGGTCAGAAAATTTCCTCCAAGACGTGGCTTTCATTAAAGCCGCCGTGAAAATTTGGCAAAACAAATAATTAGTGGTTGGGATGAGACATGCTTATTCTGGGCCCAAAGCAAGGGGGACTTGAGTGCTGGTCTCTTGCAGCGTAGGCAGAGCTTGACTTGCAAAGCTTTGGGAGAAGGAGCCTGTTGGAGCCCAGAGGACTTCCCTCAAAACTTTCAGTGTTGGGTGTGTTTCTGCAGAAAGGTCAGGTTTAGATGCTGCGCTGTTTTCTAGTCGTTGTTTCACTGGGAATTTCTGATCAGCATTAGTCATAACACCTGGTTTGGGCCAAACCAGCTGGGCTGTGAGCAGACCCCACCTTTATCTGAAAGGATGTCAACTGGCCCCCAGGGCATTCAGTCTCCCAACCTCAACAGGTAAGCTGGGGAGGGTGGAAGATGGAGTTTGTGACTTCCCTGGGCCCAAAGAGATATTTCTATGGCTGGTTAGCTATGTATCAAGAGGAGGAGGAGGAGGAGAAAAAAAAGATGGTTTGGTTAGCTGGTAAAACTGACTGAAGGAGTCGGTGCTGTGCGTTTGCTACGGGGGGACAGCCATGCCAAGCTGAGGTGGGTAAGCTGTGAAAAGGACATGGAAAGGTGAAATTGTAATGGAGCATTTTATGTAACTTACTGCAGTAGCTCAAAGCGTGATGCTCCTCTGCCTTTGACCTCTTACCAGACCAGAACTGGTTTCTAGCCCCAGGTCCAGGTGAGGCACGGGGGTTATGGGAGGGAGTGGGTAGGCAAAGGGTAGAGCCCGGGATCCCAGGCTGGGTTTGGGGTCTGAGGGGTTCCTGGCTGGGTCAGAGAGGGACCTTGGTCTGGCCTCACGGAGAGCAGAACTTGGGGTCGTGTTGGTGGGAACGTGGAGTGAGAGCTCTCATCCTAAACCCTTACATTGAGCCCTTCTCGTGAGAACTACAGAGAAGGGAGGCGGTGTCTGTGCTGCTCTCTGTAGTACTGCAGTAGTGACCTTCTCATCAAAGTTAGAGATCGGGGTGGTTGATCTCTCAAAAGGACGGACGGCTTCAAAGCGCACCGCTCTACCCGAGAGCCGTGGCAGCGTGCTGGGGGTGACCCCGCTGCTCTGCACCGTCCTTGCTCGTGGTGCTGCCCCCCGGGCACGGCAACAGCCTCTGCCTGCTCGAGAGAGGCTGAGCAGTGGTGTGTGTCGGTCCAGGAGACAATTCGGGGGCTAACACGAGGTACCTCTGCCGCAGCCCGTGCCAACTGTGGTAATGTCTGTACTGTGGCAGTGAGTCATCTCTGAAGCTGTGAGACCCATCAGAGAACCTGTAAGCAAATACATGGTACCTTTTTAGCAGAGCCTGTTCCTAACGAAATAGATTTCTGATGTGAAAGACAAACTGTAATTGTCTCCAGCACATTCAGAGCATCAGTTCTGCTACACAGAACTCTTTTGTAAAACTTCTGTTATCAGCTTGTGCTTAAATATGTTAAAAACCTGCTAGAAAGCCCCTAATAAGCTACTTCATAGCTCAGACCTCTGCTAGAAATGCCAATTCTGTAGCGGCTGTTCTAGCCATCAGCAAAGCATTTCACATTGTACGGCACTCCTCACGCGGCCAGAAGCCACGCAAGCAATTCAAAGCTGGGCGTCTCTCTTCTGGCCTTTGGTTCAGGCTGGGCGTCCCGATCTGAAGACAGGGCTTTGGGGGGGTGGCTCCGAAAGGTGCTGCCAGCAATTGCTTTTGCCCCTCAGGTTAGAACTGGAGGAGACGAAGTCTAGATATATTTGCACATACAGTGATTAACTATCTTATCAAAGCACCGCTTCCTCTGAAAGCTTGACAGCAAAGTTCCCATCCCAGAGTTGTAAACAGTTGGCTATTTTTATCGTTTTTTCTGATAGAAGAGCCACCTTCTGTCATGGAGAGAGATGGATGTAGATGACTGGTTGTGGCAGCCTGAGAGTGCCCAAATTTAAATATAGCAAAATTTCCCTTTACGGAATAATTTACATGGCTGTATCTGAGAGAGATATTCTAGAGCCTTGGTGAGAGGCAGCACGAAACGCCGTTCTGTTTGCGGTTGTAAAGCGGGTGCCTGGCTCTTTGTTGTGCTCTGGTAACAGAGCTGCTGCGTGCACGTGCCGACCTGCCTGGTCCTAGAGCAGGAGACGTATTTCAGTGCTGCAGTGGGGCTCTGAGCCAGCAGGTAAACTCCCAATAACTCATAAACCCTCCTTAGTCTGTTGAAGCACAAAAAAATGAATGCACTACTAATTTTTTTTTTTAAGAGTACAGTGAAATTGTGCTTGATGTCTGCAAACTGCCAATGCTGAAGCGTAAGAAGTGGTTTCATTCTTGGAGCTCCGGACAGGTTTGGCCGTTAGCAATGGTGACCTCAGGCTATTTTCTGCCTTTGAGACTTGATACCATCTTTTCTGTAAAAACTAAGGGAGGACTTGCTGTTTGCTTTATCTGCTATGAGGTTTTCCAGGCAGCATCCGCTGTTTCCAGCGCGCGGTTTTAAATCCTGCAAAGGCTCCTTGCTAAAAGGCAACTTGAACTTTTTTGGGGGGCAGCAGCCCCACCTGGAACCCAAGGGCTGCTTGGGAAGGGACCTTGGCGGTGCGTGGGGTTCCTCGCCGTCCGAGCCTCTTCCTCTCCCCGCAGCAAATAAACCGCAACGCTCCTGCGAGAGGCTGCCAGGGGTGAGTTTGTGCAAGCACCACCCGTGGGTCTCTCTCGTGAGCCGGCACGGGGCTGACCAGCCGAGCGGCGGATGTTGGGGTTAGTGATTCAGATGATGACAGGAAACCAGAAACTGGCTAACGAGCCCTGGAGGAACTGGCTCCAGTGCCGGTGGCTGCGGCCGTGAGATGCAGGAGGAGATGGGACAGCGGGGGGAGAGCGGCTGAGGCTGCGGGTAAGGTGGGAGACGGAGGGATGGGGAGAGAAAGGCACCCGGGGGGGCGTGGGGTTCGGGGGAAGGCTTTGGGGCAGGTGGAATGTCCCGCTGACTTCAGTGAGCTGGGAGATCCTAGGCTAGATCTCGGTGACCCTTTTATAGAGGGTTCAAGGTCATCCCTGTAAAACCCCTCTGAAAAGCAACATGCCGGATGGTCCTCCTCACTGCTGCTCGTGGCCATCACCTGACAAGCTCCAAGGTAGGAGAGAGACCACCAAATCTGTCTTCTGAGCAGCGCCTGTACCCCTCGGGACCCAAACGAGTCTGTCCCATGCAGTCCGGATTGCCCGGTTTACGACACGGTTCTTTATGTCTCCCCACCCCATCTCCTGATGGCAGCGTGGCTTTTTTTTTTAATTGCGTTATTTCGGTGTTCGCGTCTGCTAAAACATTCTGGAAGGTTCAGGCTGAGCCCAGCCTGACCATCCCAAATCTGGTCGGTCCTGCTTCTGGCTCCTGCCCACAGCCCGTGCTGTTTGCCCCTCCGAAGCCCGATAAGAGCCGACTTGAACTACATCTCTCACGGCTTTTCCGTCGGTTTCAGGGCTGACTGTAACCGTGGATGTGAACGTATTTATTTTATTGCATATAAGCGCTGGAGGTTACTAATCCTAGGTAAAGAGCTCTGTCTTTGCATCGGTTTTCTCTTCTGATCAACGCTCGGCGTAATATGGGCTGTGAGGTAGATGCTTTAGCAAAATGGGATGATTATGGGATAAGCTTGTGTGGTATTGGCTCCTTTTCATTGCTCTGGACTACGTAGGAGTCCTCAGTTACATACATACGGGTTCCTATATCTGCAGTTCCTTATGTGGCATCCCCCGGGCTCGGCAGCAGTGCCCAAGGACGCTGCGTGGCTTTGCTGCTGCCTGGAACAGGGGAAGTTAAGGACAAATATAAGATATTTCTGTGAATTGCCTCCTCGTGCTGGCATGCTCGTTGTGATTAAGGTTTTTGTGCTGTATTTTCCACCTGAGGTTTTTTTTTTTAAAGCATTTTACAAAATGCTAACCTGTCTTAAAGCCGACTTACCGATTCCAATTTTTCCTCGTGTCCTATGTTCTACCACAATGCATCTACTGCTCCCCTGGCATAAAATAAAGCGTGGTCTGCTTGAATAGCTGTACAAACCCAGGCTTTATCTATGCTGTAGTGGCTTTCCTAAGAAAAGTTACACTGGCATAAAATCTGGTAGGAAATGGGATCTGCAGGCCTCTGGAAAGGAGCTTTTCTGGAGGCTCAACGCTGGTCACTGAGGTGGTTCCAACCACAGGAGCTTCCTCGGTCTGAGACTTTAATTTCTAAATTGGTGGAACTTTCTGCGGCAATCTGTGCAACGTAGACAAACAGAAAGTGCTGTTTCTTTTCTTAGAAATGGTAGAGACATTGAGTCAAGCTGAATATCGCATCTGTTCAACAAGTCCGTACGCTAAATTTTGTATGGCAAGGTTTTAAATAAGCTCTCCACTTTATATTTTGTGCTGGTGACTCATCCAATCAGTCTGAATTAGTCTTAATTTATTGCAAACTGGTGCAGACCACAAAACCTTCTGGAGGGGAGAAGAGACTGTTTTATATTTTATCTTTTTGGGTGCCTTTTTTTTTTTTTTTTTTTTTTTTTTTTTTTTAACAAATAGGTTGAATACATGACATAAACCCGCAATTTTGGTCTTTATCTTGCAATGTGAACTTGTGGGGTGGGCTCGAGATCTGCAACGGGCTGAAATGACTTCATCAGAAATGACCTTACAGAAAACCAGCCCTTTCCGTCGATGCCGCATCAATGCATTCCTCACTCTCCTGGATTTTCAGCAAAAAAAAAAAAAAAAAAAAGTATGTTTTAAGTACTCGAAGGGTTTTTAAGTGAGCTTTTTACCTCTTCTGCTGCTGTTGGAAAGTTCCTCCAGATTTTCCATCCGTTAGGAATTTTATTTCTAGCCTGTGCGTATGCAGCTTATACCCACTCATTTTATAAGTGGTGTCTTATTTAAACGTAAGCGGCTTTTCTCGCTTTGGCGTTTCTCTCTCGGACAGACGGACAATGAACGTCCACATGCTCTCACCCTTTGCTTTAGTAGACTTAAAAGCAAAAAAAAACCTTTCAGCCTTCCGGGATGAAACCTCTCCTTCCCTTGGCTGTTTGTCTGGAGACTCACCGTATCTCAGACTGGAAACCTTCCGCACCAGCAGCTGGGAATAAAAGACCTAACACGTACCGACTGGAGGATCTCTCGCAAGTTCGTTAATTCTTCCCATTTTAAAAAAAAAAAAAAAGTTTGTTTCTGTGATTGCTCAAGATATCTGAGGCCATGAAAAGAGCAGCCCCTGTTCGGGAAGGCGTGCTTCCCCCCTCTCGGGAGAGGTGCCGTGCCGCGGAGATCGCGGCTTTATCCCACCTCCAGCGAGTTGGAATCGCTGATTCGGAGCGGCCGCTCCCGGGGGATTCCAAGGGGCCGCGGCGCTCGGGCAGCGCTCGCCGCTGGAGACGCGCACCATGGCAGCGCCGGCTTCCTCGTGCAGGAAGAAACTTCTGTTGCTGCAAAAAAGGGAAAAAAAACCCATATAAAAGGAGAACAGAGAAGTGTAAAGAGAACGTGGCCTTTTGCTGCTCTCTGAATTTTACTCCTGGAGAGCTGAAACTAGCTGGGAGTCTGTCTTCGCCCTGCGTTTGAGTCCAGCGCCTTGAAAGCAAGGCTGAGCGGCAAGTTATTCACTCTGCGCGTCCTTCTGCTGCATCTGGAGCTCCTCACAGACCTCTGGCTCGAGCCTTCTCATTCTCCTCACGTCTCCCCAGCGGGGAGAGCAGGGAAAGCACGTTCAGCCTTCCAAATATTTTATTTATATCCTGCCAGCCGTGAGTAAGTGCCTCCAGCCTTCTCCTCGTTGTAAATCTGTTCATCGCCTCCTTCCATCAGCTCCTTACAAGAGGAGGTTTTATACCAAAAGAAAGGATTTCCAAGGGCTTGGGTGTTCGGTGAACATAAACGATAACTTCTGGGCTGGTGGTGTGCTTGTGGCTGGGTGCCCGGGGGTGGGACGCGTGGCGCCCTGCTCAGCAGCCCCCGCAGATGATCGCGTCGCTGGTCTTGTCGGGCTCGGGGCTCGGCAGCAGCCTAGGCTTAAAATAAATCCGGTTGCAGAAGGGAGATGGCTGCCTGCCCTGCAAAGGTGCAAACTAGGTCAGTGTTGTCAGGCACCTCCAGCTCTGCCCTGCCTTTACTTTAAGAGAAAGGGGGAAAAAAAAACAACCCAAAACAAGCAACCCAACCAAAACCCAAAAAAGCCCCCAGCCCAACCAGCAGTGTTACAGCCCTTCGTATAGCGAGTTTTGGTCACCAGCGCTGGGCCAGCTTCCCTCAGCCGCCTCTTGCAGATGCTTCAGAGATGATCCACGGCTCATGGTTTCCAGGGGGAGATGCTGAGCCAAGGAAAAACGACGTCAGAAACCACACGATTCCGACCAGGCTCCATCCCTGACGTTCCGGCTGCAGCTGGAAGTGCGGGTCGCGGGGTGCTGGTCCTGCCCCTCCAGGCTGGGTCCACGGCGGTCTGGGCACGTCGTTAACTTAAAACGACTCATCCGAGCCTCTTCAGAAAGTGCTGCAAGAAACTCTACGGGAAAAGACCCCGCACGAAGCCACAGAGGAGCAAGTGCCGGGAGGTGCCGCGTCCTCGTGAGCCCGGGCAGCCCCGAAGGGAGCAGGAATAACCCCGAAGGGAGCAGGAATAACCCCGGGTTGCTCCCAGGCAGAGAGGATGCTCTCACAGGGAGGTGCCATCCTGCTGCTCGTGGGCGCCAGCCCGTGTCCGGGATGCTGAGCCCAAACCCCAGCAGCCCGTCCCACCCTTGGGTGACCCTCAATGCCGTGCTCGAGGGGCCGTCTGGGGTGGAAATGATTTACACCGTGCCCTGGCCGTTGGGACGCTGGTGTAGGACTGGGACTGGACCGCAGACCTCCCGCCCGGCGTCCTGGGCTGCGGCGCTGAGGGACTGCCCCGGGAGGGAGGATGTCTGCTCAGCACCAAGAGGCTCGGCTGCTGCAAGGAGAGACCTTTGGGTTTTCTCCGCTGTGAGCGGGGCGTTGGAGCAGGGAAATGCAATTTATTCCACTTTACGCAAGCGGAGGCAGAAGGTGCTGAGCAGGGCAGGATCAAGCTGCTGTTTTCTATCATCTGTTTAATTGTTTTTAATTATTATTTTTGTACATCTGTATTCCCCCCCTGCCATCCGCAGCGGCTGTACGATACAATACGGGCTTGAGATTCAGGTTAGGCGGTAGGAAAGCTGCCGACAGGCAGAGCAACGACGTTCTGGCCTCTGGCAAGTTGAAGCGTCTCCATCCCGAGGCACCGAAGTAGTTTATTAAAACCAAAAATAAATTAAAATAATCCGTAAGTAAAGAAAATCTGGCCCTGGGGAACAGGAATGGGCTAAACAGTCTGTCCTGGGCCCAGCAGGCTGTTTTCCGTGATATTTATAGGATGTTTTGTATTTTAAAGGAAGGAATTGAAGCCAAGTCCTGCTGATTATTACAAAATGTTAGCTGCTGTTTGTGGAAAGGAGGGGAAGAGCCGGTGTCTGAGCCAGCTTAATGCAGGGAAAACTGCGGGGAATTTAACGTTTCAAGTAATTCTGCGCTGCAGGGAGATAACCAGAGCACCTTGTACAAAGGTCTTGGCAGCTTTGAATATTTCAAAGTGCTTCCCTCTTCGCCTTCTCTTCCGAATAACGTCTATATGAACATAAAAAAACGTCTGCTAATAATGCTTGATGGTGGCGACGTGGGTTATGACGCTGGGACTGAGTAAATCCAGGTGGGTTTATCCTCTTCGTGCCCATGTCCTGAGGGAAACCACGTCAGCCTCTTCTCCTTCCCCGCGGCGAAATGGGGGTTCGGCTCTGGGGTGGGCGCCGGGGTGCGCTCGGGTCTTCCTGGAGCCGGACGTGGGCGCGCAGCCCCTCGGACGGGAGCAGCTCGGACAAAGGGCGCTGCCTCCGTCGCCCTGTGGTAATACAACCCTAAAATCTCTTCTGCATCCTCAGCAAACGCCTGGCTCTTTGGGGATGCGAAGGCAGAGAGCACGCGGCTCTTTGGGGGGGTGAAAGCTTCCCCGAGCGGCGGCCCCGCGCGCCCCCGACGCTCACGGGGTTCCCCTGGCGCTGTGTTTCAGGCTGGATGCAGCCGGGCCATGGCGCAGCTGGAGCTGCTGTGGGCGGCCGCCGCGCTGATGGTGCTCGGAGCCGTCGTCAGCCTCTGCGTGCGGTGCCAGCTCTCTGGTAAGGCCCTGCCCACGTGCTTCGGGGTCCCTCTGGGCGCATCCCCTGCGGGAGGGTTCGGTTCGGCTCGGCCGCGTGCCGGCTCGGGGAGCTTTGCCCTCGCGGGGACGGTCCCAGCAGCGTGAGCTGGGGAGGGTCTGTGCTGGCGGCCAGGCGGCAGCTTTGGGGGCGGGGGGAGGGAAGGACCCCCCAACCCCGCAGCACCCCTTCCCCGGAGCGGGTGCAAGGCCGTGGGCTGCAGACCCCCCTGCACGGTCACCGTGGTGGGCGGCTGTGGGACACCCCGCCCGGGAGGACCATCGCTGGATGCACAAATCCTGCCGAGGTTCTGGGGCGGACAGGCACGGAAGGAGAGGCCGGGGGATAAATTCAGAGACACGTTAAATCCAGAGCGAGTGGGGCGAGCGCCCACCCCAGTGGGGTTTGGAGCCCGTCTTGGAGCGCTGGGTGGGTTTTACTGGGGAGAGAGGCTGGGGGGCCGGGGACAGGAACGGCGGGCTGGCTTTGCGGCGTCGCAGACAAACACTGCGATTTAAACACGGTTTAAAAATCATCAAAACCCTATTGCAACTGCTGCTCGCTGCCTCTGCTCTCCTCTCGTGCTCCTGGTTGAAGAGGTTTTGTGAATGCGTTTTATTGCTCTTTCTGATCTTTAACTCCCAAATCATCCTTTCCTAAGAGGGTTTTTCTCTTTCTTCCCCTTGTCTTCCAGCTACCAAGCGAGAGAAGCAGCCGGGTGAGCGGAGGAGCCAGTAAGTTGCCTTTCACGATCGCGCTTCTCCCCCAAACAGCTCATCCGGGGCGAGACCCTGGCCGGAGCCAAACCTGCTCCGTGCCTCGCAGCTAAAATCCAGATTTATAGAAAAGAATCCCAGACCGGGGTGTGCAAGGTGGTGTGCCCCGGGCCAGGGCGCTGCTGGAGGGGTGATGGCTTTGCAAAGAAAAATCCAAAATGACACTGGAGCTCGGGCAGCGAAGCCTGCGAGTCATTAACTAGTTGGAAAAAGGTCTGGGAGAATTGGAAAGGCGAGTCCTGATCCTGTCCCGTCGTGCCCCGAGATGAGGTAGAGAGGTTGGTAATGTCATCGGCGAGACCCTTGGCGGGTGCTGGTGGGACCCTGTGCCAGAGCAACCACCGACCTGCAGCACAAGCAATGGAGGAAATGCAGTGTACACACGCTCACACCCCCTTATTTCCTTCAGCAACAGACAAACCACAGCTGAATGATATTAAAAAAAAAAAAAAAAGCTGGCTTGTAACCTTTGATATAGGAGCAAACGTGATGCAAAGGGGCTCTGCAAAGGCCTCGGGGGGTCGGCGTGTTTGCTTCTGCCCCGCTTGCCCGGGGCGAGGGGAGAGGTTTTGGTGGGGTCCATCAGAGAGCGATGGAAATGCCGGCACGGGGTCCGTCCCCCACGGGCTCGTACCGAATCGTCCCGACTTCTTGAAATTTATACCTGGATTAGGTGGTTTGACTTCAGACTCGTGGTATCGTGTGCTCTTTCTGGAGATCTGGTTTGGGTTAGCTTGGGCTTTCGGCGGAGCGAAGTGGTTTAACTCTGTATATTTGCAGATGTTGCAGTGAGGTTCTTTGCCTGACACCTCATCCCCCCGCCAGCCCTGCGCTGTGAACACCAGCTTGGGGCGGGGGGGTGACCCAAGCGAAAGGGGTGGGGGGAGGGAACACTTCCAGGGGCCCAAAATCAGAGGTAATGAGCGCCGTGCGCACCTGCGGCTGAAGAGCCATTGAATCCTCTCGTGCCCTGAAGAGCGGCTCTCCCGCTATTTAAAGAGTAAAGAGGTTACTGGGCACGTGTGTTATTTTTATCACTGATCACACGTGTCACTTTTTTCAGGTCGATGGTGAGGGATGTTGGGAGGGGCAGGGACAGAGGCGGAGGTGAAGCAGTGGGGTCTGAAGCCATTTCGTGGGTGAACACCCAACCTTTTCTGGGTGAAAATGCTTTTCTGGCCTTAACCGGTGCATACGGTGTCAGAGCAGGAATTAATCTAATTATTTTTCTCATCCCTGGGTCCTTCCCTTAGCTGATGTTGGCTGCTCTGCCAAAGGCCCATGAGCACATCATGCCTGCACAGGGTCAGAGAGGGGTCTGGGAAGCTGCTCCCAGCTCCTGGGGGTCCCGCGTGACGCCCTGAGCGATGCGCCTCGGCGTTTCACCCAGCCCAGCGCGGAGCCTGCACTCTCTTCCCTCCGCTCACCAAACAGGGAGGTCTCTTGCATCTATTTTCCTTGTCATAGACCCCAAAATTCAGCTGAGGTTGTACCTCTATTTTTTCCCAGGCTCGAGAGCCACCAGAGTTTTGAGGTGATTCGATCCCATTCCAGTGAGTATGAACGTTGCGCAGGGCTCCTGCGTTGCGGGGCCGGGGGTCCTGTGGGCACAAAACGGGGGGAAAGTAAAACTAAAAGGGTCACCTCGAAGCCAGGTGGTGAAATACGTGGTATTAGACCAGGATTGTCAAAGCCGCCTTAGATGCTTCTAGCAACGCAGACTCGGAGCTCTAGGAAAAAATCTCTCTTCACTTTGAAAATAAATCACCAGAGCAATGCCATTTAAACGCGACACCTTATTAACTCGGGCTCTTCAAACCACCCCGTTCGCCCTGTGAAAACAGCAGTGTGGGTGAACCCGAATCGATAGGAGTGACTCATTTGTCATCACCCCCTTACTGCTTCCTGCAGCAGGTTGGGTTAGGCGCCGACCTTTTGATTTTTATCCTGAACTGAGCTGCTGACAGGGTCTGTGTTAAATGTCACCGTCTGCAGACGGGCTCTGCAGGGCCGCTCCTTCCCCCGGGATCCGTCTCAGCCCACAAACCCCCCTGCGAGTCTCTGCTTCGGCCCAGCGCACGGTAGTGCCGGGGTAGGTCCCGAATCACATGGGGGTTGGGGGAGACCAGGCAACAAGGCAGCAGTTGGGGCCGTAGCTTCCTCCGGTGTGCGTTCGCTAGCTCTGCGGCCCGCACAGACACCGGCTTTTCCTCTATTTGTTTCCATTTTGGCCATTTCTGTACTTTCGAGGAACAGTTTGGAAGGCGTTTCGGCATGCGTTAGACAAATGCTTGCCAGTACCGGGGAATCCTCTCTGGTGGATGCTCTGTGCTTGTGAACTACCTGCTGCGGCCGCAACCGTTAACATCTCCTTTTGTTCTTGGTGCTAGCTACAGCCCGAAGGCCGGAACAAATTAAGGAACCTGAAAACTTATTAATAGCAAGGTAGGTAAAAAACCAACCCAAAACCTAGCTATAGAGCCAAGGTTGGATGAAGTTCACCCAACACACGTGGATGTTCAGGATTTGGGCTTGGGTCGATCCCAATAACCACTAGAGATGGGGCTTGGGCTATGCTTCATTTATTAATGGTCAATAGTGGTTTTAGACTTTTTCTGGATTTTCTTCAGTCTGATTGCATTCTACTGGCAACCATTTATATCCCAAGGAAATCAAAACCCATTTGAAACCCAAGGAAATGAGCTGTGGCTGTCCATAATAGGTACATCATGAAAAAGAAATGGCCGTTCTTTACTTATAAGCAGGTTGACATGAGAAATCCCTTTCTCCCCATCACCAAAACCCCCGAGAACTGCACGGCCGCAATAACTCTGCTGCAATATTCAGGCATAGCTATTCCCATCTTGGGATTCGACCCCAACCCCTTCATTTCCCATTGCTTGATGTGTTTCCTGTATTAAACTCGCAGGGAGGTTTCACGGATGGTCCTTCTGGCTTCGCCGTTGCTGTGGTTTGTAACCCTGGTACGGTTTGCTCAGACCTGGGATTTTAGCTCCCTTTTCTCTCTTTCAGGAAAACCACCGAGTTGCTCCGTGCCTCCTGCCACGCTGGATACGGTGAGCGTCTCCCCGGGACGGGCACGGGCTCAATGCTCTCCCCATCCGTGCAGCCACGGGGGAAGCACCTACCACGTCGTTCATAAACGGGGATGCTGCAAATCTCGTTTGCGGGGGTGCCGGCTGGGAGCTCCCGTTGGTTTTGGGAAGTCAGAGCCTGCAAGAGGCTGTTTACTCGCGGCAGGGGTTATCCTGGGAACAGGCTGGGCGATGATCAAATTAACTGCTGTTATTAGCACCTACCCACAGCGCTGGCGGCTGCGACACTTAGTAAGAACTAGCCTGGCTCGGAGCTTAAAATCCAGCGCTCGTCCTGTTACGGCTGACCATTCCTGGGGAAAGCCACAGGGCTGGATTATTTAAAATATCACCCCTGGCTGTCCCAACGTGTCCGACCCTGCAGCCGCATCCCCCGGTCCCGAGCGAGGAGCTGAGCGGGGGCAGAGCCGCCGATGCCGAAACTCTTGGTGGCTCCACCGTTGAACTGCTCCCACCGCTCAGCCCCAGCCCGAGCGTAACATGCCCCTCTGCTTTTCCCCAGGGAACAGGACCGAGCCCAGGTATCAGAATTTCCTGACAGGTAAATGCCGCAGCCGCGTGTCCGGGGGCTTGGGAAGGGAAGGGAAGGGAAGGGAAGGGAAGGGAAGGGAAGGGAAGGGAAGGGAAGGGAAGGGAAGGGAAGGGAAGGGAAGGGAAGGGAAGGGAAGGGAAGGGAAGGGAAGGGAAGGCTGCCGAGGCGATGAGAGGTTACCGGGGATGAGAGCCGGCGGGGAGCGTGCAGGCGGCCGACGCTGCAGCTGGCAGAGCTCTGGCTTGGTTAATTTAGTGCTTGCTGTATAAGACGTGCGCTGAGCTGATTAACGGTCAGAGCAGAGGGGGACGGGATGCTCGCGATCCCTCCGCTCCCTCCCAGGGCAGCGTGAGCTGGCGCTCGCCCCGAGAGGATTACTGGCACGCGGGGCTGTGCTCTCCTTTCCCAAACCGGGAGGACATTCCCGCTCTCCCTGCCAGCTGGCAGGATCTGCCCACGAGCAGTGGTGAGCCCTGGCTGTCTTGGGGCCTGGGGTGGATCAGGGCTGCCGCCCCCTGCTCCGGCCGCCCGGCTCTGCTTGTGGACGGGTTTTGGGGCTGTGCCGGGGCCTTCTGGCTGCTGGGGACATCCGCCATAGCCGCGCTTGGGGAATGCGTCCAGGCGTGTTTTGGGACGGCGATTTGAGTTTACGCAATGGAATGGCGTGCTGACGGCAAACCCTTTGTACTTGCAGAGGACTGCCTACAAGGGGACGCTGCCTACGTGTAAGTAGCTGCTTGGTGCCCTCCAGCACGACCGAGCAGAGCCGTACTGGTCCCAGCACGGTCCTGGCTCTCTTGTAGCTCAGGCTGGGAAGCCCGAGGAGCTAACGGTGGCTGCTCTTCTCGCAGGGAGCCCATATCTCTGGATTACTACAACTGTGCGCGCTTCTTCACACCGCCCCACGGTAAGGTCTCCATGCGAGCGAGATGGGTTTCTCCTCCAGCTGCCAGCCTGGCTGCCCCGTGGCTCCAGGAGCCCGCGAGACTCTTCTTGCCGTACGGCCTGAAGCAAGCGCGGGTCCAGGAGCCGCGTTCGTTAAGGGGCGTAGCGGAGCCGTGGGGTGTGAGGGATGCCCAAGCCCCGGTCGGTCCCTCCGTGGGCTGGACGGCCCGAACGCATCCATGGCTCCAACTGCACAAAACGCTTCATCTCTGGGCAGCAGGGAATTACCCATCGCTGCAGGAGCGTTCGGGGTAAGGAGGCCATTTTCCTGCTTGTAGCCCGCACCGGTTTGGGTGAGCGGAGGTTCCAGCCCCGTGCGGCGCTGCCCAGACGCGCAGGAAAGGGCACGTCCTCATCCAGCAGCTTTTTGCCAAAGAGGGGCCACCAAATATTTTGTGCGCTTGGTTTATGAGGTTAGCAAAAGGTGGGAAGAAATGCACCGCTCCATTCAAACGCATCTTTTTGAGGCAAATATTGCATCTATGAAACATTTTCACCTCCCGGGTGCTCAGCGTTTTTCTGTGCTGACTCAGACATCGATCTATTTTTATCAAAAATGAATTTCAAAACATGAATCTTAGTTTTTATGTAAAGAGACTAGGAGGAGGAAAAAAAAAAAGATTTAAAAAAAAAAGAGAAAAAATATCTTGCTTACAAAAAAAAGCTGCTGAAATACCCAGCAACAGAACAAAGAGCTTGGGGCGGTTAAATTTTCAAGGAGATTGTGGTTCTAGATGCTATTAGATTTTACATGCTTGGACTGGGGCTCAGTTCCTTCCCAGAAACTATAAATAAATAAGCCCAAGAAGACGCTGCAGTCGCAAGCTTAACGCTCTCCGGGAAGGAAAACCCCCTCCCGGCTGCTAACCCGGACTGGAGCCCGGGGGTCCCCAGAGCCAGCCCCCCCCTCCCCGGTCGCCGTAGGGCTCGTGATTACGCTTGTCGCCAAGTCACGGTGCCTCAGGACCCGATTCGGCCGCTCGCCCTCGGGCGGCTCCGTGGGTGGTGCCATGGCCCGAGAGGCTCGGCCAGTGCTCCCGTGGGGCAGCGATCGCCCGGTTCGACTGGCTGTCACGCAGACTAACGGGTTTTTTTAGCTAATGAGCATTTCGTTGTGGGAAACAGCCATCTTCTGCAGGTGCTGAGGGATCTTCCCAGGTCACCTGCGCTTCCTTAAGTCCTTTGTCCCCCATCTGTCTTCTCTCTGCCAGAGAAAGAAGAGGATTCCCATTCCTACCAAAACGTCATCGTTGGAGTGTCTCACGGCTCCGATCCGGGTACGTGTGGTGGCTGCTGTGGTCCGTGCGTGTGTCACACAAGTATCTGGAAGCGCAGGGAGACACAGTGACCGTCTCGGCCGAGGGAAAACCCCCGGGTTCGCAAGTGCAGCTCTTGCTGTCGGCCCCAGGGTGCAGGGGCTGCCGCAGGCACCGAGCAGACCTGGAGCATTTCCCCTTTCTGCAGGAAAATGCTCGTGGTGACACCTCGCTGGCCAAGAGCTCGCCTCCAAGCTGATCCCTTTGACTTGGAGGTTTCTGCAACACTTCAGGAGCTTTGGGGTCGGCGTTGCTTCCCTAGGTTTTTAACGTTACAGCCGAGATTGGTCGTGGTTCTAGCCCCCAGCTTGGGTTTCTCACCATGTCCAGCCCAAGAAGGCTGCAGCCAGCCAGCTGCTGGAGGGTGATGTTGGACCACCACGTCTGCTTAAGGGCTTCCAGCTTCTGTCCCGGGATGTTGCAATCAAAATAGGCTATCGAGTTGGTTTCCTTCAGTGAATTAACACAACGTTTTCTGCACTGCTAGAGCCTGCCCTGCTCCTGCCCGGCTTTGTGCGGAGCAATTAGAGGAGGCAGGAGTATCAGGGCCCAGCCTGATCCCTGTTCGTGCCTGCAGACATCCAGGCACGTGGTCAGGGCTGAAAAAGCGATGAGGCAGCATCAGCAGACCTGCGGCAGGACGGCAGCCGCCCGGCTGGAAACTCGGCCACGTGCACGGGGTGGTCGGGGTGCAGCGGTGGGGGCGGGGGGCATTCACAAAGGTCCATTTTTAGTCCATTTGCTGTTCAGCATCATCCTCTCCAAACTCTTCTTAGTCACAGACGATGCTGCAGACTACGAGAACAGCGTGGCGGTGCACGTATGGAAACTCCAGCAAGTGGAAGGTGTGTTCTCAGCAATTGTTTACTATTTAGGGATGGGGCCCATGGGGAGGGTGCTGGTCGCGCTAGACCAGTATAGACCACGCTCAGGGAAATGCAGCCGTCGCCCCCGTCTTGAGTTATTTTTTCCCACCAATCGTTTGTGATAAACACCGAAGGCAATGTGTAAATTGCCACACGCGCTTGTAATTGAACTCTGCTGTGATGGGACGTGGTGTTTCAAGTAGTCGAAAGGCCATTATGTAGGTGGCTGTGCCTAAACCCTGACCATGAATCAGAATGTTGCCCTTCACATCTTATATCCTCTTACGCTTTGAAGTTGCCCTGGTGCAAGCTCAGCCTTGTAATCCCCTCTGACAAAGAAGTGTGCAGCACGCACATCCAGGGGGTCAGCCCGCGACTCTCCTGCAGTAATCGGGGGTGCGTATTTCTTAAGCTAACCTTTAAACACAGTTTAATCTAACGTGTGGCTTCCTGTGAAGCATAGGCGGTAGTCTGGCCTGGGAGATAGTGGTTGGTGAATGCATACAGACATATTTGAGAGCTTTTTGTCTCTGGTGTGGAAGCTGCCTAAGCAAACTGATTCTTGTTATCCTGTTTGCGTACTCTCTAGATTAAATCTGAGCCTGTCTCTTTTGGCTCTGAAAAGCTGCCTAAGCTCGCTGCTCGCAGAGCGTTTGCAAATTTGCTGTGACGGTTTTGAAGCCCCATCAAGGAGACCTTGACGCTGCGATCTGAGATTTCTTAGCCCAGGCACAAAAACGGTCTCGGCACCGAAGGCTAAATATTGGCAGGACGCACAGCGTGTCTGCGGTGCATCTATGTTTTTAGATCAACCCGCTTACTGATGAGTGCTTCCCATCCTCGCCCACAGCTCTGCAGGCAGAAAGCCCGGATGACGAGCCGGACTACGTTAACACGGCCCCTGCGTCAGGCTCTGCCCCTCTGCCCAAGCAAAGGTAAAGAGGGAGCAAATGGCCGGCGTGTTTATTCAGGGGCGGGAGGATTGTGTTTGTGCCAACGAGAGCTCGGCTGGAGCTTTGCCCCTCGCCGGCAGGGCCAGCCGGTGCCCAGCAGCCGGGTGCCGGGAGCAGCCTGCTCCGTGCCGTGCTGCGCCGTGTCTCTGGCTGATGCCAAGCTGCCTTAACGCTGACCATGGAGACAAATTTGCCAAAGTCCGTGTCCCAGCCCCACCCTCCTCCAACAGGAACTCCAAACCGCTTCAAAGCAGGTTCGGGCAGCGCTGCTACGTGCTGCAGACAGGAACCTCCCAAACCCCCCCGGTCTGCGCAGCTCGCGGGCTGAGCAGCGCGAGGGATTCCCTGGGCTGAGCCGAGTCCTGCCTGCTCTGCTACGACCACATATCCTGCCCCGTTATCAGCACCAACCCGATGCCGGTGATGATAAAACTACTCAAGGCAGTTAAGGTAAAAACCTTCTGCAGAGAGCTGCAGGAAGGCCGCATGACGCTGAATGAGCGGGTGCCACAGCGCGGCGTCAGTCAACGCACGGTAACGCGTGGAAGAAAAGCAGCCCCAGATCTGCAGAGCACGGCGACAGGTTCTGCGTTGGCCGTGGTGGCTCACAACAGGCTCGGGGAGCCTCTTCTCAACAGACGAGCGATGTGGATCGCTAGGAGAGGCAGAGAGGAAAATGAACCACCGCTGCGCTAACGTATAGCTCTGCGTAGTCTCTACACGCTGGTCAGACCGTGCAGAGCTGGTCACCCCGCTCCAGACTGGGCTAGGGCTCCAGCTGGGAGAGGGACTGGGACCAGTATCGCTGTCCTTGTTGGGTTTATACTCAGCACACAGCAGGATGATCCTGATGCCACGTGCTGGCAGCTCCAGTCACAGGGTTTTACAGTCCCCAAGCTGTGGGCAGACCTCCGAACTCGGATCTTTCTGAAGCCATGCAAAGTATTTAAGACTTGTCCCCGCCATGCAAAGCACGGTCACCCTGTTCTCCACATTACAGCGTTTGCTTTGAACTTCAGCTGCCCGTCCCGGCAGCGTTAGCTCTTGCTGACAAAGACCGTGCTGGAGGGGAAGCTGCACCAAAGACAAGTCACGCTTTTTTTGGTCAAGGATTCAGCGTGCGTCACCCGTGGCATAGAAGTTGCTTCCCAATGGCCCACGCATGTGGTCTGGCCAGCAGCAAAACCAGCTCAGCATGCTGGGTGCCTCTTCCCCTCCCCACGGACACCCACTGCTCCCCACAGACACCCGCTGCTCCCCACGGACACCCACAGGTCCAACACCAGCCTCTCCCGGGATGCAGCCCCGGCATGAGAAACCTGCCGCAGCGGTACTTTGCTGCCAGGCATCTGTCTTTGCTTGAGCTGGAGCAAACCGAGAGAATATCACAAAAACGGACCGCTTCAAGTGGGGCTGGGGAGAAACTTGGTTTTTTGCAGAGAAACTTCTTTTTGGAAGGTGTTCATGGAATAGCCAGGCTTGGTGTTAGCTAAGCATCTGGAGGAAGGAAGCCAGATTATCCATGAAAAAACAAAAAGTGCTATAATGGTAACTTTTATAAGCAATTCTGCATTTATTCCTCTTCCGCAGAGAAATTTCAAGGAGGAGGGGATAACATTTCTGCGTTGGTCATGGCGCGGCCCTGCTTTTTGCTCTGAGAGCGGCTCCGTGGCACTGGGCGCACCAGGCTGCTCTGCTTGCCGTTTGTAACGGGGAGAGCGCCCACCTCGTTCAGAGCTGAGAGGGGAACGATCGGGGCTGATAGACACCCAAAACGTTTAGCAAAGCTCCTGTAATGACTGCATTTAATTCGGTGGAGAGCAATGATCAAAGCAGCATGGGGGCTACCATAAATCCACCTCCCAAAGTGATAAATGTGCTGGGAAGGTAGAAGAGGGAGGAGTAGCTGTCCTGAGAAGCACTGGTGATACAGATTTTCTGGGAAAACCTCCAGTTGTAAGCCTTAGCAAAATGCTGTCGTGGCTGTATGTGTAAATAGCTTCTGTAAGTAAATTAAAATTGCCAGTGCACTTTTTGCCATTACAATGATGCCTCTGTTACAGCCTTTGTTAGCAGAGTAACGCTATAAAATCCCCATGTCCAACCGACAAATGCCAGCACAAGTTCTCCCCCAAGGGAGGGTGAATTGAGAAATGGGCTCCTGGCACCTCTGTGCCCTCTGCTCTGCTCAGGGACCATCGTCAGGGAGCACGGCCGGGCTTCTGCTTAGACACGGACGTTTGGTAGCGTACCTCACTACTTGTCCCCAGAAAGAAAATATGACAGGCAGCAGAGTTAAGAAGTTGAAAGCAGGGATTAAAAGTCAGTGGACTCACTGTTTTTTTTTCCCCACTTCTTTCAAGTATTCTGCGTAAAGTCTGAAGAATTCCTCTGCTGAGCTGTAAGAGCACACCCAGTGAGCGCGCACACAGGGAGAGGCGAGACTTTGATCGTGCAGTGAAATCTCTTCTCCAGATTGTGCTCAAGATCACCGAGAAGGGGTGCCGCTGAAAGGAGGAAACGCTCTGCTTGAAGTCCCACAGAAAAAGTCCAACTCCAAACCTGCAACTGGAGAAAGCACTCTGCCCAGCGGTGGCCACGGGCAAGCCACGAGCTCGTTATCCCGCCTCATTTCCCTGCATGTCTTGAGGGGGGATGGCCAGTCTGTGCAATGGTTTCTCCTGTCAAGCATGAAACGAATCTTTAAATTGCTGAGCAGTAATGCAGCCAGCTACTTAATTTGTCAGGGTGACTCACGCACGATGGTATTAAGACGTAGGGATTATGTTCCGCTTTAGTTCCCGTGCTCTCCTGCAGCAGCGGTTTCCTGCAGGAGAGGAACTGGCAAGGCAGAGGTTGCTTTTACAACAGCAGTGGTTCTCTAGAGCTAAATGAGATACCAGCCTGTTCACAAAAGCTAAAGACTGAAGAGGATTATCCAACAGCTTGTAATTCACAATGTTTGCCTATGGCAGTTTTCCTTGGGTTTCGGTATCCGTTGTATAACGATACAAAGACCCTGCGATAACTGAGAAGGTCCGAGCCACAGCTGCCAGCCTCAGAAACCACACCAGTCATTCAGTATTGCCGTAGGAACGTCAGCCCTGAAACGTAACCCTTGTCTCTTGAGCCCTGATGCATGGATTTGGCACCATTGTACCACTTATTTATTAAAATTGAAAGGCCTCCAAAGAAAATGCAGTGGTTTATTATGGTTTGCTATGATGCAGAGGATGTCTGCGTGGTTGGGTGAGATATCTCACGCGCTCCCATCTCAGGCCGATATGGAATGGTGTGCGGGATCTGATGGGGAGAAAATGTAGTTCCTTAACAGCCTTCTTCCTCAAAATCAGTTCAGAAAACTGTGCTTCAAGAAGGGACGCAGCCCACGCTCACGTCTCCGGGACTGGTAAGAGTGAGCACAGAAGTGGAGCTGGGGGTGAGTGAGCCCTGGAGCGGGAGAAGGGGATGTCAGGTGCTTCCTGCTGCAAATGACTTGGCTGTATTTTCAGCAGAATCACTGAGACCATGGGCGGCCACCGTTCGCGTAGCTGAAACAGCGGGTGGTTTGGAGTGTGCCTTAGGAGCTACGAGTTAATCTTTTCCCACAAATGCATTTATTCCTGCTTCCACGGGACTTTTACCACAGAGAAAATCTAGTGCACGTCAGGGATGTACACACACAGGGAGCAACAGCTGCTCTCTGCCTGGCCCAGCTTCTACTCGTCCCCTCTGGTTTCCTGAGGTTTAAATGCTCCGCAAACAGCTTGCGTGGGTGGGGGACACCAGCGTCCCAGTGAGCCTGGAGCAGACACGGTGACAGCCACAGCCCGTGCTGGCTCTGCACGGGCTCGCAGGCAGGCAAGGAAACAGGGAGATGCCTTCGTTACTGAAATGGTGTGCTCGGCCCTCGCGGGGCCAAGAAATTGTCATCCTTGGTGACTAACTCAGCACCTGAAGAAGCTCCCGCCTTCTGGGAAGGGCTGCAGACTGGGGATTTTTTGCTGGGGGCAAAGGGCAAGGTCTGTTTTCAGTGATGTGTGGTGATATTACACCTACTAGGGATTCATCTTGGAACCGGAGGGAGCCATTAAATGATTAGAAGATGAGCAGCAGTAAAAGATCCTTGGCACAGTAACAGATGCAGCTAGAGAGCTCCCAGAAAGTTCTGGCCGTTAGCTGAGTGTGCAGCCAAAACAGTAAAACACAAGATTTACTGCTCCCCTTGCTAAGCAGGGAGGCGGATTATACCAATTACATTTTCCTGCTATAAGGCTCCTCCACCACCAAAATCTGAATTTGAAAGTCGTGGAGCTGGAGCAGGCAGGGTGGGAGCTGGATGTGGAGAATCTTCCCTCCTCTTACTGGGAGTCTGAGCAAATCCCCCCTTGCAGCCCTCCAGAAGAGCCAGCTGTAGAGAGGGGTAAATCCGTTCTCAGCTTTGTAAAGCTCCTGAAGTACTTTACAGCCAGTGATCTCATTACGCTGGAAGATATCCAGGGACTGTTACGGGAACTTTCATCGCTGTTATTAGCATCTTGTTCTGAAACACCTTACGTTTTTTCTTTGCAACGAATGAGTACGGACGTGTGAGTGCGTTCGCTGACGCGCTGTCCTTTCAGGACTCATTTTTCAGGCGTGCAGGGATTTCTGGTGCTCAACCAAAATTGCCAGACCCTGCGCTGTCTGAAGATAATGCAAGGAGAAATGCCATCTCCCCTGGGTCCGTGTATCTCTTTCCTCACATTAGATAGGCAGCCAAGTGAGCAATTCACTTCCTGTTTTCAATTTGAGATGCATTAGAAAAAGTAGTTTTGGCACCGGTGGCGTGGGTCTCGGATGGAGCTGGGGAGCCTTGGCGGGCTGCTGGAAAGCAGCAGCTCTGCACCCAGAGGGTGAGCAACCACCTTTGGTAGAACTGGCTGCACTGGTGGCCTCTCGGGTCGATGCTGTTCCTTCACAGGAAAAGTGAGTTTGATTATGTCCCCGCAGTGTTGTAGAGGATTAGCGCAGAAAAGAAGCAGCTCCGAAGTGGAGCTGAAGAGCAGCTGCTGAATACAGTCAAGGAGAAAAACCACTTAAACCCTCCTTGCTTCTCACCCCTCTGCTGGCACCAGCACAGCAGACCAGACGATGCACAGGTAGGTGCATCCGGCAGGGTAAGGACCGGCCTTACCAGTCCTAATACCATGTGTGCTACTTGACGGAGCCTCTGCTGGAACTCCCCTTCCATCCCTGTTCAGCTGTCACCACGTTTAACGAGAGGGACAGAGCAGGGTGGCTGTGCTGTACAGCCAAAGCAAAATTAACCTGCTCTTTAACCGTGCCTTATTTAAGCTTTCGGGGACAAAAGCGGTGACGCTGTGTCTGTACTGAACTCAGCAGCTTAAGCCCCTTAATACTAAATTATTAGTTGTATATTTAGCAGCGTTTGTGCTAGTAGTGACAATTCACTGGCTGGGAAAATGGTAAGTTCAATAAATACCCAGTGAAGGAGGAACGTACTTTGAGTGCTACATCCGTAACGTGGGGCATGGTGAAGTGCAGCACCAGTACCTTGTTCCGCTACCGTGCTTTGTTTGACTGCTACAACCAGAATGTACTTAATTATATTAAGGTAGCTCTGCTTGGAGACACGTTAGCTCACATCCGATATGGAGGTGGTCAAATTTAATTTAGATTTACTTTCGCTCTGCATTTCACACTTTATTGCTCAGCCGCGCTGGCAAGGTGGTTTCCAAAGCTGAACAGACAGGAAAGCGTGATGCTGTAGCTTTTTGGCATGCTGAAACTACAGTAAAATGATGTTACCTAGCCTGGACAAGCCAGAACTGAAAAGGGAACTCAAATGTAGAGCATCCCAGATTTTGGTAATTTTTTTAAAGGAAATATCCAAAATAAATAACTGGCACCATTAAGAAATGGGTAATATTATTCCTGTATGTGTTTGGTGAAAATATCTTCCTTACTCACAGCACATAAACAACACCCAGGAGTGGCTCCCCCTCAGCATGCCTCAATTAGAACTTCATTAAATGCTTTATTTTGTGCAAAATTTTTTCTTCTTGGTCTCGGTAAGACCACCACTAATGACCAGCCTTGAAGTGTAATCATTAACAATAGGATTCCATTTTTGTTTCTCCTGCCGTCAGGTCCCGGTACCACTTACAAAGCAGTTTTGTTGGGTGAACTAGACAGACCTTATTGCTCTGGACTGCCACAGTCCTCTCTTCTACCTCGGTTATACGACAGGTAAGAGTTCTTGGGTTAAAGTAAATTTTAAAGCTTTATTGCTCTAAATAAAAAAGTACAAAATATTCTTACAATAGGACCCGGTTATTTTTTTGCGATGTAGTAAAACCAAGGGAACAGGCTCATTGCACGCAGAATTCGGGACATGTGCGGAGCTGCTGACCTTCACCTTCCAGAACGTGGGCTTCTGCTCAGGGAAACATCTAACTTGCTGCAGGGGCTGCGGTCTTCTGACACAGCCTGGCCAGCAATCCAGCCATTTGTAACAGTGAGTTCACACCTTCTGCTATCTTCATATGAGTGTACCCGATTTCCTGGGGATAAAGACATTGTAAAATCTCCTGGTTTCTCCTCTGGTCTGTGTATAGTATGACTAACAACTAAATAGAACATATCCCTTACTGCTAAGAGACCAACTTCAGAGTCACTTGAACTTCAGAGAAGCGTATCTTCTCACGTAGACCAACCAAATGCTTTTTTCATTTCGTTTTTTAAAATCAAAGCCTGTATTTCTCCACTTCCTTTCTAAGGAGCAAGATGCATGCATTTGAGGACAGGTTTTACATCTGAAGAGTTATTCTATTACACTAGTTTACCACTTGTTGACTTGCTGTTAATATAATTCAATATTTTACTATCTCTTGGAAGTATGTGCCTGAAGAAAGTTGTCAAGGAGTTATTTGAGGCTTTGATGTAAATAATAAATTCAGTCAGCATTACGTTTGTTATTAATTCTAGTTGATCGCGCAAGTGACTTATGGTATTTCTATGGGTGGTTAGACTTTAAGCTTTAAGTGACTATTCTTATTGACAAACTGATGATGCAGAGTGGGAAAGAAAGTAATATGAAGTTAAGAAATACTTTTTTGCACTAACATATAGCAAATCTCCAACAGAAAACCCTGAGGCTGCCCTGCATCACATCCTCATTTTAAAAAGGGCCAAAAGACCCCAGCAGAAGCTAGGTTAGTACTAACCTTGATAAATTCCAGTTTCAGATATTCTGGCATTTGAAAGGTTTTACACACACGGAAGATGTTGCCAATCACATCTTCTGGAGAGTATCCAAGTCGCCACAGGTGGGCAAGAATCTGTGCAGGCAAGAATAATCCCTCATTTATCTGCAAAACTTATGAGGTGAGTCAAGTGTATTCACTTCTGGAACAGCTGTATATAACTATGGGAACTGCATGTACTAATTATCAAATGATTTAACCTCAATTCTTTAGCAAGTAATTTCAATACAACTTGGTTTTTTGCTTGTTGGCTTATTCATCTGAACAGACCCCTGCATAAAAAGGATTTAATTCATCAACTCATCTGCATGGTACTGCCCTTATCTTAAAAAAACCACACACCCTGAATTCTTCAAAACAAACAAGGATTCTGTAGAGAAAGCGTCTGTCTGCGCAGACACAACACATGAAAACCAACCTTGTATGCTTCATCAATATTTGCGTTTATGCAGTGTTGTATCATTTCTTTCACAAGCAGAGGATGAGGCTCATCACATACCTATAGCAAAGTGAAATATTACACTTCAAAATATTAGAAGACTCTGCATAAAATCCCCGGTATTTTCACCAAGCTTCAACACCGCTGAAGTACTGAATCAGACACGTTCTCTAATACAGATTAAATTATAAGTAATGTGACTTTCCTAGTAACACAGTCATTCTGCCATGGCAGGCTCAACAGCACGAAATGAGAACGCTCAAGTAATAGATTCAAAAGTTATCACTGTGAAATTTCCCAGCAGTTACGTGATTCATGAGCTTTGAGAGAGCTGGAAAGCCACAAAGTCTCAGAAGTGCCATTAGGGACTGACCGCTAGCGCTCTCACCCTTTTCCAAAGGCACGTGCACTTTTTTACAGCCCGATGCTGTAATTGCTACATACACAGTGCTGTCTGCAAACTGGCAAAGCACCTTCAAAGGCTTCGCCATCTGACCAAAGGTGTCGCACAGCTGCAGTGCTAAACTTCTAGCACAACTGTTGTTGTGCACTATTACCAACCTTGAAGACGTTTTCACTGTTTATAAAGCCAAATCCAGAATATGTGGACTGTAAGTTGTTTAATGCCTGTGAAAGAAAAAAATAAGACTTCCTTTATTTTCGGAAGTGCTCTACTTCTCACTCCCCTCCTCAGGATGAAATACACTTTTCAGAAAATGATGCCAAATAAGCAGTTTTCAATTAAGCAACAGAGTAAACCGCAAATGTATGCAGACTTTGTTTCCTCCCACAAATTTGGTATCCAGTTCCCACCAATTCACTTTTAAGGAGCAGATCCACCTTAAAACCTCACAAAACCAAATAGTTTAGTTACTCTTGTGCCACAGGTCACATCCCCTTTGCTTTACCTCTCCAAAGATAAATCCATGAGAGCCACAATTCAAAGGTTTTTTTGCTTTAAACAGAAGCCTTTGTTTCATTGCCTTTCTTCTTTTACCTGTCTCATATCTCCTTGGGCTGTGAAGATAATGGCTTCTAGTCCATCATCTGTGTATGGTACATCCTCTTTCTCAACAATTTTCAGTAGCCTTGCAAGGATTTGTGAATCTGTCAGCTTGGTGTAACGGAGCACCGCACACCGGGACTGGATAGGTTCTAAGGATAGAGATGTGTAATTAGCATTTCCCTCTTCTCTTAAAAAAAACCCCAAACAAATATTTGTTTTAATCTTGGAAGAAAATATCTCAGTTTCCAAATCTTTGTTTGTCATCTTTTAAAGAAAATGAACGTGTCAGCTCCAGACAGAATATAGCATCTCCTTCAGCATATATAATTGATACAGTCCTTCACTTGAGCCCAAATGTGCTACGTGAGTTTTCCCAGATATATGCAAATATATATGAAGCTCAGCTTCTTCTGTTCTCCTGGTTTTCTGAATGTATATGTTCGTCATTGCTAAACAAGAAAAGTCTAAAGGTCTACAGTGTGTTAGCCTATAGGCAAACTTTTGTTTTGGAAAGCAGGACAGCAAAAGGGGTTCAATACCCATTATACAATACATCAAACATCTTAAACTGTAGCAGCTGCATGGAGATTAAGCCCAAAGTATGAGAAATCTGCTTCTGCAGTCATGCCTAGCACTGTCTATTAAAACCAGCTGTTCAGAGGGTTTGCCGGCCACACAAATATACTCTTCTTTTATTAGCTGGATATACAGGTGGTTTGATTTTTCACAAGTACCATGGTTTCTTGCAATGAGCAGGTCCAAGGTATTTCTGAAAACTGCCTTGGAAGTTAGCCAAAAGTATGGAGAACATACGACAAAAACTCCCAGAGACTAGCAGCACTTTACCTATGATTTTGTCAGAGGCATTGCACGCAAGTGCGAAGCGCGTTGTTTTGGAATAAATTTCCATTGTTCTTCTCAATGCTTGCTGTGCTCCATCTGTCATGCTGGGGGAGAAAAGAGTTAGGACAGATTTTGCCCTTCCCTGACTTAGAGCTGCAGCCTAATAACTATTTTTATATAAGCTTCAGAGTTTACTGATATTAAACAGTGCTTTTTAAATTACTTGATGTTCTGGCTTGATAAACAAAGCTTTTTCTAGTCATGTGAACATATCACCCCGTAATGCAGGTAGTCACCGAGAGCTCCATAAAACTAACACACAAAATTAAGCCATTAATACTCTGAAGAATACTGCTAAGAATGCTACTACTTACATACAGATGGAGGAGAAGGTCCTGTTTTCATCCAGTGAAATTGTCTACGTAAGCTAGACTCTTTTCAAAGAGAAAGAACCAGTACACTAGATGATGCTATTTCATATCCAGCTAAATCACAAGGTGTTTCACCCCAATATTCAGCACCTCCTTTGAAGCAATGATCTCTGCTTGATGTGAGTAATCTCACCAGAACACTGTTCAATGCATATTTATTTCCTAACAAATTATTTTTGATAGCCTGATAGAAACATCTAAGACTGTCCAAGACAGCAGCTCTGCAGACAGGACAGATACAATGCATTTCACACAGTAGCTGAGGTTAGAAAACAACAACATACCTGTCTGCTTCATCAAGGATGATTATTTTATGCCGACCTTTTGGAAGTGTGACCTTTTGCTGGGCAAACATTTTGATTTTGTTTCTCACAACATCAATGCCTCTGGAACAATAATTCAAGCGATTCATGATCAGTTGGGTGAAATCACATAATAGACTTTATTCAGCAGCCACAGTGGCTGAAATGTTCCTGAGCTCCCTGTTCTCCCACTGTTTGTTCCTGCCCCTTCAGCTGTGCCAGCATAAATGTTGTGAAGCCATGCTATAAGCCAGGCTGCCTAACTGATTCAGATTAAAACACCAACACTCCTCCTTTTTGGAGGTTTTGAAAAAATAATTTAACAGCATCAGTATATATATATATATCAGTAACCTCACTTAACAATACTGCCATAAAAGGCCTTATGTTTGGCAAAAGGTGGGAATGAGCAAAGGCAGAAGCATTTAAGACTGCTTTGCTATTTTGTCGGTGCTTCACACAGCTACATCCACAGACTCAACTATAATTCAGAAGAGTTTAAGAAAAACAGCTGGATAGACTGCATCATTTTAGCACAAGACAGACACTTTCCAAGACAGAGTTCCAACAAAGACTTGCTTTTAAGAAGAAAGGATTTTACTTTTTTGTTCTGTTTAGAAAATGAATGTTGTGAGTCTATAGCTCTTCTTATAGCTGATCTTAACAAAGGCAGGTACAATGTATTGTACTCATCAACAACCCTCCAGGAGATGTTCTCAGAATACTTCAGGATGGGTCTGCTACAGAACTTGGGAAACATAATCAGCCCTTAGTGCCTGATCCTTGGAGGAAAGTCAGTGTCCTTTACATACCTAATACCCTTATCCTAATTTTAATCCCCAACAGCACTTACAGCACTAACTTCTATCACTTCACTTTTTTCCTTAGGCATTGAAGAGTTCTGTTATAAACAACTTGTTCACTTTTCATTCTTAGGAGGATCTTCATGAATGCAGGAAGCTTAGCTCTTTAAAGTAAATTCAAGAAAACAGTACCATTACAGATTCTGTGCTCCATCTGTTTGTATTTTTATGTATGAATGTATCTATCAAGTTTATAAAACATCAAGTAATAATATCCATGTTGGTAGGTGGACACCAAAGATTGCCTAACTTTTAGTTGGAAAATCTGCATTAAAATAAGTACTAGAGGCTTTACTATAGCATTAAGCCCATTACGCTGGCCTGAGTTGAACTAAAAATAAAAATGGATACTTGCTCTTTCATTAAAAGTTTGATAAGGTTTCTTCATTCTCACCTGTCATTTGAGGCGTTCAGCTCCAAAACAGCATCCTTTAATGCAGGACCAAGCAGAGCACGAGCCAAGCAGAGGATACTAGTGGTTTTACCTGTTCCTGGGGGACCCTAAAAATGCAAAATGCAACAATTGCTGGTAAGCTTTATATCCTTTTCTAAGCTGTAGTCTCTACAACATGCCCCAGTCATGAAAAACAGCTGCAACAGAGGAACTAGAGAGACTACATAAGACTAGAGGTTGCCTGAGTTCAGGATCCTGCCTCCAACTGAGGAGAGAAACGCTGCAGGGAGAAGCACAAGACGTGTTTCAATAGGCACCTCAGGGCCAGGTCATTTTTTGACAGAAACCTGTTCACTGCTTGTGTATTCTGCCAAGAACACTGCTCTGTGATCATACAATCAGCATCCCTCTTACCAATACCTTCAGGCACAATGCAGGCTGCTGTGGCTAGATTTCAGAAGCCAGGACCAACACAGTGAAGAAATACAGCACAACACAGCAATACTTACAGCAATTATAATATTTGGTACATTCCCCTCTTTTGCAAAGACCTAAGAAAGAACAATAATAAAAATGATATAAGAAAATAGTGGGAACAAATAGTTTCCAATCCCATTAAATTTTAAGCATGAGAAACAAAGCAAACCTGTTCTTTTCTTCCCTCCTGCTTTTATTTTTTTGGACCTTGTTGCTTTTGTATTTTTTTTAATTGAACCAGTCAGGCCCTAGAATAACATAGAAAAACTTCAAAGCACTTAATCCCACAGGTCTTTAGTACTCTTGCCTTTCCTTTGCACCTGTTATATGTTTGCTAGTTTAAGCTTTCTGTTAACATACTGTGTTTACAAACTAATTTGTCAAGGAAAATACTTTTCTTCCAGAAAAACTTTATGTTTCTTTGTTTTGTTATATAAATTATATTTATTCATTGAAACAATAGTATTACAACAGCTAAAATTTTTCTAAGTTGTAACAAAATAGGGCCAATTCAAACAATATCCCAATTCAAGAAGGCGTATTTCCTTAGAACACCAATCAAACATGTCCTAAAATGTGTAATTTCTTAAGTAAATCAGAAAGGCTTTTTCCACGTACTCAAGTATGGATGTAAAAATAAAAAAGTGCTTTTACTGATCTGTAGGATCTATGCAGAGTTATGTTTTCTGGGTTAACCCATAAAAAGATAAAGGGACAGTTACACACCTCCAACCTGCTCACAGTATCTTCATTTCCAACTATTTCACATAATTTCATGGGTCTGTATTTTTCCACCCTGTAAAGGTAAAACCCCACACACTTCAGCACGTCTAATAAAACTTTAATAGTGCTTTACGCTGACAGAAAAGGAGGACTATGTTACGATAACATGGGACAAAGATGACTTAATGTGTCTTTAGCGTGAACATTGCAGGCTCCCCCCTGACTGCCAAGTGCAGGATTCCACAGCATTAATTCCTTAATGATTGTTTTACCTCGATTAGTATAAAAAAAAGGAAAAAGGAAGAAAAACATGCTCAACTGGGACACGAGTTTGGTGCCTCAGTCTGATATCAGGGCTATGAGGAGATGCCACCCTGTGCCCTCTTACGGTTGACACAAGGCAGGGCTGACTTTGGGCTCCACAGGGCCTTCTGCTTTCCACCCACGGCCGCCCGGTGCCCTCTCCCCACGCCACAGGCCCCAGTCTGGGCAGGGTGCAGGCAGAGTCCTCACCGCTGCCAGGCCCCCCTCACTTCCGAGTCAGATCAGTGTCTGCGGCTCGGGGGGCACAGAGGGAAGCCCTCAGCACCCAGGCCTGGCCGGGACCGCCCCACAGAGGGAGGCACAGCGGGGCCGGGGCCATCCTGCCCGATCCCCTCAGCGGAGGCGCCGTGCGGGTACAGGCCCAACAGCCTTGCGTGAGCCCCCGCCTTCCCGCCAACGGCGCGCCCCGCCCCCCTCTCGCTCCATAGGCTAGGCCCCGCCAGGCCCCGCCTCCCGACACGCTCTGCACCAATGGCCGTGCGCCCTCGGCCCTTCCTCCCTCCCCTGGCTCCATCTCGCAGGCGCTGGGCGGCCGTCCGCGCGCCCCGGCTAGCAGGCGTTCTCGCGCCAGGCCGCGCCGCCGGCACTCACCAGGGCAGCTCGTAATGGCCGCCGGCGGCAGGAGCGGCCCCCGGGGGGTCGGCGGATCCGCGCTTCTCGCCTGCCGCGGGCCCGGCCTTCTCGTCCTCCGCGGCCTCAACCTCCATCCCGGCGGCGGCTGATGCGGCCCGGCCCCTGTCTCCCCGCCGCCTCCGTGAGGGGAGGGCCGCGCTCCCGGGCCCGCCTCGCGGGGCGGGACGGCGAAGGCCGGCGGGGTGGGTCCTCCCCCGCGCTCCCTCCGGCCCTGGCGCCTTGGGCAGCTCTGTGGGGTGGCGGGGAAGCGGTGGGCCGGGCTTTGCTGAGGCGGGACTGGCGGTTAGGCGTGGGGTGGGCTTCTGCCCGGCCGGTTTGGAGCCTGGCTGCTTTTTCTGCCCTACTGACTGATTAAGTGTTAAGATAATTAATAAAAACAGTAATATGTTTGCACTTCAGGAGTCTAAACCTTTGTTTCTTCTTCTAGCTACCTTTATTTCCCCCTATAGAATGAAAACAATAAAAGAAACACCGCAAAATACTGTAAGTATTTATGTTACAATGGCGGGGGGTGGTTCTAGTGCTACCGTTAGAATTTGCGTACCAGTGCTAGTTCTAAACCTCGGTAGTTACTGGGGCCTCGATACAACTTTAAGCTCTGCTTATGCTCTATATGATCAATGACGTCTATATTAGTTCAGTGGGCAGAGGATATGCCCTTCAGTCTGGGCTCTGATTCCTTGGGAAGTGTGTCTAATTTCAGATTGGTGTGAGGCAGAAACTTGGAACCGATTGTATTTGAAGCCCTGTGTGAACAGTAATGCTCTTCTAAGGGAGTAGCTTCCTATTTCTTGCCACAACATTTGCATTCCAATGTTATTGTCAGTGCCTGTTACTTGGTGTTTTGAGGTTGGCGCATGAATGTTTGCAGATGAGAGCATTGCCTTCTACCTGTGGGCTGACAACAATGGAGTTTGCAGAGTTTCTTAGAAGGCTCTAAAACTCTGGAGGGTGAAGTTTCCGTTACACAAAGTACAGCCTTGTATCTGAGGTTTTTTATGTAGGATGGTCAGTGCTTTAATCTTGTTTAGTGTATTTATTTATTAATAGCTGTATGTGGTTCTTAGTGGTTTTAGGGTAAGTGTTATTTAAGGGTGAAATTGTAAGTGGTCTGCAGCATTTGCATGGCTGGCTGAACTAACTGTGGATTAATTTCACCTCTGTTGGAGGAAAAGTAGAAAATTAAATAACACCACAATTATATGGTATATGAGGGTGAGACAGTTGGCATTTTCTTCAGTATTCAGACTGTTTGTAGCACGCATACCGGATGAATACAGTCTTCCTGTAATACCTCAAACTCCCTGTGTTACTCTTGTCTTTGGATTTAACTTACTGCAGTGCTCAGCAGAGCCCAATGTGGGGACAGTGAAACACTGCAGCTGCATACAGCACTGCTGGTCATAACAGTCTGTCACTACAGCACACTGGACATGCTTTGGTTTCTTGCCAAATTAAACAGTTGTCATGCTCTTAGGAAGTACCCGCCTCTAGATAAGATACAATTTTCCTGGCCAGCATTAATTCTGCCACTCTATGTGCAGGATTGTTGCTGATAAGCACCCAAAGGATAGTAAGAAAGGCTGTTTATAAGAATTGTTGCAGAAAGCCCAATGACAGATTTTGTGATGTGTTTCTACTAACCAGTTGTAATGTGTGTGTTTCTCTGGACCACAGTCTTCTAAAGCACTGCAGCCCCTGTGTAGGCGGTAACTCCTCACGTACCCACAGTGGTTCTGTAGTTTACCAAACACGGAACAAGTATTTACCAAGGGCACAACAATATTGATAGGGATGTGTGGCAGGTAGATAGGCAGACCTGAGCTGAAAGTTTTAAAACCCATCTGTTCCAAAATCTGACCGGTTTTTATTGTAGTCTGCCTATTGAGATGACAGGATATATCCAGGATAAAATGAATTCCAAATTCAGTGCTGAAATGCCAGAACTCTTTTGATGTGTCATCAACAGTGCCCGAATACACATGCCAGTGGTAGATGTACTGTATTATCCTGAAAGGAGAATAACTCTGAATTTAAGATTATTTTTTATGACCTGTCTCCCACCCCAAAAAGATATATAGAAAAAGCTTACTAAGTATTTGCAATCAGTATAGAGTACAGGTAAAGGCATTTTGCTAATGATTTACTTAGCAAGGGGAATGTTCCTCTGGGTGCATTCAAGCATATGTACTACTAGTAATGGAGATCACCATGAGAGGAATAAATAGTGATTTTGTGGTCATCCCAGGGGCAAGGAAGTCCCAGCTGCAGGTGCCTGATGTGAAGAACGAGTCCTTTAAAGACCATATGGAGGCTCTTCTAAGATCAGCTCCAGTCAAGGGCTCATGCTTTAGCTCCTACAGGGAAACTACAGCCCAGTGCAGCAGGTTTCATCAGAGGGTTGGGTAAATGCAGAAGTTGTGGCAAAAGAATTGCTGTTTTGCATGCTATGGTTGGTGAAACTGAGGATAGCTTGCTTGAGTTTGAACAGGAAGTTGAAATTAGTGAAGACAATAAAAGCAAGGCAGTAGTTGAAGACAGCGAAGAACAACGGTGATGAAATTATGATGGGGGATGTGAGGTGTAAAATCCAGAAGGCACCAGAAATAGAGCACAAAAGAGAAACCTAACTTTAGGCAATCATTAGTGAAAAGTTTGTATCTGTACTGCATGTTCAGTACAGATAAGCAATAAAAAGTTTCTTATATACAGTGGTTTTGGGAGGGAGGTGAGAACTGTTTGATATTCAAGGTCACTTTGCTTTTGGGTTAAATCTGTGAGTTCAGTTTACCATTATGGTTAGGGCTAACACTAATACATGTTATCCCACAGATTAAAAGGGCAGGGGCTGAGACCTTAAACTACAGTGTTAACAGAGGTGTAAAGTTCTTGCAGCTGTCCATTCCCCGTCCCCACCAGCCCTGCAGTCCCAGTTAAAGCTGTCACCTCCTATCGCAGTGTGCTGTTCAGCAGCCACAAGTAGGTCATGTAGCACAGATGGTCTTGCTGCCAGGGAAATGCAGAGCCTGCAGTCCCCTTTGAGGCTACTCCCTGTTTGCTCGCTCTCCCTTTCAAACAGTTAGTTTGGAGACAGCGGAATGAATTCTGATGCTACCGACCGCTGCATCTTGTGTTTGCTGAAGCTGAAAGCATAAAGCAAAGCTGGTACAAATGCCAGCAGTGGAAGTAATGACAGGGTGGTTAAAGCTGGCGCTTTATGAAATAGGGCATGACCGTATTAGGGTTGGTGTGGGCTTGACGTGTCTGCGCCCAGACTGACGGGGCCCTGATTCCTGTAGAACTGCTGAGCTTGAGCTCTAAGAGCAAAACTGGGGATGACGCTATCAGTATACACAGGGTATTAATTTGTCCCGGTAGCATCATAGCACCCCTCCGTTCTTCATACGTTTACCTGTAGAATGTCCCTGGGAGGTTCAGTTGTGCTGATCTGAGCTAATGTTATGTGTGCCATTTAACATTTTTTCCTAACTATAACGGCTGAGGTCATGCATTCACTTTCCACCAGCACACTGCTGCCTTGTAGTTTATTTGCCCATCCACTGTCTCATCCTTCCTCTCTTGTTAGCATCTCTAGTAGCTGCAGAGCAATGGCAGCTCACCAGAACAGTCTGGGTAAACACAGCATGACATCTGCCTGCCCTGTTACCTGAGCGCTTTTATATACAGCATCTTGTTGCTTTTTGCATTTTCATTAAGTACCTTTAAATGTGGGGTTTTTTAATGCTGTCATACGAAATTATAAGCAGCATGCTGTCTTAGCCTGCAGTTAGGAAATTCATACAGCTGGAAGTGAGGCAAGTCACAGACTGTGGTGACAGAGTAGCTGGAAAGATCAGTTTTGGCTTATTGCTACCAGGAGACTCTAATGTTGTATATATTTACATTCTTTTCTATAAACACCTGAAAATACTTAAAAGAGTGGATTTAGATCACTGCACATTTATACCTGAGAAGCTTTATTATAATTTTTATTGGTGTGTTGAGGAACAAATTATAATTTGTCCAGTGCTTTATGCTGGGTGACAAGAAAAGGATTCAGGAGCAGAGTTGGTTTTTTTGATGCTTAAGACTAACAACGTAATTGAAATTTCCTTTCCTTTTTCTTTTTTTTTTTTAAGCAGATAATAGAGAATGAGTGTCCACAAGACCAGATGTGTGGTTACAGCTTTAGTCAGCAGAGGGAGTATGGACACCTGTATTAAAAGCCACATAGGGTCACCCATGACAGCCAAGGGAAGAGACTTTCTCCTAGAATTCCTCTGTTGTCTGCAAAAAAAAAAGGTAAATTCTTTAAGCATACATTTTCCTAGATGGCAAAATGCGGTTGCTGGCTACTAACACTGTTGATAAAGCTAAAAGTGTAGGAGAAGGGAATGATCTTTTGTGCTTACTATGCTTTTCTCTTTGTGGCAGTCACCCTGTGAGCCCTCAGCCACTTGCACCTGCAGCTCCGGGCTGTCCTGGAGCAGGACCTTTTTTCCTCTGTGCCAGGATCTCATGTTACCATTAATGACTGTAGCAGGGCTCTGTTTGCACAAACGCCTGCCTCCAGGGAGGACACGGACTCCTCTATTTCACTGAGGAAGCTGAGAAAGCAATTGTGTGTGTGACTTCTGTTGACAAATGTAGATGTTGCAAAGAGCATCCTGCAGCAATGAGTGCCTTTCTGGGACTCCCTTGCATAAGAGGAAGGATTTTGATGAAGAAGAAAGAACCTGATGGCTCTGTGAGCCTTCTGGTTGAAGACTCAGCCTTGAGGTGGTGCAAAACCAGCATTTCCCATAGTAATGGGAATGTGGACTGCCTTGATTGATGTTTGTCAGAAACTTCAAAAGAAATATGCAGTGAAGTTGATACAAAGTCGATTTTATTTGTTTAATAGTTACAGTATTGCTTGACTTTTGGTCAGACACAGTGCAGCCATGATATAGCATGATACTTCTGTTTAGCGCATCCGGCATTTGTACTTTCTTGTGTCTGTTCCTTACGTCAGCAGTCTGGTAATATTCTCCACTGACTGCCCCTAATTGGTACCGCATGACATTATGCAATCCATTTCAGCTGTATCTAGTCTCTTAAATGCTGGGCAAAACTTGATCAGAGACCTTGTTTGGCCAAATGCCACAAAATAAATTTTAAATAACACTAATTTTCACTCATTTTCTGTATGTAAAAAATGCAATAATGTTGCTTATCAGGAGCTCAGGAATTACCAGGCTGCAGCACTAATTCCTTCAACTCTGCAGAGCACGGATTTAGAAATATCAGAAGGAAGAGCTGCAGTATTCCAAACCAAGAAGTTCCTAAAGCATAAAGGAGGAATTTAGCGAAAGATTAAGGGTTGAGTGTGGCTTGACTGTGGAGTGCTCATGATAGAGGAAGTGAGAAAAATCTGACAAAAATAAAAATGTGGTTATCTTCAGACCTCTCTGTGTACGGGTGAATTTTACTCCAAATGTTTGGTGTGGGTTTGCCTGGATATGGAATGAAAAATAGGACTTGTACTCTTAAGATTTGTTTTAGTGGTTGCATAGCAATTTGGGATTTAAATGATGACTTGGTATATTATGTCTAGAGCGTAATACCAAAATATGCACTTGAACTTTGATTGTCTGAAGACAAAATGGCTTGTGAACCTTTCCTTAGTCTGGGAGAACATGAAAGGGAACAGTCCTGAATTCCTGGGTGAAGGTGTATTCTGTTTTATGGGGTTAAAGTCTAGCCAAACCCAGGTGCTGCACTAGCTGGCCCTGTACGGTTTGAGTTGGCCACAGCCCAGCATGGTGCCAGGGTGGCCCTAGAGCTCCAGGCAGCGCCTTTCAAATGAGGTGTGATGGGACACTCTGTGGAGGTAAACCTTTGGATATTAACCCTGCAATCCAGGGTCCATTCCACCTGGGCTAACTCCCTACATTTCCCTTGCCTTAGTTAGGTTCAGTATATCCTCTGATTAAAGACATTTGTTGTTCATTGTTTCTAGTGCTACAGTTTTGAAGTTATCGCAGAAGTCTGAGAAATGGAGGTGAGGAGAGAGAAAAAGTTTCTTCTTCCTGCATTAGTCATCTGGGTGTTGTCCCTTCCAAGTGAACAAATCCTATCAGAGTCAGTGAGACTCACCTGCAAGTTTGAACACAGTCAGGCTGGAGTATCTCCTGGTGTGTAAGTGACTTTGTTGAAAATACTTGATTTCCCTGCAGACAGGTTGCTCTTTTTCTGCTGATCCATTGTAAGGTGGTGGTTCTCTGAAATGCAAAGGCAACAGGAAAGGGCAGTAAGTTCCAGAGCTGAGAGAGTGCCATTTAAGCAGCAGAGTAATTTGTCACTTCATTGATACTGCATTTAAGTGCTATGTAAGAACAGGACATTTAAAAAAAAAATGAGACAGTTTGCCCCCCCCTTGTCTAGTGTCTGGTAAATCTTGCTTTAATGGTGTGTCAAAGTAACAGTTAATCTAATCAATGCAAAGTTAAACATTTGCTTAGATATCCCTTTTGTAGGTTTTTTTTTTATCTGCACTTGCACAAAGCGGCTTTAACTGTAGGAGAAAGGGAAAATCCTTGTGTCAGTCTTTGTTTCATGCATCCAAAAGTACCTAAGAGCACTTCGCTTGTATAGAAACTGGGCTTAATCAGCTTCCTCGGTTGTTCGTATAGCTTTCACGCTGCGAGTCACAGGGTAAAAAGTTTCTGTCAAAATTGGTGTGGAGGCACCTGAAACCACTTCTTAGTATGGATTGTGTATTGTATTTTTGTTTGGTAAATTGATGGGCTGTCTTTAGGATATATCCAGGTACTAAAAGATATGCTTATACATTTGCAGGTTCCTTGTCAGATTTTGTAAAATGCTTTTGGGCTTCCTCTGGATAAGTGTGTCAGTCTTAAAGAGGACTGACAGATGCTATGATACAGTACACCTAGCAGAAACATTTGCACTGTGAGGATTTTTTGCTTGCCTTTTATTTAAATGTTTTGTTTCTTAAAAGCTCAATTTTTAGTAAAGCTTTTAAAGACCGTTGAATTTAAAAATGTCTGTTTAAATTAGCTTCTGGTTAGAGCGCTTAAACTCCCAGAATAGAGAAGTAGTTTAGAAGTTTGGTTTTGCAGATGTTTGTGATTAAGTTTTGTTGAGGGGGGAATTGGGGTGCGTGCATTGGAAGGGAGAAGCTGTCAGTAACTGAAGAGCAGAGACATGTCCTGGCTCTGAAGGCTGAGGCTTCTGATACCAGCTCAGAATTTGCCTGCCTGCACTTCATTTTCCAACGGGCTTGGAGCATGCTTGAGGCAGCTGGATGCATGAGTGAGATTTTTTCAAAACAAGCTAACTAATGAGAAATTAATGTAGTTCTGGTCCTATGGTAGTGCAGGAGAAAACTCCCACGGATGTGAGTAAAACCAGGACTTAATTTGGGGGTGGTCTTTAAGGGCTTTTCTTGCTTTTAAAGTTTCTTTCTACAACAGTAACCTGAGGTGATGCTTGCACTGATCGAGAATTTTTTCTTCCTCTCCTTGCCTCCCCATACCATAAAGAGCACCTTAGATATTAATTTATTTTTTATCTAATCCCACCACATGCCATTATTAATCCATATGTTTTACAGCCACCCAGGAAAGCTTTGCATATAAAATGTTGGCATTATTAAATGAATGTCAGCTGCTGCATCCCAGGGTGCATTTTTCTGCCTCTCCTGATGTGTGGGGGTTTTTATTGTCTTGTTTTTTCCCTTTCCTTCCTTTTCATTTTGACTGCCCTGCTATGACTTGTTTCTCATTTGCTGAGCTCTGCAGGGGAGATATTCGGAGGGCTAATATTCATTAGACAGTAATTAAAACAAGGAAGGATGGATGTTAATGTAAAATGCTACATTGCTTTTCTAATTTTCAAGAAATAAATCTTCCCTTGCATGTATCCTCTTTTAGGGATCTGTCAGAAAGTGATAGGTAGCTGCTTGCTTTCCCTGCAGATTCCAGAAATCTGCAAGGAGGAGTTTGGTCTTCTCAGAAAGGTCTTTTTGTAGTGTCCTGTGCAAAATAATTAAAGTTCAGAAGCAGTCAACCCTGATGGTAAGGCATATGAAATTAGGAGCAGTCAGTCCCGCGTCTGTGTTAGGTTTGAGATGTGAGGGGACTGATGATTGCTACTCTGCACACAACTAGAGCTTAAAAATGACATTCACAGCTTCACGTTAGTCTTCTCAGGAAAGTGAAGGATTGCAGATGATGTTTTCTGCTGATGTAAAGGATGGTCTTTCTTGTGGGGGTGCAAGGAAATAGAAGAGGGCTGTCTGGCTATGTGGGAAGACAAGATCTCCTTCCCCAGGAAGGTGCTTATTCGGAGCTCAGGTGTGCTCCTGTTCTGAAAGCATGTGCAAAACAGCCTTTAGGGTGATGTAGTTTTAGGACATGAGAGGAGCGTGGCAAAGTGGGGAGAGAGATTACCTGGAGAACTCAAGCAACAGCTTACACATGGAGCAAATATCAGCCTCTCCAAACCAAATCTTGGCGGGATCCCATCGGGCTATGCATCCACACTGACCCTGCAGCATGCATTCCCCTTGCGATGCAGTGGCTCCCTGCAGGACCCCCACTGCAGGATTCCAGCCCAGTTTGTTCCCTGCTGCTCTGGGTCACCGCACAGGACATTGAGGGTGCAGTTTGCCCTTTGTGATACTCTTTCCTATCCTTGCAGGAAGGGAAGGCTGGTAGGAAGGGAGCTTTTATGCCTCTACCTCTGCCTCTCCTTTTTGATGCCTTGGAGGTTTGCCAGCTTGCAACCGAGTGCCCCCAAGAAATATTTACTTCCTGGTTTGTTTTTGTGTTTTTTTTCTTAGACCTCCAGAGGTCTCATTTTTCATGAATAAAATATGAGCTGTTCTCCTGGAGCCATGAAGGGAGGAAACCACTGCCAGCTGGTGTGGCCACTGCTTTTTATTGCTGTGGTTGCCGATGCCTCCGCCCTCGTGGGCAGGGATACCAGAGAAGAGAGGAAACAGCCCCAGGCTTTAGTCTAGTGAGTGTTTTCCAGTGTGAACTGTGCTGTCTGGAGCCAATACTGAGGAACAGCTTGCTTTGTGTATACCTTGTTTCAAGCAGCTGGTAACTGAGGAATTTAAATGTTTCAGTTTGAACTGAAATTACCCATGATTTATCTTTTGCTCAGAGCACATCACTGGCTAATGTTTGGTTTTCAGTCTGTTGTAACCAGTGGATATTTCCCTGGTGTCCCCCCTTCCTTTTTTTTTTTCATTTGTCCAGATGAATGTAGAGTTGTACAATCATTTGTCTTAACTGAATTACATCTTGATTTTTCCATCTGTTTCCACAGTTTATTGATCGTTTTGCATTAGCTTTGTTTTTCTGCTTTTCTCGCAGCTCCTCTTGTCTTGGCATCTTGTTCAGATTTAATAGACGTGATATGCAAATAATAATGTTAAATAATAGCATTTATCCTCTTGGTGACTGTACTTGTGCTCCCATACTTTGAAGACAGAACTTAATGAGGTGAAGGGGTGTTGAATGACACTTTCTTACCCATCCGAGTAAATAGCAATGCGTTGTCTTACCATGAATGTATTTATAGTATGTTCTTCCTGGGCTTTGGGAACATCATTTGTCCTGGAGATTTCCAGGCTGCCAAGCAAAGCTTTTTGTGCAGGGATTGCTTTTGACTATTAGGCTGGTACCAGAGCTGAGAACAGAGACTGATTCCTACGCCATTACTGCTTCCCTCTCTTGATCATTCTCTTAACGTAGTTCCTGAATTCAGTACTCATATCAGCTGAGAACAGGCCAGTTTGCTAGATATAAGTATATTTGATAGTGGTTTCCAAGTCTACTCTGCAATTTAGCTTTCCAGTTCTGCATGTATGCTTGCTAGTAACATTTTGATAGAATCTTTAACTGAATGGCTAAAAACTTCATTCATCCAGGCAGCACGCTTGCTGGAAAAAAGGCACTGCCGATATAGAGGTGGTGAAACTGAAACAGGGAAGTTTGAAATGTCTTGCCTAAGACAAAAGAGTTTTGGCCTAGAATGTGGCCTTTGTCCACTATATTGAGTGCAATTGAGTCCTTCCTTTAATTATTTACACATTACATTTGTGCAGGTTTTATGCATGTTAATAAACATGTTTAGTTATTTGTTCGGTATTTCAGTTGTCATTAATGTAAGATGCTGTTTACTGCTGCGCTATAGGAGAATTCTTTATCAGGTAAGTTGCTTCCCAAGCAGATCAGGCTGTATAAATTGAGTGTGCCACAAGTCCTCTGTGACTATACTGTTCTTCAGAGACAATCCTCTTTGAGTGAATTCCTAGTTAACAACCTCCTGAAATGCACGCTGACATCAGGTGATAAAGGTGCTGAAAGGCCAGAAAATCTTACGTGCAGTCATTAGGGTGAACGTGAGCTGTTGGCTTTCCTCTGCCTTTTGGGAGTTCATCTCCTTTAGATAGATGATACAGTAATACAAATGCCACCTGCCCTGAATTATTTCCAGCTTAGGAGATGTGTTGGCATGGAATAGAGAAACACAGAGCTGCACGCGCAGTCTTTGTTGTAAAATGAATATATAGCAGCTATACAAATGGGTTTGATTGTACAGTTTATCAGTCAGCCGCTTCATTGGGCTTAACTGTTAGTGGATGTGAAGGTTTGAGACGATACAAGCAGAATACAGCAAAATGTCCTTTATGAACATCCCTTGTTTCAGTGCATGGTAATATACACAACTGTGCTTAGTAAATCTCATCTCAGAATGGAAATATTGTTATTACTTATTGAAAATAACCTCATGACAAAGGTGCTGCAGAATGTAGTGTGCATACACAAGCACATCGAGCGAAAGCACTACTAGACACACCTCATCTGGCAGGGTTGTAGGTTATAAATCGGTTTATTAGAACTGGAATTTTATGGAAATGAATGACTGAAAAGACAGCTGCCAGAAATAGTCTTTATTTTGCCAGTACATCAATCAGCATAACCTTGAGCGGGGCATTTGACTTCCTTATGCAGCTGGAAAACAGGGTAAAAGGCAGGAATATAATTCGAAAATCAAATGCTGCAGCATAGTGGATCTCTCTTGAAGAGATAAAGGATTTACAAACTAAAAGCTTAGTGCTGTCTCTATTGGCATCCCATCGCACCTGTGTTCTGCTGCCTCAAAACAATATAATGCAGGGAAAGGCCTGATCCTGACAGGGGGCTGTGCCCCTGCAAGCCACAGTACAACAGTGTGAGTTGACTTTCATGAGGTGTCTAATTAATTTCACAAGGATTGCAGGTGAAGATAAACCTGCACTTAGGACTTTTGCTGAATCGGGGCCTCGGTTCCCTATTGGAATCAGCAGACTGGGAAATGATGTGCTTCCCAGGACAGGGTGCTTGGATGTGATTTCATTGCAATGGATGACAAAACCATCCTTCTCGTTGATACAACCATACAGCCTGCTGTAGGCTAGACAGTTGTGGAGGTGGAAAATGGTTGCAAATAATCTGCTGCTGCGGAGATCAGAGACTGGCTTCCGGCAGAGCTGGGTGGCAGCACATCCCGGCTAAGCCCATGGCTTTGGCAGGCTGCAGGCACGGTTCCTGTGAAAATAAATGCCCAAATTGTTATGGGACAGGTCTTGTTTTGTGTTGGGAATGACACCCACCTCCTTCAAGCCCACACTGGTATGGGAGAGGTATTTCACCCTTCTGTCTGCTTCTGTGGTGCAGGCTTACAATGTATTTTATGCACTCCATGCCTCTCAAAACCATACAGTCTGAAGGCAGCAATGATGGAATGAATCCAACAAGGTTTTAGTTTCTTTTCATCTGCTGCCCAGATTGACCTGCTTACATACTTGAGATCTGGGCCTGGTAGGGGATGTCAAGCTCAAGGGCAGCCTTGGCCGCAGTGACCACGAAATGGTGGAATTCAGGATCCTCAGGGCAGCGAGGAGGGCACACAGCAAGCTCACTATGCTGGACTTCAGGAGAGCAGACTCTGGCCTCTTCAGGGATCTGCTTGGTAGAATAACATGGGACAAAGCCCTGGAAGGAAGAGGGGCCCAAGACAGCTGGTTAATATTCAAGCATGACCTCCTCCAAGCTCAGGAGCGATGCATCCCAACAAAGAGGAAGTCAAGCAAAAACACCAAGAGGCCCCCATGGATGAACAAGGAGCTCCTGGGCAAAGTCAAACAAAAAAAGGAAGCCTACAGAGGGTGGAAGCAAGGGTGGGTAACCTGGCAGAAATACAGAGAAACTGTCCGAGCAGCCAGGGATCAGGTTAGGAAAGCCAAAGCCCTGATAGAAATTAATCTGGCCAGGGATGTCAAGGACAACAAGAAAAGTTTCTATAGGTATGTTAGTGATAAAAGGAGGATGAAGGAAAATGTGGGTCCCCTCCGGAATGAAGCGGGCGAGCTGGTTACCCGGGATATGGAGAAGGCTGAGGTACTCAATGACTTCTTTGCCTCAGTCTTCACTGGCAAATGCTTGAGCCACCCTGCCCAGGTCGCAGAAGGCAGGGACTGGGAGAATGCAGAGCCGCCCATTGTAGGAGAAGATCAGGTTCAAGAATATCTAAGGAACTTGAAGGTGCACAAGTCCTTGGGACCTGATGAGATGCATCCGTGGGTCTTGAGGGAACTGGCTGATGAAGTGGCCAGGCCACTCTCCATCATATTTCAGAAGTCCTGGCAGTCTGGCGAAGTTCCCGCTGACTGGAAAAGGGGAAACATAACCCCCATTTTTAAGAAGGGTAAAAAGGAAGACCCAGGGAACTACAGGCTGGTCAGTCTTGCCTCCATGCCTGGCAAGATCATGGACCAGACCCTCCTGGAGACTATGCTCAGGCACATGGAAAATAAGGAGGTGATTGGTGACAGCCAACACAGCTTCACTAAGGGCAAATCGTGCCTGACAAATTTGGTGGCCTTCTGTGATGGGGTTACAGCCTCCATGGATAAGGGAAGGGCAACTGACGCCATCTACCTGGACTTGTGGAAGGCATCTGACACTGTCCTGCACGACATCCTTGTCTCTAAATTGGAGAGACATGGATTTGATGGATGGACCACTTGGTGGATAAGGAATTGGCTGGATGGTCGCACTCAAAGAGTTGTGGTCAACAGCTCAATGTCCAAGTGGAGAACGGTGACGAGTGGCGTTCCTCAGGGGTCGGTACTGGGACCGGCACTGTTCAACATCTTTGTCGGCAACATGGACAGCGGGATCGAGTGCACCCTCAGCAAGTTTGCCGATGACACCAAGCTGTGTGGTGTGGTCAACACGCTGGAGGGAAGGGAAGCCATCCAGAGGGACCTTGACAGGCTGGAGAGGTGGGCCCGTGCAAACCGCATGAAGTTCAACAAGGCCAAGTGCAAGGTCCTGCACATGGGTTGGCGCAATCCCAGGCACGACTATAGGCTGGGCAAGGAATGGATTGAAAGCAGCCCCGAGGAGAAGGACTTGGGGGTATCGATTGATGAGAAGCTCAACGTGAGCCGGCAGTGTGCGCTTGCAGCCCAGAAAGCCAACCGTGTCCTGGGCTGCATCAAAAGAGGCGTGACCAGCAGGTCGAGGGAGGTGATCCTGCCCCTCTACTCCGCTCTGGTGAGACCCCACCTGCAGTACTGCGTCCAGCTCTGGGGGCCCCAGTACAGGAGAGACATCGAGCTGTTGGAGCGAGTCCAGAGGAGGCCACGAAGCTGATCAGAGGGCTGGAGCACCTCTCCTATGAGGACAGGCTGAGAGAGTTGGGGTTGTTCAGCCTGGAGAAAAGGCGGCTCTGGGGAGATCTAATTGCGGCTGACCAGTACCTGAAGGGGCCTACAGGAAAGATCGTGAGGGACTGTTTGTCAGGGAGTGTAGTGACAGGATGTGGTGGGTTGAGCCTGGCTGGGGGCCAGGTAATGGGTAATGGGTTTAAGCTGAAGGAGGGTCGATTTAGATTAGATGTTAGAAGGAAATTCTTTACTGTGAGGGTGGTGAGGCACTGGCACAGGTTGCCCAGAGAGGTTGTGGCTGCCCCTGGATCCCTGGCAGTGTTCAAGGCCAGGCTGGATGAGGCTTTGGGCAACCTGGGCTAGTGGAGGGTGTCCCTGCCCATGGCAGGGGGGTGGAACTAGATGATCTTTGAGGTCCCTTCCAACCCAAACCATTCTATGATTCTATGATCTACCAGGTACCTAAACTGATCTTTAAATATAGCGATGTGGGTTTTTTGCAATGTGGGAATGAGAGTGAAACTGCCCTGCAAGTTTGAAGTGTCGTTTACAAGGGTTAACGTCTAATATCCTCCTTATTTTCAATGGAAACATCCGAAGGGCAGAGCCCTGCATTACAAATCTCCTTGGCTATTCTTCCCCAGATCGGTCATGTCAGGCCTGTGAAGGGGGATCTGCACGAGCCGGGGATTATAAGTGGGGAAATTGTCAGACACCAGCTCTTGACTATTGAGACCTGAAGGTCATCGCAGTAAGTCATTCTCAAGGCAATTTTCTCAGGAATTGCAGTATGGTCGTGGCTTTGTTTTATGACCTTGATGCCACAAAGTATTAATAATATCTTAAAACGAGCCCACCTGCAAAAAAAAAAAGTAGATTTGATAATTTGTTAGGTTTTTTGGTCAGTATTTATAGTCTGCTGAAATATCATAGCTTTTGGTGTGATACATAGGTATGGATGTGAGTGGGTGGGTTTCTCTGCCATACTTGCCTGTATCCCACAAGGAAATGAATTTTCAGTCTGTTGGGAGGGCAGCTGTTTCTATGACATTTTAAGCCTAGTTTGCAAATATCTTCATCTCTTTTCTTTAGCTATACATATAATTTGCATGTTATATGGGTGTGACATGGCTTCCTTCATATTTTTAAGTGTTTTTCACAAAAAGAGACTATTATATTTCCTTTCTTCAATGAATATCTCAGGTAGTAATCAGCTATTTCTATTCTTTTGCCACAAGCCTTCTTAGATGTATTGCAACAAATATAAAACAAAAGGTACAGGCGAATTACCTACTGGAACAGAGCAGAAGCCTGTTCAAGTGAACATCCCCCCTGAGAAACTGTTGTCATAGGCTCAAAGGAAGGAGAGGCAAACCTTAAGTGTGATATCAATTACAGAATCTGTTCAGAGAAGTTTTTTTCATTAAGAGTTAAGGGTTGTCTCATCCTTTTTTATTCTAATTAGGATTAACACAGCTACTGCTGCAATATAGTTATCTTAATTACCTTTAATATATTCTGGCATTGAGTTCCACAGGTTAATTTACCTTAATTGTATTTTTCCACTTGTTAGCTTCATATTTGTTGCCACCCTCCTCAGATTCTGTTTCTTCTAAAGAAGGTAAAGAAATGCATGATTTGCCTCCTTTCCTTTCTTTCTTTTATATATTCACAGCTAAGAAGTTGGCATTTTCCACCAGCCAAATCCAAGACACGTATAGTACATTGTCAGAAGCTAGGGCTGCAATGCACGCTGGCGGGACTGAGCCCTGGCATTTGCAGAGCGCGACAAAAAACAGACCGGCCGTTACTCACTGTGCACACCATGGGTCACCCTGTTGCAAACAGTGTGTGTAGTAGAGCGTGGTGTGTGTGGTACAGTTCTCTGTCACTGTTTTGAAGAAATAGAAACTGTGTTGGCTGTGCCATGTGCACTCTCTCTGCAGCGTAAGGCAGACTTGTCGGGAATATTGGGTGTAATTACTGTGTCTCCTCTTCCTAAACACGGTTCTTATGCGTCTGCATGCCTTTCGTTATGAAATGGAGTAAATGTAGGCTTTACGGGCATTGAGGACTGAGGGGTTAGTGGCTGTAGCGCACCCTGATGATCAGAGCTAGCTGTCGTTTCTGGCAGGACTGAGCATTTGCAATGTTCATTGAGCTTGTCTGTGGGTATTTAGGACTGAGACAAATATTAGAGCAGGCAGCATAAGCTATTTAATATGTACCTTCCACATTTAGCCTGGTCAACTCAAAGCACTTTACAGATTAAGTCAGTATCATTGTTCCTCTTTCACTGTTAGTGAAAACAGTTCTTGAGATGGAGGGAGTTTCTGTTTTATACCAGCAGTAAAACCAGAAACTAGATTAGAGTCCAATTTTCATGTGTCCCAGTACAGTGTACTATAGAAAGCCACGCTGGCAGCATTCTTGCAGTGATTCTTCCTTGTTGGAACATATAATACAATTTATGTAGTGCAATTAATAAAACTAAATTGGCAGGAAACTGAAGAAGTGTGTGCAAGTTCCTGGATCTGGGTTATACCATAGCATTTGACAGTCAAAATCCACATTATAAAGGATTTTCAGTAATATATATTCTAAAATGAAAACGAACACTTGGCAAAAGATCAGACTTTCTCAACCCTTCTGTATCCGTTTTAGTAAAACTGGGATTTTGGGGAGTCATGACTGCCCTGCCTGGCGATTGCTGCAGTAATATCCAGTCGCAGAGTGAAAGTCATTTGGGGCATCTTGCTACTCTGCTGTCACAAGACATATTATTTCTGTGTAAAGAAATCATCGCCTTTTTATAAAGACATCACACTGATTCTTTAAACTTTTTAATGTCACACAGAAAAATGACAGCTGGGATCTGTGGATGGTTGAATGGGTTGATGGTGGAGACATACTATGGTGGGAAAACTGCAATTCTAACATATGGTAGGGTGTTCCTCGATACCAGGATAGCACACTTCTGTTGCAAATGGATGTTTCTGTGGAAGGAGAACAAAATGCAGTTTAATTACCATCCAGCACTCTCCTGGAGACAGGGTATCAGCCCATTGCCTTGCATCAACACTGAAACAAGATGTGCTGTGGGTTTTGAGCTGTGTATTTATGCTGTGCTCATTGCTGCAGTATTTAAGTTAGGTTGGTTGGGGTCTTCGGTTGAAACCTCTCCTTAATTAAAAACATACATACGTTTGCAGGAAGTAGAGGGCAGCTAGTTATACTGTGGATGGCCTCCTACCTTGTGCGTACTCCTTAAGCAAGAAAATTGCTAATATTCCGCACCTCGGTATGGAGCCAGCACAGCTCTAGCAGAGCTCGTTAACGTAGACTTGTGTCTCACCCAGTAGGCAAAGCTGGCTGGGAACAACTAGCTTATCGGCTACCTTAATGACTAGAAATTAGTGGACTGTAGGTGATCCTGCATGGGACTGTAAGTCATGTAAACTTCATGCTTCAATTTTCTCATCTGCAACTTGTTACAAAGATTGTTTCTTGTGTGCTTTGGGATCTTCTGGGAAAGCGTGTCCTATGTTAAATTACAGTGCCTTTAAATTAAAGTGTCTTTTTGGGGATAGCCTTGTTTTTCTGGAGAATTAAAGGCTAAGAAACCAAAGTGGCAGGACTGGATGTTTCTGTGGTCAGTGCCAGAGTCAGGCCAGCTGTCCACACCAGCTCCGTGCATTGCCTGCTGGAGACATTTTAAAACTCTGGCTCTTTTCTAAGTGTCAAAATTGGAGCTCATTTCTCTCCCCTTCCCCAATAAACACAGCTTCACTTGTAGGTACCAAAATCTTTTTTTCAGGTTCTAGGCACAGATAGGAAGCTCTTTTGGCTTGGCTCCTGTCCCTCATCTTTGATCTTCTAACACGCTCCAATTCATGCAAAGGAAACGGGACTCTCTGGCCTCTCACAGGCACCACACATTCTGTAGCTCTGGTAGAAAACAGCTGGTGCTTCTACTTGGTCTGAAATAGTATTTGTATCAGGACCCAAACAACAGGGAAATAGACTGCTTTTTTTTTCATAAAGTTCAGGCTGGCTCCAATTTGTTACAGGCCCTGTTTGACCAGGTCGGAAAACAATAAATCTTCACAGCCCTGACAATGAGAAAGGTCCTGTGGCACGTATTTGGAGCAGCAGAAGAGGGGAATAATTTTTTGACATACAATGAAAAGTAGTAAGTGAGCCAGAAGTAATTTTGATTTGTAACGCACAGAGACAGAGCTTGGATGGTTTGCAAACAACCGGTGCTGGTATACATGATGCTTTGACAACTGGAAAAATGCAGAGTTGCCCTATTCTGAGTGATCTTTGTCTAGTTGTATTTTCCCGAGGATACGCTGTGCTACACGGGGCTATACAGAGAGTTACCAGAGGCTTTGTAAAATAGGCTGCAGCTTCACCTGATGAATAGGGTGTAGGACACCGTGCTGGGAGCTCTAAGGATGGCTTTCTTCTCTGACTTGCATGTGTATGAAAAGAAATGCATGAACGGAGTGAAGTACAACATGGTAATGCCCAGAGTCTGGCCACCCAGGTTCTGCTCCCAGCTGTGCTGCTGTGTTAGAGCGGGCATTGGGAAGAGAAACTAATCCCTCCCAATTTTGATTCCCGAGCCTGCAAAATATAGGGGATGTTTACTCACCTTTGAGGTCAGTAGGCATAAAAGTCCTTTGATTAGTGCAAGCCAGACTAAGTGCAACTGTCAATTGTCCTGATATTTTAAAAAAAGGACTAAGCAAAGGACAGCCTGATCTTTAGTCTCAATTCAGACAAGCAACAAGCTTTAGAGTAATAACAAAGAAAATGACAATAAATATGTGGTACTGGGATGGGATGGCTTACCTGCTACTTAACCTCTGGGTTGCTTTTTTACTCCCTCTCTACCAGGAATAAGATGTTATACTCATCAGTGCCAAATCTCCCTTCAGTCTCTCCATGCTCTGATCCTCCTATATTACTTTCTTTTGCTCATGATTAGTTATAGTTGTTCAACACTCAAATGTCGATGTTGACCAACGTATTTCTGTGTGGATGATCATGGATATGTTCGGGGTTTTTTTTCCATGACTGTTACTTCACCTGAAATGAGGAGCTTCATCTTTAGATGAAAAACTGGCAATAATTTACTGACTTTAAAAAAAGAGCTATTCCAAGTTCTCTACTGCCAGTGTGATCTTGTGTAGGTTGTTTGGACAAAGATGGTATCAGAGGACAGAATTTCAGGCGGCCTCCACTTAATGGGTGCCAAAATTCTCTGAAAATCCTTTTGCCTTTGGACTTGCGGATAGGGAACAGTCTTTGTGATGAAAATTACACTATTCCTTCGATCATGCAGTGTGGCCCATTTTACTGTGTTGCATTTGTGTGAAGTGCTGTCCCACATTCCTCAGAATCATTGCCACTGCAGCACAGTAGTTTACTTTAAAAATGTGGAACAACAGGAACCAGACTGTGCTAATGATTAAATTATACTGATGGTTGAAGTTTTAAGTAACAGTTAATGCACTAATTTCAGTATAGGAAATACACTAAAAAAGCAGTAAGAGCTCCTCTTGATCTTCATAATTAATGAGAACTGCCATGATCCTTCAACATATTTCCACCCACACTTGCTTTTATGTTAACAAGTGTGTAGGAACACACAGCAGTCAGCCTAGTAGAAAGCCTTCTTTGAGAGCGCTTTCTGTCACACTGCACAAGCCACGTGCACTCCCCTAGAAGGGTCCTGGAGCCAGGTCTTGCCCATGTTGAATCCTGGCCAACAGTTTAATTTCCTTCCGTGAAACAGAAGAAAGCCAGGCCTTCAGACAAGAACATACCTAACATATATGTCTGATCTACATGCACCCAAATAAGCATCATCAGCTGTGATGAGCATTTCTGGAAGGAAGATGAGTGGAATTCGTATCACTTCACTTTAAGCATCTCATTTGGCCTAACTCTTGGCTACCCCTATAATTCATGGATGGGAGCGGGCATTGTTAGAGAGCAATTAATCCATTTCAGATGTCTGCAATATGATGAGGGGAATTGCACCCCAGTGCCTGTTTCTCTGCACTCATTATATAAGAAGTCTAGACAGTTGGCTCAGATATAGATGTCTGAAGATAGATGAGAGGTTTCTTTCACCTAAGGAGATACCAGAGAATCTGCTGGATATTAGAGGCTTTGCAGCAGCTCTCGGTTAGATAACAAATGCCTGAAAACATGGCGCCACTTGGCTGAATTGTTGCAACTGTGCAAGATCTTAACAATTTAAAAGCTGTTTACAAGAAGTTTCAGAACTTTAGTCTTGGCCTAGAATGGGTAAGGCCTAGAGCAGTCACTGATCCTGAAGATAAGAAGTTCTTTCAGCAGCTCTGTAATCAAAGGAGAAAAACAGCTTTTCTTTAAATCACTGCTTTCATCTTGTTTCTCCCACCAATGCTGGAATTCTGTGCTCTGCCACCAAATGCAGCAGTATATTTATAGTGTCAGCTTGAATGAATAGTAAGAACTTACACTCTGGTTGCAGCCACATCTTTGAGACGATGGACGTCGCATAACTGCACGTTGACAGTAATGAAGTTGCACAATATTTTCAAATATAGTTTTTTCTGCCACCACTCAGTTCCCACAGCACATTGGCAGGGCCAAGGAGTGTATTTGGCAGGGATTTCTAGGCATGCAGCAGGGAAGAGGCTGAAAGGATTCAACTCTGAAGCTTTTGTGGACTTCTGGGATCCTGATGTCACTGCTTCATGTGGCTTATGTATGCTCTGTAGCCTTCAAATGTAGCTGCCTTTGGGGAATGACTGCAGGATCAGGGCTTTAGGAAGTGTAATCTATTGGTACATGACAAACCAAGTGTCTCATCAGCTCTTTGCAGAGAGGTGCTTCATCTCCTGCTGCTGACTAATAAAATGGAAAGATACTTGAACGCTTTGGTCATTTCTTTTCTGCTGTCCTCATTCATACAATACAGATAACAGCAAAACACAAAATGTTTACTCTTTTTGTTTCCCTAGATGCATGTGTGAGTTTTCCCTTGGTTTTAACATTGCTTTGTCTGTGTAATGCTTTGGTTTGTCAGGATAATTTAAAAGGAAACAGCTGTGAAGCTTTTTAGTGATCCCAACAGCTAATGCAAATACTCACCAAATCAGAATAATGGATCAGTCAAGCAGAGACAGTTTTGACTATCTGTGAGAAGCCACTTTTCAAAACAAAATATATATCGTATCCATAAAATAGGAGGGTAGTATGTAGCAGGAGGTTTATCAGGCAAATGTGCTAGCCCAGAAATGTCAGAGATTGCATACCAGCTTTCTACACGTAATGATTTAATTGAAAGTTGCAGCCCTGCTCACCTCTGTAAAATTGACAAGTCCTCATAGATTCATAGCTGAAACTGAAGTGTCTCTGACCATCAGTGCAGGGTTGTTCGCCTGCATGCGGCTCCTGTGGATAAATAAATGGTTGTTGGGAAATAGCAGTGCCACTCTGCATTTATTTTCATCCTGAAGCTCTGTTTGTGAGAAGCAGGTACGACAAAAGCTGAGGGATAGCTTTGTGAGAGAGCACTTGATGGCAAAGACACAAATTCAAGGCCCTAGGTACTTCAGCCAGATCAGTGCTAGTGCTCTGGCCCCGGATGATCTTTCCTTCTCTCCCTGGAAATTCCCCTGAGAAAGTTTAGTCAGAGAGGCAGATTTGTCAAAATGATTCAAGGAATTGACTTAAGAGCTGTGAAATTTTTCCAGCTTCATCTTACCAAAGCCAGTGGGCTCGATTCTCCTCTCGGTTTTGCATCAGCATTGCAGAACGCATGAGGGAAACCTGACTGCATGGTGCAGGTCTGCCTCTTCTTCAGGGAGCGTGCAGCGCCTGGCACTCGGATCGCAGGATGCCTCGAGCCACTACTATATAAAATATAATGGTCAGGACAATATATGACTATTTGCACACAAAGCCCTTGGGATGACCAAGTTCTAAAGAAGAAAATAGAAGTGCTTGTAAAATTCAAGACTTCTGCCGCTGAAATGGAGCAGCAATGAGAAACGTGCCAGCTTGCAACGTAGCGTGTCAGTCCTGGGCCCCTGTCCTGCAACAAGTCGAGACTGAAGACGGGAACGGCATTGAGCCACTGCGTGTACCACAGACTATTGGCAGGCAAAATATAAGCCCAGACTTGCTGACCTTTTTTGTCATAGTGTAGATATACGGCTGTAAATTAAACATTTATGTGGAAGTTTTTGTAATGAGAACAAATTAGCGTATAAAAGATACAGCATAAAACTGTGCAATTGATCAAAAATGAGAAGGTTTAACTTCTGAGCAATACCAGATTTGAAATCCTACCCTGAAGCACCTGAAAACATTAAAGAGGATTTTTTTCAAAACTGCTATAAATTTACACTCCTCATTCTTACAAAATGCATGACTGCATATAACGCTTCTTGTTAGTGTCTCTGGAGCTCACAAAGGGAGGTCACATCATCACTCCATTGCCGTTTTGATAAGGAAAGAAACTCAGACCGAAGGATACGAACTGGCAGAGCTGTAAGCCAGGAGCGAAGCCGGATGGAGAAGCAAGACCTCCGGATGGAGAAGCGAGATCTCCCGTTGGAGTCCGGAGCCCGATTCAGTAGGCACCTTCTCCTCTAGCTCTTCTCCTGGTGACACACTGTCTCCCTAGGCAACTACAGATTAGAGAGGAGACAAAAAATCTTGTATCCAGAACCACAAATTAATGACTTGAGCTTGGATGTAGGGAAAATACCAGGGAAAGACAGTGAACTAACAGTTGAAGCAGAGGCGTCGGAGTCAGGTGCTTCAGGTTCTATTTTTGACTTGGACCAGCCTTTTCTCTTCGCTTTGGCTTCCCCTCTGCAAGATGGAAAACGAGGATGCTTGCGGCTCCCTCATGGGGCTGGATTGTCTTGCTGAAGCCAAGGCTGTCAAATCTCATCTTCCGGATGATCCTCAGTTGACTTCAGCTTTGTTCTTCTCTGCTCTGCTGCCTGCACCTCCTTCACTTGCATCCCCGCTGTGCTTTCCTCAGCCCACATGCATGGTACGGAGCAGAGTCACAGCAACAAATCTCGGGACTGTTGCCAGGTGGGACCCTCCTGTTCCTGCATGGCCTGTAGCCTTCCACCATAGCATCCGATGTGCAAAATCACTGCTGTTGGGCGATGTGCGATGTCTGTAGAGCTACTAAAGTACGTTGGGTAGAAGCACTTCCACTCCTGTCTGAATTAAAGATGCAATCTCAGGGGATAGGCACTGGTATGACCCTGTGCTGTTGTGTCCCCATGAATGTCAGCCCACATACAGCTCTGGGAAGTATCAGCAGAGAGGTGATGAGAGACCAGTGATGATTATCAGCTCAGCCTAACCTTCCTGGCTTCAAATGAACGGGTTTCCAAGGCTGCAGGTGCTTTCTCTTTGCTCCATCCCCCAGAAAATCCCTGGTAATTAGGGCTCTCTCTTTTTTCCAGGACGCACCTCCAACTCCTCCTGCCCTTCTCGTATCAATCAAATCCGCTACCACGTAAATTCAGGTGTGCTTTGAGAGCTCCTCCTTTCCAGAGACCAGCCCCAGAGCCGCGAGGACGGGAGGCTGCATCTCAGCCGAGCAGAAGGTGAACTTCATCGTTATTTCTTTTCTAAGGAATGAGTCCCGAGGGCTGCAGGCGGCCAGGAGGAGCCTCCGCGCTGCCTTTCCACCCTCCCACCCGGCTTCCGGCTACGCCGGGGCCCGGCAACCAGGAGGATTTCGGTGCGGGGCGGCCCCGGGCCGGCCCCTTTGTTCGCGCGGGCCGCAGGGCCCGCCCGTGCCCCCGTAGGCGGCGGTCGGGAGGAGGGAGGGAGGTGGGGAGGGGGGAGCCGCGCTGCCGGCCCAGCATCCCCCGGCCCCGCATCCCCCTCCGCCAGCATCCGCCTCCGCCAATCCGGGCCGCCCGCCGAGCTCCCTCCTTCCCGGCTGGGCTCCGCCGCGGCCGTGCAGGGAGTGGCACGGCGGCCGCCTGCCAGGGGCTGCAGCCTGCGGCGGCACGGAGGGTCCCGCTCTGCTCCCCGGCGGGCTGCGAGAGGGTAAGGGGGATGGCGGGGAGGGGAGGGAGCGCCTCTGCGAGCCCACGCCGCGCCGGCAACAAAGGAGGGGATGAATGAAGGCGGCGAGGGAAGAGCCCGGAGGCAGCCGGGTCTGTGGCGCTGTCAGCGCCGCGATCCGCCGCTCGGGCTCCTTGTAGGAGGCTTGGCCGCGGGAAAGCATTGTCCTTGGTCGGGGGGGAAAGGCACCGTCCTTGTTACGGGCTGAGCTCGGTGCCAGGAGGGATGGGGCTCCCGCCGCTGCCGTGCTGGTCCCCTCTGCCTTTGCGGGACCGGGAGCACCCACCGGCCGGTGGGCAGGGAGCTCGGGTGGGAGCGTGCGGCGGTGGGGCTGGCGTGGTGCACACACAACACCTGCACACACACACACACACGGCTCCAGCCCTGACCGGCACCTCCGCGGCTGGGTGTTGGTTCGGTAGCAAACACACCCGCTGGGCTGGTCACAGCAAATGGCTCTGGCTGGGAGCAGCTGGAGAAGCAGGGGCCTGATGCTAGGAAGATGGAGATAAGAGTGGGTGTCATCATCAATTGCTCAGTGCTGAGCGAGTTTTGGTTTTGAAACGGGAGGAGAATTTTCTTTTGTCTCCGGGAAGCTGGACTGCTTGCTGGGCTCAGTCTCCTCTCTGGATTTTTGTTCTTTAAGCATTCAGATATCGACATTAACTACATGCTATAGGATTTGATGGGGTTTTTTGTCTGTGGCAGGGAGGTGTGCTTCTGAGGAAGGCCCCGCTGGGTCGGGCTGGTGGCATTCACGTACTGCTCGGGTTGTGAATGGCAGGGCAGATGGGGCAGATCTCTGCCGCTTGCATCTCCCGATACCAACCAGCAAATGGTCTGCATGAGGAAGCACCCAGGGATGGAGGCAGAGGCACGCGTTGTTATCTCCGAGGTATCTAGGCAGGCTGCAACTGCATTTGGGAAGTGCTGGGAGACAAAGCACTGTGTCAGCACCGACTGTTATTTGCCGCTCCGTTGAGCGTCAGTCTCATAGGCCTGCACACTCTGTCTCAGAAACTCATCCTGCTGGAATGGATGTCAAGTTTCACCAGCCCATCCGCCGCTGTTGGCTAGAAGCGTTTCCTTGAGGGTGACTTGCAATTTGAGAAGGATTGGGCTGTACGTGGACAGAGATATTTTTGGGGTGCCTTGTTGGCCTTAGCCTCTGCCCTGCTGCCTGCTAGGCAGCATTTCTCTCCCCAGCAGTGCTTCAAGAGAGCCCCTTTAATCGGCACGCATCAGTCCTGTCCTGTCATTGCTGGGGAGGTAATGCTTTAAACATGGTGCAGCTGCCTATTCTTAAACTTAGGTCTGGGATTTGGAGTTTTAAGACATTACCTGCCTGCTGTTATAGCCTGCCAGGGCTAGAAAAGAGTCTGCATCGAACAGCTGTGTTCTGATGAGAAGGTGTCACAGTGCCTGCCAGGAATCACTGAGAGCACAGGACTTCAAAGGCTCAGCCCTGAGACAAGCCACAAGTTAAACCGTTAGCACCAGCCATTACAGGCTGTGCTGGAACCAGTCTGTCATCTCAGGAGCGCTCTGTGTGTGGGGCCTGCCTTCAATTAAGGGAAAACCTGTGTGTTTCAGGAGGTGCTCTTAAGATAAGTATGGACTGGATTATCTACTGAGGCCGAGGGTTGGTATGCACTTCTCTTCTGCTTGGCTTCCTGCCGCCTCTAGCCTTGGAGGCTGCCATAATTTACTCCAGCAAGTAGCAGTTCAGTTCCTGGCGGTTCCTGGCGTGTTTCCTCTTTCTCCCCACTTGTGCTTTTGCTCTGCCAGAAGAAATGATGAAGAGCCCAAAGAGGGATTTTCCAGTGTCCAAGGATGCGGCTATGTAAGAGCATATATGATGCCAGTTCTTCTTCCCTTGTGTTACTGGGTGGTTAAAATTAGTAAGGGCACAAATTCCGCCTCCTGTTTTTATTTATCAAAATGCCTCCTCTATCCTTGAAACTCAGGGAAATGAATAATTTTTTTTTTTTTTTGGAGGGGGTCATAATTGAGGTTAGGACAAGAGACAATATATAAAGCAAGTTCCATCCCCCAGACACATGGTATCGGGACCACTCTGCGGAGCGTATACAATGCATGGAAGGTTTATATACTGACTTTTACAGCTCTGGGAAAGCCCAGGTACAGGTAGCTAGACCTGAACATAACTTGTTGCTAACCTATGTTAGATATTAGTATGGATTTATTTATAGAGATACCTATAGGTATTTATAGAGTTATCTATTTTTTAAATAAGTATCTTGTGACTTGTTTTCTCCTTCCATCTCCTAAGGGGTCTGAGCACAAGAATGACTAAGGAAGTTGCTGACATGGGGCGAGACAGCATGTTTTCACTGAGTTAGAGACAGCCAGCAATCTCTGGCGGCTGTTCTTTTATCGCTGTTCTTGTGATATGTACAGGAGAATTTCATGGTTGCTTGGGAGAGCACCCTGGCTAATAGTACTGGCAGTGTTGGACCCCAGCAAGACTGGGGCTTTGTTGTACTGGTCAGTTTTCTAAACCAACCAGATTAGGTTAAGTTGCTGAATAAAGAAAACAAACTGTCCCAGGTCACTGAAGAAGCCCAGGTTAGAGAGAGGAATTGGACTTGGTCTTCCTGAGTCCTGCTCTGATCCTGCCTTCTCCGTGCTACCGTCCTTCCCGTCCCACGTGAAAGCTCTCCTCTCTGTGGCTGACGGAGAAACACAGAAGTCTGTCAGTGTGTCGATGTACGACGTCTCTTTCTTCAGTACCACCCTGTTCTCAGAGCGTTGCCCCTGTTCTGCGGATATGACCCTCTGTGCTGTGTTTGTCTTTTGTACTTTGTTGAACTGCGATGCTAAACAGGACAAATCAATTTCACTTTCCTCATAGTTGGATTTTATTTCTTGCTCTTATATGATTGTGCAGTAGCTCTTGCTGTAGCTACCAGTGGAAAAATGACTTCATTTCATGTGACTCTGAGTCTGGCACCTTAAACTGATAATTACTGCTATTCCTGAAAAAAAATTCCAAAGAAACCCCATTAAAAAAAAACAACCCCACAATATTTTTGCATCAGACTTTTTGGAAATCATTCCCATGCAGTGGCATGGTTTTTGTTATCTCCTTCTAAATGAGTGAAACTGTGTGTGTAAAATAGCTGCGGTTGTTTCAGATGCAGCGTGAGCAAAGAAAGGTGTGTGAAGAAATAAACCCAAGTGTTGTCATATTTCATTCTCACAGATTTTTGGGGTTTTTTTACTTCAATTTGATGAAATCAGAAATGATGCTGACTTGATTAGGCACCGGAATTAGGTGGTACTTTCCTTTCAGTGACTGATTTTTGTTATGCTAGTGTTTACCCCCTGGACAGTTGTAGAGACCTGTGGTATGGACGAGCGAAACACCCTGCTGCAGATTCTGAGCCAGTGGTGAAACCCCAATCTCCTCGTCTGTGCTGAAGCACAAAGGGAATCTGAAGTTTGTTTGGTTTATTTTGAGAGTTAATGTTCTGAACTCTGATGTTCGGTCCCTTGATAATTCCATTTGTGCCTGGGAAAGCCAAATGATTATTTTTAAAAAGTATTTATTCTCTGTGTCTATAAAGTAAACACTTCGGAAAGACTTCCAAAATCCTTTGATGTGTTGGATATGCAGAGAGGTAGCGACGTCTAAAAGAGTCAGGCAACTATTCATCTCTACCACTGTTTTTTGAGTAAACTCGGGGAAAATCTTTTCCTTCTCTGTATCTGTTTCTCCCACGTACAAAATGAGTGATGCAGCTCTGACCTCCTTTGAGGTCTATGAATGAAATGCTCGTGAATATTGGGTATTTGGATCTTGGAACTATTTAATCATTTTTTGGTGCTTTTTAATCCCTCTCCTGTGCTCCCACGCACAGATCCTTTAAAAAGATAGTACAAATAAAACTGTATTGCTTGTGCCAGAGCTCTTGGTCAAAATTAATCCTATTTTATTTTGGTGAATAACTTATGTACTGTAGTAAAGGCTACATGGATATTGGTTATGCTGGAAGGGCTTCACAAAAATTTGGGGTGGCAGAAAGGTCAAGAGATCATCTGCTGTTCCAGGTTAGGTCTGTCTTCATCTCTGTCATTTAAGGCAGAGGTTTGAAGTTGTTTTTTTTTTAACTATTTTTTAAAGAATAGTGTGGGCAATTGAGGGAGTTTCTGCAGCCTCTCTGGACAGTCTAGTTCAGTCTGAACGATGTTGTAGTCAGAACTGTGTAGTGTGTGTCTTCCCTTTTGTTTTATTTGTTGCCATTGTCACTTTGTGTCTCTGCCTGTTATTGTACAAAGGATGAGTGCAAAGGTGTTGCATTGACAAAACCAGCACAATTTCTTTTGCAGCATAAACTTCTCTTGCAGCACATCCTCTGGAGGGGCAGAGGAAGGCTTCCTTCCAAACCAAGGCACCAACTTCTGGTGTAGTCACTAACAAAGGCTTTTTCTGGCTGATCTGTTCTTTTTCTTCCTTTGACATATTCCTCCCCCATTTATGTGTTGCATCATGCTCTGAAAACTTCTGTGTCCGCCAATTAGTGCTGGAAACTTTTCAGCAATCCTGACAGGCGCAAAAAGCAGCTGCCTGTTGAAACAGTGTTTTCCCATCCCTTGCAGACTCCCATTCGTGACCTGCGAGCGCATCCCCTGGATGTCCTGGCTGGGGAACAAACCTCCCTAGGAAAAGAGGCCTCTCCTGGAAGATCTGGATGCGCACTTAAATCATGAGTGCGGTTCATGGGCTTTTTAGCCTCATATTTGGCTGTCATACTGTGTGCTATACTGCCTCAGTGGCTCTCGTCAGCCCTCCATGTGAAGCATATCCTACTGACTGAAGTCTGCTCCTTGACTATATTTAGCATATAGCTATTTGTTTTATAACTGGGATCCTTACTATGCAAACTGGAGTAGGTCAGTCCGTAACCTTGAATATATGCTTCCCCCCCCTCCTTTCCTCTGGACTTCTGTTTCCCAGCTGGTGAGTTTGGGATGTTCTAGCAGATGACCAATCTGCCAGCCATTCCTCATGGAGATTTAATGATGGACGATATGGCACAAAAAAACAGGCTTGTGTGGAATATGCTGCTGAGGCAGGGGAAGCTGTTTTGCCTTATCAGGTTCATATTTTACATGTCCATTTACGTCGGCTTTTACTGGGATCTATGAAGTAGCTTTTTGAACTTGCTAAATCTCTTCCATGGGAAAAATTTAGAGCTTATATGTATATTTATATATATATTTTTAGTAAATGATACTGACAATAAGCAGTAATTATTAACAATAATTCCTTCTGCAAGCTTAATCTTGATGTCTCCAAAGGATCCGCAAGCACTTTTTCCCTTTTTCTTTCTGAATCCCTGCTTGAAGCACATTGGCTAGATGATAGGAAGGTGTGGGAGCACTTGCAGCACGCTGACACGGAAATGTCAAAGTCAAATGGTGCTTCTGGGTTATAATATGGTTCAGGTTTATGGAGTGCTATGATATACTGTGCCTTAGGGTGCCGGGAACATTGATTGCTATTGTTAGAAGAAGTGACAACTTGGTTTTTGCTCTTCCTTTTTGGTTGAAGCAGGACCAGTCTGCATTAAGAGATGTTTTGCCAGCGCTCTGCATCGTAATGTACTCAGGCTGCTGCTTGTAACCACTCTATACTTGCTTGGCTAGACGAAATTATATCTTGATCTCTGTACAAAATCGTGATTGTGGTCTTGCCTGCATTAGAGGAGAGATTAGCGACACTTGCGGTGTAGAAACAGCTCGTTTCTGTAAGCAGTGAAGGAGCAGCTGGGGACACACGGCAGCTCTGTAAAGCTCTGGCTAGAATGTGCAGTGCGGTGGGTTGATCCATCTGTCCTGCCTACCTGCACGTGGGCTGGGTTCACCCCACCAGCATCGCTCTTATCTCCAGAGATACCAAACGTTAAATCCCGTTTTAGCACCAATCCAGCCAGCCAGACCTGTTCCTTTTGGCTGCAGGCATCTATACATCCAGCACTGCTCTATGTGTGCTTCCCAATGGCACGGTAGCGTGTAGATGGAAATGCTGATTAAAACCAGGCTGTGGAGCAGTGCAGCTCTTGCAGGGTCTCGATTGACGGCCTTTCCCAGATGTGTGTGCGGTGACAGCCCCTCTTGTCCTAGCCAGCCCAACAAGTCTTGCTGGAGCACGGGCAGCACATTGTGCACATTCAGTCTCCACACCTGCCTTGCAACCTGACCGTGTAGAATGGTATTTTCTTTTTTCACCCCTAGAAACTGTCACCTCTAACCTCCCCTGGTATAAGGTGCTAGGTAGCCATCCTATGGTGCTGTTGTGGCTTAGAGGCTTTGAGCTAGGATCTCTCTTTCTCCACGGCCTCTGCAAGGCAGATGGTAAGGTGGGGGTGAGAGGAACCACAGGGAGGGAGTAATGTAACAATGTTGACGGGTAGGATCCATTTTGATATAACTTGCCAAAATGATTATGGTTTTGGTAACTGATAGGGGTGCAATTTGAATAAGAGATGTGTTCCTTCTTGTAACAGGTTTGTGAGCTATCTAAACTCCTAGGTTTTCTAAGCACCTTTGTACTGGAGTTGGGGGTGGTGAAGTAGGAAGCTCGGTAACTAATGCACTGTCCGAAAGCAAGCTTTCTAGAATACTGGCCTCCCTGTCCCCACCACGGGTTATGGTGGGAGTCGTGCAGATATGTTGGTGTCGGCTGAGGTCTGAGGAAATTGCAGTATTTGTAGAGGCTCAGGAGAAAGCAGCAATTAGTGCTCGTAGCCCTGGGGTCAGCGTCTTCAGTGGGAGGCTGAGTGCGGACTGGTGAATCAGCAGGGAGGAGGAGGGTGCTCCAGGGAAGAACTGTGTCCGGCACTGCTCTGCCTCCACCAGCACCACGATGGGAAGCAGGGTGCTTGAGTGCGGGGGGAGTGATGGGGCTCACACAGTGCCGTGGTGCTCCAGGGAGAGCGGGTTTGCTCCTTTGTAGCATCTTCGGTTTGGTGATATCAGATCTTTCAGTAGGTACCAGTGGTGCAACTCTCCCGGTCTACCACCTTTCTATTCACCAGCTCGGTCCCATTATTATCTCTCTAAGTGGAAAGAAGATTACTGTGGCAGAAGAAAGCAGGAGTCCTGGCTCAGTGCTGCATTTCAACTCTGAGATGATGGTCTGTGTTTCCTTTCCAGCTCACCTCCCATTATGTCTCAGCTTACTCTTTAACAGTCAGAGTGCGAAGGTGGGTTAGTTATTCTTTCAGCTTTTGGGAACAGTTGCTTTATTTCAAGGAATGAAATGATGTTAACTCATAGTATTTGACATAGGCCTGGTGAGACGTCACCTGGGATGCAGCGTGCATTTCAGGTTTCCCATGTCTAAACCAGACCGAATTCAAGCGATGCAGGTTTAGAGAATGTCTCCGAAGATGAAGCAGGAAACGGTGAGTCTCGTATCTTGGGACCTCTCCAAGGAGAGCTTTGCTTGTTCAAAATGACATAGTGAAGGCGGAGAAAGGGCAAAGCTGTCTCATGGGGGCTGGGCACAATGGGAGAGTGTCAGAGTTGTGCAAAGGGCACAGTAGGTACGTGGGCAGAAGGTGGGCTTGAATAAATCTGGGCTGGCAACTGGTTGGGGGGTTCCCAGCCAGCAGAGGCTGAAACCAACACTGTAGAACTGCAGGAATGAAAAACCTTGTAAGGTAGAGTGTAAGGTAGTTGTGCAACTAACGGAAAGGTGTTGCATGAGGTTCACGGTAGGCTCTTCCTATCCTGTATCCCTGTCTGAAGGTTCAGCAGCTTGTGGTGAGGAGGCAGGGTCCGTTTTCCCTTACTGTACGTTGTTTGCAGTGGGGCTTTTTTGAGGGGGTTCTGTCAGAGTTCCCCTGCAGTGCCAGTGGCCTGGGCAAGGCTTTGCTCTCGTTCCCGCTCCAACGGCCAGGTCTCACTGCGTACCGAATTGCACTAAATGTGTCATCACGTTAACGTGATGACTTTTCCTAGTGCGCTTGAGAATGTGTGTGTAGATACTGGGCAGCATTAGTGGGACACAGCGGGGGCTTCAGTGGCAAGCCCAGTGTGTCCCCAGGCATCTTCTATTGCACCAGAAACATGTTGCATTCTACTCCTATTTTCTTTGCTAGCTTTAAATCAAATAATCTGCAAGTTTAAACTGGTACAACTGCACTACCATCAGACAGGCTGTCATAACATTGCACTGAAACTGAAATCAAAATTCCTAGTTTCAAAAAACTTAAATTTGCAAAGAGAAAGAGAAGAAACCAGCGAGGCCAGTTGTTTCCTATTTTCAGCTCTTTGTTGCTCCAGCCTTTCAGTTACAGTCTACAAACCAGGGCTGGTTTGCAAAGTCGTCTTCATTGCAGGTGCAAGTTGTAAAAAGTGGGGGGGGGGGGGGGGAAATCAGGGTGATAGAGCCCTGGGTCCTGTTTTTGTTTCATAATCAAGGTCCAGGGCAGAGGTAAGATTACAGAAGCGCACAAATCAAAGTCTATACGTTAACCTGAGCTCCAGTGAATAACAGATTAAGTGCCAGGGTGAGCTTTAATGTTGCACTAAATCAACCAGTCAAAAGCCAGGAAATCCAAAAGTTCAGATCCTTCTGTAGCTCTGCACAGGGTGCGTAGCATGGCTGAGTTATTATATAGCTCATATTTAATTAAAGAAATCGTTTCTCCAATCGTAAAATACCAAGCCATTTTAATGGAATATGTTTATCATGTATCACTCCTTTCCTGCACTCTGCCTGCTCTCCTCACGTCTGTTTTCCAGATACTGCTTATGACAAATAACACTTTCTGTGAATAGGAAGCTTTGGATTTTGCCAAAGCCGCTTGAATTGCAGAGAAACCTTTCATGGCATTGAATAGCCTTTGGATCAAGTCTGAATTGACCTGAAGATAGCAGTTCTGAAATCTCTGTGTATATTCTGTTCCCTTCCCACGTGAGCTGTGCAATTTTGGTGTCATTCCCCAATATATTTCTGCAGGGTCACTGTCCCCGGCCCCCAGGGCTTAACTCCGGGGACCAGAAACTCCTGCAGATCCAAGACCATCTCCAGGGTTTTTCCCACAAATTAGACATAGTTTTTCTCTGCAATTAGTGCAGAATTGTTGCTATCTACTCTATCAGTCTTCAGTAGGCGTTTTGCCAGCATGGGGAGCATAAGCTCATCAGCAAGTCCATAATTACTCCTCAGTTTGTATATAATGACTTCCTTGAATGTCCTTCATTTTTTTCCCCTTACTTTGCCTCAGGTTTTGCATTGTGGTTTTTAGTTAGTGTGCAACAGGATGTTTTTGCTCATTCTTCCTTTAATAACCATTGTTTTATAACTAAATCACAGGGTGATTAGTCTGTCATGGTGGTTAGAACTAGCTTAAAAAATTTCTAAGCTTTTAAATAAAAGGCCTCTAGGCTTTCCCTTTGCAGTCTGTGCTAATTATAACAAAACTTGAGTGAGAAAGAAGACTAAACACAGGCTTTTTTAGAGGTTAACAACCTTTCAGACATGCAAGGGAGACTACATAGTAATAACAGAGCTTTATTGCTGAAGAACCTATGAATTCTTCAACTGCAAGGAAGAAAAAAACCTGATAGCTGACAGATGATACCAGGATCCCCTGGTTTTCCTGGTGTGTAACTAAGGCAATACATTAATTTTTTTTTCATTCCTGAAGTACTCTACCTCTGTTCCCTCTATGGGAGAAGGAAATGTTTTCTTGGGAGAGGACTCTGACCTTAATTAAGAATGAGCGTCTCTTATTTCCTCTATACTTCAATTAAGTGAACAGATTTAATCCTAATCTGCCATGTGCTTCAGAATAGGTTTTTGATTGCTTGTCAGAAGGAGTAACTAATCGGAGAAGTGAGAAGGCAATGGTATGATTACCTTGGATCGGATGGAACATCTTAAGGAATTAAGAGATAAAATTGCCCTTTCTTCTCAGCATAATCTCTGTTTAGCAAAGCTGCAGCTTGGATTTATCAGATCTTGTGTCTATGTTGATCAGATTCATTTCCTACCCCTTTAGCAGAAGACTGAGAGGTTTGAGCCTGGCCTTTGGATTTTGATTTCAAGGAAATTTCTCTTCTTAAACCCCTGGCCCATCTTTGCAGCGTGGCCGGGGTTGTGGGGTCGTGACCCTGGGCCACCAAATCTTTACCTGTCCTTGCCTCTGGCGTGGGGTCAGTTGGGCAGTAATGTGTCCTGGAGTAACGACCCTAGGAGATGGAGCTTTGTTGCCTGAGAATCTCATTTTCCTGGAGCAGGGAAAGTGCAGAAAAGCTTGGAAATATGAAGTGGATGCAACCAAATGCTCAGAAACAAGAAATGAAATAAGATACTGATTCTTTTTGAAGTTACATGAAGTTTAGGCTAGTAAGGGTTTTGTATAAGGCTTAATAAATGAATACCAGAGTTGGCACTGAAAACTTTTTGCTTATTGTTGAAGAGAGTGAAGAGCTCCTCCAGCCATCAGTGGAGCAAATCCTTCTCTAGCAGTTTGTTTTCAGGGAGATGTTGGGCTCCAGGTTCCGTTGTCAGCATTTACAGTGCCTGGTGCTGAAGGTTTCTGCAAGCAGTAATGCTGTTTGCAGCAGAAGGCTCCGCATGGGGAGTGCGACGCCTGTGAGAATGAATTGCTGGAACTGGCAGTTGCGTGTCTGCGGGGAGCAGGGTTGTTCTCGGGCTGTGCTAAGGTAGGTTTGCTCTTGTCCAGAGTCCCAGGGGGTCTTGAATGACAGAACCAAACCCAGAAACCTGCTCAATGCTCTGTACTATTTCTGAAATAAAAAGACAGAACATGGGTAGAAAATTAAGTTCCTGCTTTTCTGCTTAACGCCTCTGAATATGAATGCAAAGGATGTGTCAAAACTGAAGTGCTGTTGGACCTTCCCCAGCTACCATTGTGTGGCAGCGTGCGGGATTGTTTCCCTTTCCTGTAGAAGACAGGGATTTACCTTGCAGGCATAAAATGCCCTTTCCACTGCTCCATATGGAGTCGCTGTTATTACATTGTCAGAGCAGCTGCAGACAGAATTCCTGGTCTTTCCAAGCTGCATGTTTATTACTAATGCAAGAGTCTTTGTGCGGATTCAGCCACACCTCCACATCATCTTCAGATAGCCCTGAAAATGGCTGAACCTCCCCTTGTGTTCCCTGCGCTTGCAGATGTGCTGCCATGGGGCTGCATCCCAAACCCTGGGATTCCTCATCCTTACGTGAGGAAAGCTGGCATAGTGTTTTAAATAATTGCACAAACAATTGCTTCTCAAAAGATTATCTTAGACAGGAGTAGATAAAACCAGAAAGACTTTATTGTGCAAACCTTTCCCTATCCAAATATTTGTCTTTGAAGTCACTGGTTGTTTGCATGAGTCAAGATTGTTTAAAAAAAAAAAAAAAAAGTGCTTTGCTACTGCTCTGCATTGTCTTTGTTTAGCATTAACCTTTCGTACAACATGATAACTTTGATTTCCTTCAGTCTGATAACTAGATACTGTTCTTTACCTTTTTTTTTTATGGGCCCTTCTCCTGAAAAGGTGTGTGCATGACTGGCTGCGAACTTCAAATTTAATTTCTTACATGTGGATTTCCAAACTTAGAAAATTAGAAACCTAAAATTTGGTACTCACTTTTTTGGCTATGTATTTAATTTTAAGAAATAAGGAGTTATTTCCTCACAAAATATTGTATACATGCAACTGTTACAACAGTGTTCAGATAGACCCAGTCTAAACTCCCCTTGGGTCTGCATTTGCAATGAAATCCCTGTGCCTTGCCTAGGGTTTCGTGTTGGGTAAACACTCCTTACATCTAGATCCATCCAGAAGGAAGCACCAGGCACAGGGTGGGAGTCAGGCCAACTCAGCCTGGTGTCTGGAAACCTGTTCCTGTGTCTTGCAGCTGTTTCACTCAACATGTCGAGGTGAACAGATCCTTAGATTGGCGTTTACCCACGAGGGCTTTCTTCTGGGGAGCATGCTGAACCTGGGAGCCCACTTTGTTGCTTATGTCCATCTTGAACGGGTATTCCACGTGGCAAGCAAGTACTCATGTGCCTTGTTAAGGGTAGGAAGGGTGGATGAAGCAGAGAAACTGGTGGGTAAGCTGTATTGCCAAGACTGCCAAAGGCTTTTGCTTCCAACCCTTGTTTTGTGTTAGTCATCTGCCACATTTGAGAAATAATTGAAGTCTAAGCTTCTTCAATTGTTTCTCTGTTTTTAATGCGTGCTGTTCTGATGCCTGGCCAGCGTTGTGGGTACTTGTGTATCCAGATATATTGCTCCTGGTGAAAGGTATTTTCTGGATGTACATCTGTACTTAGTTAAGAACTGTTCCCCTTTTTGAATCTGAGCTTAGGTGACTCAGATCCAGCTGTCCCCTTTTCTGATGGAAAGACAGAGAACAGAATATTTTGGTCATTTGAAGCAGGCTTTCATATTGTACATTCCTGGGATGCTTTTCTTGGTTGTGGGAACAGACAGAACCATTCATCCCAGTATGAAAAGATTGCAGGAAGAATCTAACGGAGATCTAGAAAATCCTTTTAATCTATGTCATCTTGGAAAAAGAAGAAAAACAAAATAAGCAGAGCTGGTGGCCCCAGAGTATCCACAGGGACAGATGGGTTCTTCTTACAGTGTCTGAAGAAAGTCACATTTCCATGAGGGTATATGGGAAGGCAAAGCTTACAGCTTGTGCAGGTAATATAGGGGGTAGGAAAGAGAAAATGGCTCATGCGTTATGCCACGCGCGGCATCATATTTGCCTGTGTTCAGCATCTACTGCTGGAAACAGGTTTTTCAGAAGGGCTCTGTTAATAGAGCCTGTTGGGCTGCCGAGGGTACATACGGGAGCTCAGGGCAAGTTGTTATCGCTAATGGAGCAGGGCAGTGCCCTGTGGAGATACTGGCCTGCGTCCCAGGCCGAGGATATTTCTGCAGCATAAAAGCTGCATCCCTCAGTTGGACGATAATGTGGGACTTGAATGGCTCAGGGCAGCGCCGCTCAGCGTGGTGGAGATGACCTAATGGTGTAATTCGGAAGAGCTCTGTGCTCGGCGTTCAGAGCTTCCTGAAAATCTGCTCATACATTTTTCTGTTGAAGGAGGGGAGAAACTAGTAACAGAGAAGGAGTATCTGTCCCTAGCAGCAGCTGTAGACTTCTTTAAAACATGTCCCAGATGTTTATTTTTATCTATGTATTTCTAACGAGCTGCATTTATGGTAAAATTTTCTCAAGTTCATCCTCATTCCCCTGTGTGATAATGAGCGTGCAGGTACACGCTAAGGCAGTCACCCCTGTGTCCTGGCTTTGGCTTTGGTCATTCTGCAGCTCTTGGAGATGAGAATGAACTTTAGATACGTGAGTTAACCCCAGCAGACTTTCCTACGAACCGAGCGGGGCTGGGCATGCAGCGGGTGTTGGGGTGGGATGCAGGGTGGCACTTCAGAAGTTTTTGGATCTGGTGTGTGGCGTGGAGCCCCCAGTATGGCTGTGAACTAGTCATGGTGAGTGTATTTCTGGATAAAAGCAGCTATCTGTTTAGAGGGTAGCTTAATTAGCAGCCTGTGGAGTCCATTTGTTTTTTCAGCATTAGTATGTTGAAAGCTAATGTGTTTGCATAAAGGATTCTGGCAGAAATCTTTATGCCGTGGGAATGCATTTCCCCTTATTTCTCTCCCCCTGCGTAAAAATAAAGTCCAGTCATCCTGAGAAGGAGCAGAATATCACAATATCCTGTGACTTGTGTGGCCAGCTGATCTTCAGGGATAATGAGTAGTGGAGAGAGAGAATGAAGTGAAGCTCCTCATCTCCTCATAGATGAGCAGCAAAACAGAGGAACAGACTAAATCCACTGTCTCCCTAAAGTTTATGTGGTTCTGGCTGCAAAGTTAGGGATCCAGAGACTCCCTCTAACAAAAGCCTGAAAAACTGTAAAATATTTTTATTCTTCTGGCATCCTTTCCTGCTTAAATTCTTCTCTACCACTGTTTTATCCTTCCCCTGTGTCCTTTAATCCTTCCCCCATCCATATTCCTGCTTGTGGATTCAACCAGCCATCATCTTTTAGCTGGAAGAACCAGCATCCCCAGCTTGCTTAGTCTCAAGTACAGCATCAAACCTTGTAACCAAAAGGTAGAACTGGGCGATGAGATGTGTAAATCTAGGAGTAAGGGTGTACTGTGAAGAGAGCAAACCTTCAGGCTGAAGGTGATGAAGATGGGGTGAGATCTCTTGTAGAGCACATCACCAGCAGAAATCAAGTTGCTCTGTAAAATCAAAGCTAGCCCTGGGCAAAATATGTCCTGTGAGATGGAGTGGGTGGGAGGGCAATGTCTGCCTTGACAGGTCAGAGGAACCAGGCTAATCAATGTTTCTCACCTCCAGATTCTACTTGTCTCTCTATCTTATGCTAAAGGGAGCTGGAAACTGCAGCCTCCTGCCCAGCTCTGTGGCAGCATCTGGTCTTCGCTGGCTCTGTTGCAGGAAGGCTGTCTTCTCTCTTCCTTAACAAGAACTGCTTGCTCTTGTCCATTTTTCCTGCTTCTAGTGACGTGATCGGAACGTCCTGCTTCTCATAAATGGCCCTGACTTCTGCGTAAGCGAAACATTCCCCAGTTGGTGCTGTGTGCAGGTGTCTGAAGCCACCCCAGGTGTTGAAACACCCTTTGTGGGGGACATGGGGAAGAGATGGGGCTTGATCCCTTGGGTTTTCACTTGGGCTCCCTCCCCAGGCTCTCTGCTGATCCCTCCTTTCTTTGTCTTGCTGAGCCGGTGTGGGATGACTGACTGCTATTGCAGAAACCTTTTTGGTGTCTCAGATATTTGTGAGCCCTCAGGAATACAGTTTTGGAATTCTCCTTGTGGTTTTTCCTCCTCTGTCTGCTTGCAGCTTTCCCTGGAGCGCTGCCAGCCCTCCCCTTGCTCCGACCCAGCCTGTGTTGAAATCCTTACTCATGCCTTAATCACTTCCCGTCCCCGCTATTGCAATTCCCCCCTCGCAGCATCTGTAAATCTTTGCTACGTTAATTCTCCGGAGTGCTGCCTGCAGCAGGCTGCCTCCTTCCTCGGCCCAGGAAGCAGGTCTGGGCGTCCCCTGGCTCCTGGCTGGTCCTTGGTTTCTTCTCCTTGCGATCCCCTCTGCCGATATGTCAGCGTTGTCCCTGGCTCGCTCTGCTGCCACCTCCTTCCCTCTGCATCCCAGCCTGCTCAGTCAGCCAGCCTTAGCTTCCTTTTGGCTGATACTCTCAATTTTTTGATTGTTTTTCTTTATCCATTAGGAATGTTTTTGCATTTTTTTAAAGCGACTTAGTCATTTCCTTTATTTTTCTTTTCTTGTCATAGAACTTTTTGCTTGAGGAGTTGTGTGCTTGTTGATGCAACATCCTTGCAAGGAATTCGGAGGTTTTATTCCATTTTCCTACTGGGAAGGGAGTGGTATAGGGAAGCGTTATGTGACTTCACTAATGAGTAGTTGGTAGAGCCATGCTTAGGTTTCAGAATTATTTTTTTTTCCAGTCTTAGTGCAAATCCGTGGGGTCAGATGCCTTCTTTCTGTAACAAGCTTTTGGATTTGTCCTTAAGGAAAGGAGCTGAAGGCCCCATCTCAGACACTGGCCTCTTCTTCTTCGTGTCAATTTGGAGCGGCTGCCCTGAAGTCTTGTGAACACGGGGACCATGCACCAACGGTCTGGTGCTGGCGGTGGTTAGTGTGCCTTTGGTAAGGGCTCCAGCTGCAAAACTGGGTTGTGGCTGATGCGTGAACTGAGACTTTATACCTTAAAACCAGTCAACAATTTCAGTCGCTCAAATCCCAAACTGAATTTAAATTCAGGTTTGGTGGTTCTAGGAGGTTTCAGCTTTGGTCCAGGACTCCAGGGTTAGAGTGAGACTGCGACATTGAGGACAAGGATGTAACATTAAGATGGGATGTGAAGGAAATGATCACCCTTGTTTTACAGGAGAAGAAATGGAAGATCCTGACTGTCGCAGGGATGTGAGGAGGGAGCTGGGCACTGCTTTCTGTTCAGTGCTCTCCCACCCATTCTCTATCTGATTTCTTTGTGCTCTTCTCTCCCAGGTCTGTGATGATGGAAGAAGAGGTCCATCATCGAGAAGCCTGAATGGTGATTCCCGGGCAGCTCTTTGAGACACTGGCAACACGAGCCTGAGATACAGCAGACAGCAAACATGCTGAAGCCGAGTGGACTTAAAATCCCCGGCCGGGCTGGGAAGCACTCCAGCCCGGTGGGACGGGCGTCAGGGACCACTGCAGCTGCTGTCACCACAGCTTCAAAAGAAGGTAAGGACATAATTCAGCAGGGGCATGAGCTGATCACCTGGCTTAAAGGCAAGGGCCTAATGGTGCCAGTGTTTAACAGGATGTGAAATTCCCCACCTGTACGTAGATTGATTGTGAGCATGGATCGAAACAAGTGTAATTGGGTGAGTAAATGCTCCCCGCCCCCCCTCCCCCCCCCCCCCCAGGTAGGGCACAAACCAGGCAGGTTGTGGGGTGGCTGGGAGACAGATGGATGCTCGCATGTTTAGGGCAGATGGAGGTGCTGCCTCCTGTCTTGCTTGTTTTCCTATGCATACCTGTACAGACACTAACATTTGGAGAGCTGGTAATAATTAGGGAGATGGGAACCTCACCAATGAGCTGCTTAAGCACCGTCCTACAGCCATCGCTTCTGGTCTCTGATAATGCAAGTGTAAGAACCAGGCACTTAAGGTGATTTGTCCTGTGCTGATTACCTCAAGTTAGCGCCTTTGTTTGAACAGAATCATTTTAAGCACTGGGATTTGAGTAATGACTTACCTAGATTTACATATACACACTTTACTGTCTGTTGATCTATACCCACTGTATACATAAGCTATACAGACTGCCATTATGCAGTATCATTAACAGTTCAAAAGCATTTGAGATGTGTTTTGCTTTGGTCTCATTTTTGTGGCTTCTTTGACTGCTGGGTTGCTTTTTTTATTAGACGTAATTTAGCAAATATTCCAGGTGCAAGTTTTGTACATAATGTTTTTCATTTCACTTTGTTAAAAAAGATTTTCCTCTTGGTTCTGGGGGAAAACATCAGGATGATGTATGTCCTGTCCATCGCTTGTACATTAAGTATATTACACTTTCATTCCAGAATGTCGCTGGTTGCTTCTTGAGATCTGCCAACCTCTTGTCCCATAATAATTCAGGCTGCTGCCCACATGCCTGGTTACTTTGCTGTATGTTTCAGTCCCAAAAACATATAGCATTTGGCAGAAGCAGGAAAGCCTTGTACCTGTCAGACAACATTTTTACTATACTCTGGCTCTGCCCTGTTGTTACACATCAGGGGCTCTGCTTTGCCCGTGGACTTCTTCAGCTGAGCTTTCTCTTCTTTCAGTGACTGATAGTGTATAGATCCTCTCTCCCACTCTGTAAATTCTTTCCTTGAACAATGCTGTAAAAGCCATAGTTTTAACTTGGTTTTTTGCACATGTGCAAGGTCTTGTTTGAGGGGCCAGTCACTGTGTGAGATCATGGGCTGAGTCCCAGCCCCTTTGGCGTAAAACAGCATTGCAGGGAGTGGAGCGGCACTGCTCTTCCTCGGTCGAGGACTTGACCCTAGATGTAGAGATAAACGTTTGAGCTGCACTTTCCTGTGTTGAAGTCGGGTTTTAATACTAGAAAGACTCATTTCTTAATTTAGTATCCAAATCAAAGATACTGAAGTCTCCTATCTGTTTGCTAGAGGGAAGCACAAATTGACAAAGGAAATTCTTAGGATAAGGTTTCTAGGTTTGGCTGTTTATTTTGCAGTCGTTCCCCAGACCCGTGTCTGTATTTTCCCCCTTGTTTCTCCTAGCACCTAGCTGTGATTGAGAAATGAATTTGAAGGACTCCAGTGAAATGACTATTGTGCTACCTGTTGTGAATCTCTCGAGGTGCTTCATGCTGGGTTTATAACTGCAGTGCAGTGTGGGGTTATTGTCAGCTGATTTTTATCACTTTAAAAAAACCAAAACAACAACACAACACCCAAAAATGAGAGAAAAAATCCCAGGGCTGCCTTCCCCTTGGAGGCTTTGCACAGAGGCGTCTCAGCAAACACAGTCGAGGCATGTGTTGCGGTATGAAAGAGTTAGTCAGCGTGGATAGTCAGCACCGGGGTCCGATGCAGCCTTTCAGCTGAATGCAGCGCTTGTTTGCTGGAGCTTCTTTGTGCCTTGTTCAGCTCGAGCCATCCGTCACAGTGATAGATGTGCAGCACAGCCGGCTGAGCACGGGCAGAATCTGCACCAAACTGAGTGTGACCTTTGCCTGAGAAGTTCTAAAATGAGTTTTTATTCCTGGAAAAATGCGTATGGAGAACGGTAGAAGTCTCAGGATGGTGGGTTGGTACTGTGCAACCACTGTGAGCTGTGCTGCTGTTCCTCTGCCTCTCTGGACGGTGCAGGGGGCTTTGCAGGAGCTGTGGAGCTGCCAGAGCAGCCCCAGCACTGAGCTGTTCGTACCTGGAAGGTGAGAACAGAGCACAATGGGGCTGTTTACCCAGCGTCTGCTAGGCGGATGGCTGCAACAGGGCTTGTAGCGTCATATTTGACGTCATCTCTAGCATCATCTTCTTGCTCTGTCCCCTGCACAAGAGCTACTGCTGTATCTGTGCATGGCCTGTACCTGCAAATCTCTCCAAAGGCCTGGCCAGCCCCTTGCTGCCTCCTGCTCCTCTCTAATGCTCATCTGAAGTGGTGAGCAAAGCATGTATCCCAAAGTCCTGTTGCCTCGCTTATGTGCCTTTCTCTGAGAGCAGGAGCTGTGGGGCCCGGCCACAGCACAGGCAGTCATGGGGTTCAGCCTTTGGCAGGGAAAAACTCCAAGAGAAAATATTCTTTTCTTCTGTCAAAGTGGTTTCTTTGTATTTCAGAGCCAAGTGTCCACATCACTAAAATCTTAACCACAGCAGACACTGACATAAACTTTGAGGATACCTGCAGCCAAAGGATCTGGTGGTAGATGGTCCTGGAGACTGGATTTCGTTACCTTTCCTGGGATTAATCAGGTCTGGGCCACAGGAGGATGGTGGAGCTTTGCCCCATCCTCACTCTTCTGTCTTGCTAACCTACATCACTCAACCTCTGGCCTCCGAGTGCATCACTGCTGCTAATTCATGGCAGTACTGATTACCTGATTTCTGAGGAGGAGATCACTATAAGCCAGCCTGAGGGCTGTTAGATCTTAGATCTGGTAGTGTGCAGTCAGCACTGAGTGCTTTCCCCAGTGTCACAGCTTTGGAGCCTTTCTAACGTACAGAGGGACAATGGCAGAGACAGAGAGGCTGAAAACAATTTTCTTTTGTGTGTTTAACGTGAATATTGCAAAGGGCTTTTTCTGCTTTTCTTCCCTCTTCTGTCACTGTCAAGGAAAATGCCCTCAGGTGATGTATGGGATGGAAGGATCCTCTAAAGATACCAATCTTTACACCAGGTCTTAAAAAATTGTTCGAAGGAGGCTGTACGCGAGGCATTTGAGAAGCCCTGCAGAAGCTCTGCTCTGTGCCATCTTTGAACATATAGGTGAGGTCTGTGAACTGCCTGTGCACTGAGACTGCTTCTGGGAGACTCTCAGGGTTTGCCTGACTCCAGGAGGATCCCAGAGTATGGGGTTTTTCTGAACTCAGCGTTGCCTCCTCACTTACCTGCCTCTTGCCAGAAACACCAAAAGGGAATTCTCCATTTTCTTAGGCGTTCGGTAAACCGCCTGAGCCCTGCAGCTTGATGGAAGAAAACCAGTGTGGTTTGGATTGCAAAATACAGAGCTGCAGCATTGCTCTTTTTGAATTTGCTACCTTGGGGGCAGACAGAAGTCTCAAAAGCTTGAAATATAGTTGTAAAAGAAAACCCATAAATCTACTAAAGTACAGAATTAAACTGTACCAACGTATAGTCTGTTGGGTCTGAGCTGTCTCTGGGCTGTGGTAGCCTGGGGCTGGCTCAGAAAGACCCCACGTCTAGGTTATGTCTTCCAGACTGGGTGTCAAAACAAGGTGCTCGTTCTCCAGTTGTACCTGAGAGTTGTTAGAGAGCCATTAGATGCAAATGAATTTTGGAAAGCTTGACACTTTCTTTCTCCTACCTTCCCATAAACTGATCAGTCTTGTCTGCAAACGTGCAAGTAGATGTACTCCCCTTTATGCTTAGACTGGAATACACAAAGCTGCTTTGATTTCTTCTTTCTCTCTTCCCCAGCACTCTGTTCATATTCTTTTGTAGAAAGCCGAGTGTCTCTCATCCTTCTCTCGTCTCTTCCCTTCCCAGGCAGTGGAGATGTATGTACCATGTTAAACATTTCCCTGTGCTCTTGACAACTCACATCTTACATAACTGAACAGAGGATTGATGTGGATGTAAGATGCTGTCTGTGCGTGTATAATATAATTTCACAATTTGTGGCTTTAGGTTTCCATAAAGACCATATAAGATGTAGTCACAGTGTGTGTGACAAGCTGGCTCGGTATATCCAAGCTATTTTTCCTGAAAACTTATTCGGAGCCCCTGTTTCTTACCAGGTCACGGAGTGTCCTCTTTGAACTTCCCTGGAGACTTACTGTTTCTCCTACCTGAGCTGGCACTTTCAGAGACCCCTGAGGGCTTTTTGTGGTGGTATTCTGGCTTAGGTGCATTGGCTTGTTGTGGGTGGGGGCTTTTTTTTTCTTTTTTTCTTTTTTTTTTTTTTCTGTTGTTGTGAAGGAGAGCTGAAACAGTCATTTCCACTGAAAGTCAGTGGGGGTCTGGCACCTGACATGGATTCTTGGAAAACGTTGGCCTCGATGAGTGGTGTCCACACCGACTGTCCCCCCTCCCTTCTCTCCCATAAAGCTGAAACAATGGAAAAAGTAAGCTCTGCTGCTTTGTGGTAACTATTTTCCTTAAAACCAGACTGAAAATTCATCTCTAGCTGTCTCAGGAGAGGATTTCCCACAAATGCGTTGGCTTATTTCCCATGTAAAGAAAATTACTGCTCTCAACCCCATGTGCAAGAGGTTCCTGTGCAGAAGATGTGGGCCACTGGTAAAGGGCTCAATATAATGTTGGGATTTCTTGTTACTTACGAAGCTCACATGTCTCGGTTTCTTTCCCACCCTCCTCCTGGAAAAGCCTGTTTTTGCCTGGAGTTGCAAGATGGAGAGAGAATGGAAGCTGTGATGAATGGGTCCACACAGCCCTCCCAGCTGGTGGAACAGGTGAAAGCCGCTGGGAAGGGAAGCGTTCACATTTCAGAGTGGGGGTTTTTTTCTGCTCAGAGAGGCGTTAGAGCAACTTGGTTAGAGGAGAAAGTCTTGCCTTTCATACTGCGTTTTGCTGTCAGCTGGCTCTGGCGCTCATTTGCAGTGATTTTTATGGTTCTTAAATCTCGTCTTCGATTAAAGAATTGTGGCAAAAGGAAGAAAAAAAATAAAAAAAGGAAAATTAGTATTTGCAGATGGAGCTGGGCGACCCTGGGACCTCAGCACTGGAGGCAGAAAAGCCCAAATCTGTTTCATTTTTCCATGAGACTTAAACACATCCAGTCTGAACCCAGGCTAGATCTTTAATTTTACAGATGGATCCTGTCTTTCTGAATGGGCAGGTGCAAGTATCTGTGGCCTGAATATCCTATTTAGGCATGGCTATGGGTATCAAAACTGTTTTTCAGCTGGTGCCTAGTTTTATTGCCAAAAACTGTACTTTGATAGCTACACCGTACAGCATTGCCAGAAGCCTGGGAAAGCCTTTTCATTTCTGTATAAGCATACATACATTATTTCTGACGAAAAATAAATACACAGAACTATTAATACTGGCTGGCATGATGTCTGCCTTTGTAAATACTGTATGATGCTTTTGTTCGCTAAAAATAAAAGTGGAGCAGACTGGAGCACTCACAGGGCGATTAGAGAGCACTGGATGACTGGCTGCATAGGGTAATTAAACTAAGTTGTAATGAGGGGTTTATAAGCAAGAGCTGTGCTAGTTATGGGGGTAGTTAGTTGCGCTTGGTTTCTGGTTGCTAATTGGCCGGGGGACAGTTACTGCTGTGCGGGGGGATGAGATTCGCGTGGCTTGGGCAGCAGCTGGGACGGGTTTGCTGGGTGCAGTCGGTGAGTTTGCATTAGGTCGGATGTGTGATCAGAGCTGTTGGGTCTTCAGAGCCGTCACTGCAACCTGAACGTCATCGATCACTCCTAGCATCAGAGAATAAGGAGAAGAGGCCGACAGAGGGTCGAACAGACCGGACTCCGTGGGTTATATCCCGGGTCCCCCTTTGCAACTGAAAGAGGTTTCCTATGAAAATTGTGTGGCATAATTTTTTTTTATCAGGGTTGAATCTGGTTTCAAGTTTCCTGAGGTGGGGGGAAGTTAACTTTGTCTTCTGATTTGTTTTCTAGAAATGCAGTTATCTTCTGAGGGCTGCTTCTAGTTTCAGAGACTCAGCAATTCTGTATGGCGAAGTCTCTTCATGTACATCTAGGCCCATCATTAATGAGCTATACCCACATGAATTCTGCTGCAGGAGTCTAAATCTCACCACCACCTTAGCTCCTTTGTAGGTTTAGTGCCTTGCTCTTACCTGTATCAGGTATTCCTTTTTATTTATCTGCAACAGAGTTAATAGCAACATCTTGCTAAATTAACCTGGAAATTGGTTGTTTGCCCCTCAAGTTTCTCAGGATTTTATTGGAGTAAATTGGCGGGATGCATAACAATAAGAAGTAATTTCTCTTGCCTCCAGGTTTATTTTGCAGTAAAACAGAGGGAGGGAAGGTGTCCTTGATGAGGAATTCATGCCTCGGCAATAAGCGAGTGTTTGGGCAGGTTATTCTCAGGTAATCATTGATAGTTTGGCATTGTCTTAACACAGGCTTTTTTTTATAGAGCTGCGGGAAAGAGTGCTGAAGCTGTCTGGTTTTGTATCAATCCGGTAATTCTCATTCCCAAATAAATATGAAAGACATTAAACTACTCTTTTTGTCCGAAACAAAAGAAATGGGATTGTAGTGTCCGGAGCAGCCAATTGACTGGCACAGACACAGGGAGCTAATTCTTGTCTATTCAAAGGCTTTGTGGCTCTTGATTAATATTAACTTGGGGTGTCATGCACTGGCGAATTGAGAAAAAAGACCCCACGTCGTGGGGCCAGAGGCTGCTATTATTTCTAGCAAACATTTGTTTTTGTTGTTTTGCTTCAGGCCTCATGGAGCGATGGGTATTGTCAGCTCTCATCTGAGCCCTGTCCTCAATTAAATCCATGCCGCAAGCGTGAGCGGATATTCCTTGAGTCAGATTAGCGATCGTTGCTGGAAATGCGTCATCAGTGTCTGTGAAGTTTGATTAGGTCTTGCTGTATCTTAACGGGTCTGTGTTCAGTTCCAAGGGGAATAGGGAGGACAAGGTGCCAACGAGCATGTTTTAAGATCAAATGCCTCTGACTACTACAGTATCAGCAGATTATCTATCAATTAGTAGTAAGAGCTACAGTATCCATGTACACACATCTGTTCAAGGAGTTATCTGATATCTGAAAGAAAACAAAAGCGTGTTTTCAAGGGCTGCACAGGGAAAACTGCAAATGCGAGTTGCTGGTTTAGGGCTGATGCACAGCTCGAATGGAGGAGCGAGGCTGGGAGGGGAGCTGCGGTGCCTGACGGTCAGCGTGGCTGAGGGGTAGGGACCGCAACAACCACCGGAGGAGCTTTGCTGAGTGATCCTCAGAGCCTGAGCGTGTTTGTTCATCATCACTGTGGGACGACTGAGGTGCCATGCCTGTAGGTCACGTCATTATGTACAAATCCGCTCGCTCATGGACACCGATGGTCTCGTGAGACCCTGCATAGTTTCTTCTAATCCCCGCTGCGTATCCATGTTTTCTGGCATGGTTGTGGACCAACCGTTTGACTATTTGCATAGGGCTCGTATTCAGCTCACACGTCCCTTTCATGAGCCCCTCTGTCTGCCATCCTGCAGTCTGAAAAACGTTTTGTATTGGGGCTTCTAGGGGGGTTTTGGAGGTAGTGGTTCCCCCACCCCTTCTGGTTCTCCTCTTGAAGAGGTAAAGGACCTTTGGCAGCATTCCTCTCCCAAGGAGAAGTGGTTTGATGCATTCCAAGCAATATAAAGGGGCATTGAATCTATCTTGATTTAATCAGCTTTACAGGTGACATCTAGAGACAGCTGAGAGTCTGATTTTAATTGTCTTAATCATTAGGTGCTCTTAGAAGGATTTGATATAGTTAATCCTTAATATTCAGTGCACTCATTGTAGACTGAGATGTGAGCACACACTGAAGGCATATGGAGGTCAGACGCCCTCCTGCTCTCTCTGTCTGTAGCTCCTCACAGAACAGCAGGGAGACAAAATCTGCTTCCCACAGATGTTCAGCTTATGGTGGTTTGAATATAATGAACCAAATCCTATTGAACCGTGCTGGTGTAAGTCTGTAGTAACATCAGTACGCGTGCAGTTACGCCCATTGGAGTAAGGGTGCAGCTTCAGGGCAGAATCTGCTCCTGCATGTTCTGCCTTGAACAATTGAACTAATCCTGCAAGAGCAGATTAATCATTAGAGGCCTGAGCCAATATTCCCTGAAATCAAGGGAAAGATTCCCTTTGGCATAGATGGATTTGGGAAGAGAATCCATAGGATTACAGTGGCATCAGGCTGTTGCTACACGGTATTGGCTATTGGTCTGATTTAACCATCACACTCTGACTCTGCATGGGAGCATCTTCCTTGCAAGCAGTTAAATGGGTGAACTGGTCTCCACGAAAGCCTTAAAATATTTGGAATACAGAGATTTTGCTCTTTTTATTTTGAGTCCAGTAGGATATTTGCTTACTTTCTATAAAGATGCTAGAAAGTAATATCCCCTTAATTTATGTTTTTATGCAATTATTTTTTATGCAGTAGTGAGGTCTGTAGGAAAACTCCCATGTATCACAATAATCACTATAAAATAATAAGAGCTGTCAAAATCAGGGCTGTCTGTGGCTTTAGCAGCTCCATTCAGAACACAGTTGATGGTCTTTCTACTACAATATGTGACTGTTTCGGCAATGCTGTTTTCCAGCACAGTAAATGTGTGTCCTCTTGTGCTACGTCCAGGTCACGGGTGGCCCGGAGGATGCAGCAGAGCACTTTACTTGCATGGTCTTGTTTACAGCATTCTTTGTGAGAAAGGAAATATTTGTACGTAGGGATTTTAAATGATTGCAGAGGAAGGCAGTGATGAACTTTGCCATGAGTACCTCTTAAAAACCGAACTTACAGCAAGAATTCAGAAACCGCTTCGTGTGACCTAGCGTGCTGCCGGTGCTCTGCTTTGCCGGGCAGCATTCCGCAGGAGTTAACTGCTGTACAGGAGTATTCCCAAGCTGCTTTATGCGTTCCTCCCAAGCACGAGCTGTAAGTCGTTCTCGCTTTCTGTAATTAGAAGCCTGCTATGCATACATGAAACATCTCTGTTTAGACACTCCAAATGCTTCACCCCCCCGCCGTGAATCCTGAGGCTGTGAGGTAGGTCAGTATTATCCATGTTTTACAACACAAGACAATGTAAAGAACTAGATCTTGTCCCATGTCATCCTGTGAGTCAGAGATGAAAGTGGAACAGTTATCCTGGCCAGCAGGTTTTCTGGCCTTTTGCCCTCCCGGTCCTGGCACCAGGAGCAGCAGTTTTCCTCTCTGACGCTGCTTCTGGTAATCCTTTTCATTGACTGAAGCATTGCATCTGTGAGCATGAGTGCATTTGTGATTTGGCTGAGGGTACACAGTCATTGAGCACAGTGTCTGAGTCCTGCACTTGGGCTGTGCTTCTCTTATTTCGCACTTAAACCTGTACAGTTGTTCAGGATTTACAGCCCTGAAGATGACAGGAGCCTTACATATTGCTGTATAATTTATTTCACAGAACTGCTTATTGCAGAATATTCTATTTGGAGGTATTTGCTCAAAAAAACCCTGCCAGAAATTAGGAGGGCTTGATGCAGACTTTGAACAAAAAAATTTCAGATAAGGATGGTATGATGGTGAGAAAATCCTGACCTCTAAAAAGGGCTCAGGGACATCGTCCTCACTGAGTGACTGCTGCCCTGGCTGGGTGCGTACAGAGGATAAAAGCATAAAACTGATCATCTGATGAAGTTCTGAAGAAGTGGCATGAGAGAGAGGGATAGTTCACATGTGAGTCTTTCAAACCAGTAAGATGTACTGGGATTGGGAGCATGCTGTGTGCTCGAGGGTAGTCAGGGTGCCTGGTGGGATCATGTGCTGAGATTTTTGTACAGCTCGACTAGTCAGCTCCCACAGCTTCATCTGTGATCTCTCACTCCACGTTACGGATTTCCCCATCACCACCGCTTCTCACTTTGCCCACCATCACCCCTGGGAAGGTATAATGTATCATTTCTGGTGATCACTGAGTCTTATAGCTGTTGGGTTTGAGATACCTGCTGTGGGTTTCTGTGTGCACATCATAGCTCAGATATTTATTTTTTTTTTAGGCTTAGATCTGGATCATGGTCATGGTTTGTTTTTTTTTTTTTTTTTTTTAAAAAAAAGGATTAGACATCCGCTGCAAATAGGTGATTTGGATTTTCTGCAAATAGTCCCTGTTCATGTACAGCTCATTGCCTTTAGAATCAGATACTTAGCTGTTTAAGCCAGATATTTGGAATAAAGTAGATGACTCAGTGTTAATCTGCTCTCAAATATCCTTTCTATTAGATTAGGCAAAACAAAACCAGCCCAACAAACTCTGCATTCTGCGTCGTGTGGATCTGTGTACAATCAGTCCATTGTGTGACTGCAGGAGATGTATAGTCTGTGCAATCTGCGCATGGATGTATGGCTGCAAAAATAAATGGCCAATGAAGTAATGAATCAAAGCTGTGTTTCAGCACAGTGCAGTCCTGGGGTTGTGCGCAAGTTTGTTTGGCAATGAAGAGATGTTGGTCTTCACCTCTCCTGCAGTTCCCCTGGGATCCTGGGGTGCTGCAGGTGGCCCCTGAAGCATCCCTCTTTCGGGCAAGTTGGATGGGTGATTCAAAGGGATGGTATAACTGTATTGCTGTTGTGTTTCTACTGAGAAGGGAAAAAACCTACGTACAAGGCAGAAAGCATGGTGCTTGCCTTTCTGCTGATACCATCCCAGTGGTTCAATTAACAGTGGCTTAACTCTCTGCTGTCTTCCAGGAGAGCTGGTTACACTGAAAACGAGCTGCTCTTTGTATGCTGATAAGGAGCTAACCAAGCATCCTCCTTCATTATTGCGTGTGTTTTGGCTGGGATAGAGTTCATTTTCTTCATAGTAGCTAGTACGGGGCTGTGCTTTGGGTTTGGGCTGGAAACAGTGTTGATGACACAGGGATGTTTTTGTTCCTGCTGAGCAGTGCTTACGCAGAGCCAAGGGCTTTTCTGCTCCTCACCCCACACACCAGTGAGTTGCTGGGGATGCACAAGGAGTTGGGAGGGGACACACAGCCGGGACAGCTGACCCCAGTGACCAAAGGGATATTCCATACCGTATGGCATCATGCTCAGCATCTAAAGCTGGCGGAAAGAGGAGGAAGGGGAGGATGTTCAGCATGATGGTGTTTGTCTTCCCAAGTCACGGTTATGCGTGATGGAGCCCTGCTTTCCTGGGGATGGCTGAACACCTGCCTGCCCATGGGAAGTGGGGAATGAATTCCTTGTCTTGCTTTGCTTGTGTGCACAGCTTTTGCTTTACCTATTAAACTGTCTTTATCTCAACTCAAGAGCTTTTTCTCACTTTTACCCTTCTGGTTCTCTCCCCCATCCCACTGAGGGACAGTGAGTGAGCAGCTGCGTGGGGTTGAGCTGCCGGCTGGGGTTAAACCACAGCAACATGTCAGTTGTTAAATATTTGTACTTTTTCCTTCAAGCCTAGCTGCAGATAGGGCATGAGAAAGTACTTTCACGGCTGCAGGCTGTGAGCTCTTGCAAAGAGCAATCACTGGGAAGATTAGCCCAACTCCTGCCAGAGGGAAGCAGAGCAAAGTAATATTGGAAACTCAGAGAAAAGCTCGTGCTTGTACCTAGGAAATATTTCTGAGCTTCAGCAGGTAGAAGTGAGAAGTTGTCATCAGCCAAGAGAGAAAGAGTAGCGAGGATCTTACTGATATGATCTATTGCTACGTGTCTAGCCCTTCGCATGGGGGAGACCTCCCAGGTGCCAGCAGAGCACTTGCTGCCTGAGCTTGCAACTTCCAGCTGTACAAATGCGCCCCTGCCTTGAATTAAAGGATGCTTTAAGCTTGAGCTGGGGGCACAGGGGCCTCTGAAGTGCTGCTGGTCCTGAGCGGGTAGCGCAGCAGGAGCACAGGTATGAGCGGCATGGCTCATCAGCTGTCGTGCCAGGCAAAACGCTGCGCTGCAGTAGAGCTGATCTGACTTGAATGCGGTAACCAGATCATCTGAGCGCTGTAAGAGTGTGAGAGAGAGTTATAATGCCTGCTGTATAGCTGGAGTAAGTACTGTGCCCAAAGGCAGCCTACGCCAGAGTCGAACTAGATTGTCTCCTGGTTGTTTAACCTTCCTTTCCCCTGGATTGTTGAGGTATGGCCACTCTGCTTGTGCATGGCTGCTCGAGTTATGTACCGTGAGTAAATACCCTGAGTTAACGCACACACAGCAACTTCTCCTGCATCACGTTCCCTGGACAGGCTGTTGTTCTTGGAGCTGCTGATCCCCTGGTCTGACCATAAGGTAATAATTACTCTCTTGATGGACCCAGCCAGGCTATTTTTTGGTACCTTCTCTTCTACATTTTATTGGTCTAAATTCCATCATTTCTGAGTGAATAAGTCAATGGCCTTTCTGTGCACCTGCTTGAGCAGTGTACTGCTTGGCTACTCATCTCTTTCAGTCAGTGCCGTAGCTGGTTAGGAATGGCTTCAGAGCCCATCTGAGTGGGTTTTATGTGAGAATGATGCCTGAGTAAAAATCCTACACTTAAAAAGGCTGTGAAAATTCAAACCCCTGCTGCTCAATTGCTTTTCTGGTGGAGAGAAAGGACTATGCTTTGCTTGGCTGCTCTTTACAATGTTTGGTGCTCAAGATAAATTTCTCCAGTTCAGAAGGTGTCCTGAGACTGCTCCTCTCTCTGTGCTGGTGCCAGTGCTCTGCCTGGGAAATCGTTTATAAACGTCTCATTAAAGACCTGTGTCTGCCTCCTTTTCTTTCTTTTTGTCATCGGATCAACTCACTGAGAGCAGCTGTCTTCACTTCCGTAATAGCAGCCCCAAAACCACGCTTGTGCCTTACAAATTCCCACAGCCTAAGAAACCCCGGACAACTGTGCACATATGCATGTGCCACGGTTTGCAGACATGGCGGGTTTAGGCTGAGCTCGTTCCCAAGCTTTTTCCCTGCTTCTGTGAAAAGAAAAGGCTCAGAGAAGTTAGCTTTGTGCTAGATTTAAAAAGAAGCTGAACATATGGTGTGACTACAGCTATGCAACCGGAGGAGCCGGAGACGCGTGTGAGGGTGTGCTGGTGATTCAAGGGGAGGTTGTGTTACGCGGCGCATCGCTTGGGCTGCTGGAAGGAAGCTCGCCGTGCGGGGTAGGAGCCATCCCCGTAAGTGTATCTCCCCCAGTTGGTGTTCTCACTTTTGGGGCTGTCTTGTGGGCTACCACCGCACAGGGCTGCTCCGGGCTGCTTTCTAACATTCCTTTCTGCCCTTAAGTCTCTTAGAAGTTGTAATGGTCTGGGCAAGGGTAAACTGGTTTGGATATGGGGCTGGGGGGACAGGACTTAATGAATTTTTACAGCTAAGGGCTTGTTTAAATGGAAAAATATATCCTCTAGTTAGAAAAGCTATGGTGTAGAAAGTGAATAATGCTTCCAAGTGGAATGTTCTCTAGTTGAAGTGATTTTATTATTTATTTATGGAAGAATGAAGCCTGTATTATTCCATAATACACTAGGGGTTACTTTAGCATAGTCCTAGATTTTCAAATGTGTGTGTGTGACTTATTTCTAGTGGCAGGGCTGGGGAGGAAGGCATGGGTTCTCTGTTCTTCTTGTCAAACCTGGAACACCCTTAAAATTGTGGGATTTTTGTTTTCATTATTTTCTGGGAAGACAGGGTGCTGCTCCAGAGGTGTGGTAGATGGGCCCTGTTTTCAGACTGGAAAATGTTGAATAGTGTATTGAAACATGAATGTTGAAAGAATATACTTGCTGTTTTAAAAATAATAATTATGTAAAAATTAAGACTGTAATCTTGAGATGAATAGATCCATCCATATGCTGTAAGTTAATTATGCCTCAGTGAAAGAAACCTCGTGCATTTTCTACTAGTCACTTGCCTCCCTAGTGCCCTGTGCTGCCAAAACCTGTCTGCTTTGCATGTTTTGTTGAATACCATTGTTTATCTGAAAATCTTAAAATCCTCACACATAACAAATATGTATCTTTGCTGTTTGGTTTTTTTAAGAATTATACTGGATCAGGTCTAGCATAGCTGGTAAAGCCCAGGGTCCTCCATCCCTCCCGTCTCCAGCGGGCAACGAGAATGCACGTCTCGCCTGTGGCAGAGCAGATTTCGTACCAGTCAGCCTCTTGAATGAGACCTTTATAAGAAAGCCTTTGTTCAGTACGTCTGTTTGAGGTTCAGTGCCCTTCCCAGCTGCCCGTGTGAAGACAAATATCTGCCTCAATGGGCATCTCCTTGCATTCAGTGCAAAGCAACTCTGCAGCGGTTCTCATTCGATTCTGCTTGCTCATTCATAATTGTTGTTCACTTTCTTGTTGTCCTCTCTTCCTTCCTCTTCATCACAAGTTTCTTTCGAGGTATGTCTCCTCTCTTCAAAGGAGCTAGAGCAAGTGATGCTGAAGTTGTATCAGATCTTAATATCCACACCATGGGGGTTATTCCAGGGAACAGCAGGGGCAATAGATTTCCAGGGTGCCAGATGCAGAGCTCGTCTCCATGCCAGATTACAGCCCCAACTTTTCAGCTTTGAACTTACAGAGCTTTCAGTCGTTGTTTCCCAGTCAGCCATAAATCTCTTGGGCTGCTTCCTCCCACAATGTGCTGCCAGGCATTCGGCTATTGCCTGCAAAGCATTGCTTTCTCTCGCAGTCGCCTCTTCCCTCTCTATTTTCTGCCTTATCCTGCAGCTTGAAAGGGCCATGATAAATCTTGCAGGAAACAGCTGCTTCGTTGCTGTGCTCAATAATTTGAATGTGGGTACGGCAGAGTGCGCTGGCTTTCACTTGATTGCCAACAACGTCACGTTTATGTAATCCAAGCTGCTTTGAGGAGCTCCAGTCCCTGTGTGGGAACCTAGAAATACATGTGGTGAGGGCTCACCATCACCGGGCGCTGTGAAGGCAGCAGGCAGCCAGCCCTTCTCCCATGGGACACCCCGTCAGCCTGCATGGCTGCTGCTGACGCTGCCAAGCGAAGCCCTGTCTCCCTGCCCACGCAGGTGGCAGCTTCTGGAGGTGCAGCAGGTTGTTCCTCCTTGTCTGTTGCCCGGCAGACCAGGGCATATTCTCCCATATTCAACGGGGACTGAGGTTTTGACAATGGATACTCTAGACTGTCCTCCTTGGTTCCCCTCTCTGTAGGGGAAGCTCTAACCAGCTCTGCTGTCCACCAGTTAGTGAATTTCTGTAGTATTATGCTTGGAGGTGAAATGATATCGCAGAGAGGCTTACAGTAATTGTAATGTAAAACAATGGGGGAAAACCACAGAGCCAGGAGCTGATAGGTACTTGGTGGTAAAGATAACACCCTGCTATTCCACATCCTCTTAGCGGAGGGTGGTGGTCTGTTGAGTGGGAAGGTGTCATCCATCACAAGCGTTTGGTGCCTGAGTACAGGCTGCAGCTTGAGCAGGGGCAGGTCTGACCTCCCAGCTGAGACTATGCCATCACCCGAGTGTTGAACCAAGCCGCGAACCAGGCTGCTCTAATGCCGCTTAGGCTCTTACCTGATCCTTGTGGCAGTAAAACCATACACTGTTCCTTTTAGCTGGCACCCCTGTGACCAGCGGTGGGGTTTTCCAGCTGGCAAAATCTGTTTTGGCTTCAAATGGGTATTATGGTTCCCTGGTCGTGGGACTGTCCTGAAGCCCTGCCCAGGCTGGGAGGGAGCAGAGCTGGTACCGAAGTTGTTTTGACGAGTTAATTTGGTCTCAGGGCTGCACGGTGAGAGGTGCTCACTAGTCGCAAGTCACAGGTTAGTGACATCTGTAGCAGGGGCCAGTGAGGTGAGGATGTGGTGTCTTCAGGTCTTGTGACAGGGACGCTTCTGCCAGGCCGGTACAGCTTTTCTTGCTGGCTAGTGGGTTTTGCAGCGAATGAGAAGTTTATTGATTGCCATGGAGAGGGAACGCAGCCTGGGAGTGGACAGGCAATTCTGTGCTGCATGTCAGGCTGTCTTGTGATGTTGTGGGATTTGAGGGTAAAAATCTCCAAAAATTAACATGGAGAAGGAAAAAGACCTCTCTTAGGGGCACTGTAAAGCTCTTTTTTAAATATCACGTGTTTTCCCTCCCTCCCTTCCTGGCATAGGTTGCTACTCTGGTATATATCTTTTTTTTTTTTCTTTTTTCTTTTCTTTCTTTTAAATCTAATGTGCCTCAGTTTTATCAATTAACTGCCTGTCTCCTGATTCCCATGGCAACACAACAGGCTGTTGCATTTCTGATTCCTTTGGCAGTTGGGGTGCCTGGCATGTGTCTCGGGAGCAGCAAGATTACAAAAGGGTCTGCAGGGAGTAGGAAATACATGGACAACATTCACTATGCACTGCTTCTCATGCTAAACTATTTTTCTCTTCCTCTCCCTCCTCCCCTTTAGAAACAAGTTTCCTTTCCCCTTTGTTTCAATTGCCTGGTGATAAGAAATGAGCAACTGAAGTGCTGTGGGAGGTTGAAAGAAGTGGAGGGAGCAAGGGGATGCGTGGTTTTGCTGGATGCGGATGGCACTTAAACGTAGCACAAGGCTGAGCATCTCATCAGGGATCCCGCAAAGGAGGTTATTCCTGCTGATGCTGCAGAGCAAGTGCTCTGTTCCTCCTGCTTCAACTTTCAGAGCTTGTTGAAAGGAGGTTTCTTGCTCCTTTATCTTACAAAGCTGTCTCTTTACCTCTTCCACCTCTTGGAAATGTCTGCTGTAGGAAGAGTCTGTCTCCTGTTTGCAGAAGTCCTTGTGCTTCCAGGGATTCTGGACACATGGCTTTCATTGACACGGTAATGAGAGCCATGTGAGCAGGCTGAAGCTTTGGTTAAAACCTTTAACCTCTCCAGCTCTTGGCTCGGAGGAATTTGTTCAGCTCCTGAAGTATTGGTGCCCTGTCAGTGTGGGCCCCTAAAACCGACAGGAGGAGTTTGCAAAAAGGGCCCTGAGTGCCAGGTCTGCCGTGGTTATTATTAATGCAGCGTGCCTGGGCCTTACAAAAGCTAAAGGGAAAATAGAGATTTAGAGTTGGATAAGACGTGCATTTAGCGGATGCTGTTTATGACTTTGATTTATAAATTGTTGTTCAGCCCTGAAAGCTGTGACCTACAGGAAGACCATTTAAACCGAAAAGAATGAGCTGGCTAATGAACACAATAGGGTTGTAAAGTTGGAAAGCCCAAGTGGAAGAGATCCTGCTTACTGCTTGTTGTGTCTTGGAGCCTGGTCCCAGCGAGAGGGAGGGAGGGAGGAGCTGCTCTAGCAAGCGAGGTTTGTGTTGGACAGAGCAGCAGCAGGAGATCCTCCTGGACCAAGGAGGAAAGAGCTTTCCCCATCGCTGGCTTCCAGGCGAGCTGCTGAGTTAGATGCCTAATAGTGACATTCAAAGAGTTCCTGTGGCTTCTTGATTCACATCACCAGGTAACGTCAGGGTTGGAGTAGGAAATACTCAGTCTACGTTTTTGGGGGGTTCTTTCTCTTGTGTAACTCTGTTCTCAACTTTGTACCTGAGATGTGTACCCTCGCTTTTCTGTTAGTGAGTTTCTTGGAACTTGTTGGTGTTTAACTGGGGAGTCTGACTACAAGAAGATTACTTTTCTTCTCCAGAAGCAGCAAATCCAAGTGACATGGGCATAGACCAGCTCATTAGGTGCCTGTATGCTGGAGAAAGCTCAGGAACCCTGAGCACTTGGGTGGCTTTCCCCTAAGCTGTATGAGCTGCTTGGAGAGCAGATAACTCCAGATGTCAGGTCTTGGAGAGCAGCGCCGACAGCTAATGTTGGTTTTGGGCTATCCTAAGATACTCATGGGATCGAGGACAAGTTGCTCATCACTACCTTTTGCCTTCTGAAGGGCTGGTGACTAGATACCTACCTGGGAGGATCAGAGCTTAGTCTGCTCAGACTGCTCGGGATGTTGTCTGGCCATCTAGTTAATGGGTCCATCAGACCTGAAGGCAAATAGAATGGGTTTAGCTCGAGCATAAGTGACTCTTGGCTTCTCTGAAAACCTAGCGCACAAAAGCCCGTTAGCTGCGCTGCTGGAAAATTGGTGGCTTAGGTATTTTACAGGACCTTCATTACCCATGTATAAAATAATAACAACTTTCTACAGTGTGGCTGTAATGAAGGTGAACCTACTGGCAGTTCCTCACTTAAATTCTATCTTTTGGAATCCTTCACCTCATGCTAAAGAATAGTAATGCTTCTGACTGCACTGCTCTGCTCGGGAGCCTGTAATTAGACTGTTTCCCTGAGATGGTTAATTACTGTAGTTTGGCAGCCCTGCCTGTCAGACAGGCACCTAAAACGAATGGAGTATAAAGTCCCACTAAAATTTTGGCTTTATGGGGAACACAATGTTACACCAAGAGTCCAAGGGACTGTTCATTTTTGGTTTTTTTTTCCCAGTCCAAGTAAGCTTTTGAAGGTGTTTGCTCTTGCAGTGAAATACAGTGAGTCTGGACGTGGTTTTAAGTTCTGCTGCGTTGTTTGTTCAGCCTTGGGCAGCCTTCCTGCCTTTCTTTGCTTGAGCTTCACTGCTGAAGGGTTTGGTTATCCAGCCACGGTGCAGAGGTGTTTGAGAGCTAATGTAACCTGTATCTTGATCGTTAACTAACAGCCCTAATAAAGACTGCTAGTGTGCTGAAACTCAGGCTCCAGTAGGACTAGAAAAACAGCTTTGATCTTTTGTCAATACAGATGCAGAGCCCCCCAAATTTCTGTGCTTATAGTTCCCTGTACCATAGAGTTGAATTTGGCTATTCTGCTTGGCATGTTGCATATGTCTGTCGCAAACATGTCAGCGGCACGAGATCCGAGCGTGAAACCAGGATGTAAGTTGTGTTTCTAATTTGATTTTTTTTTTATACCACTAAAAGGAGAGCTATACATATCACAGACGTTGGTGATAAACTCCTGTAGCCATTAAACCAAAAGACTCTTTTTAAAATGCAACTTGTTGGTTCCTAATCTAACTGTTTTACTGTCTTGTGCTATTAAGTATTGAAATGAAAATAGTGGCCTTATTTTCTGCTTTATGGTTCACATGGATGGAGCCCTGCTTCCTAGCCCACCCCTTTTATTTAAAGTCTTTTGTAAAGATCAAAAGCTCTAAGTATCTTCATAGTCTCTTGGTTTTTAGTTTTTAAGGTGAAACTAGTTCTTGGATATAATTCCACACCCCTGATGGAGCACCTTTTGAGGTACTATCTTGTACAAGATTGAGAGTAACACAAGCTTGAAAGTCAGGCATTTGTGAAAAACAAAAAACAAACAAAAAAAATTAAAAAAAAAAGTTAATGAAGAACATGTGAGGTTGAGGCAGCTTTCAGAATAGGGCCCAAAGGCCCAGAGAAGGCAGCCCCGGGACTACAGTGCATCCCTTTCTCCCAGGGAGCTGGCTGAGCTTTGGCGGGAGCGCTGTGGGCTCGGCTGGGAGCAGTATTTATGTTACTGCAGTTTCTGATGGGTGTCTTGAACGCGCTCCGTGTGTCATGCTGTGCATTCCCCATTTAGCTAACTTTCTCAAGAGTTGTTCCAGCTCCAGCCCACCAAGCCTAGTGAGCAGGTTGGAGGTGACTCTGTTCATAAGAGGAGTTAGTTTGATCATGGCTTAACTGCTGCTCTGTCCGAGTTCAGATCAGGTTCAGACCAGGCAGAGGTACTGCTGTCTTCCAGGAGCCGCAAACTAACTGGTGCAATTGTGCCATAGAGATTTGTCAAGAGTGTTGACTCTGAAGTCTAATGAGAACCAAAGCGTCTATGTTAATCCCTCTTAATGCAGCTGCTTTAGCAAAAAACTGTAGGTTCTTTATACTAGCACTGAAGCACTGGTGCTTTTTTCTTTCCCTTGACATTAGACCTTTAGCAAAGCTTTGAAGTAATCTTGGTTTGAGAGCTTTTATGTTCTTCAGGCTTTCTAGGAGCCTGATCTGTCAGGCCCATTACTTCTGAAAGAGCTGTAGAAATGGTGCAGGCTGAGCAGTAGTGATGGCTGAGGCTGAACAAGTTTCACAGTTCATTTCAGATAAGCACTCAAGTTTGACTTGTCTTTGCAGCTGCTTAGACTTTCTCTGCCAGCCTTGTCTGGTAGAAAATAAAAACTTCTTCCTGGATGTGCTTTAGGCTTTTCTGGTTGGTGGCACCCAGAAATTGCAGCTTGAAGTTGGGCTGAAGAGTCCGGGTAGCTTCCACTGAGTGCAGGATGTGTGGGGCCGGGTTTAGGGCTTTACTTAACCTCCCCCTCTAGCATTCAGAGAGTTTTATTGAAGTTCCTATGGCCTTGACGTTCATTCCCCTGGGGCCTAGGTTGGAAGCCCAAAGCTTGTGATTAGGAGACTTTGACGCTGTGACACAGCAAGAGTGGGATTGCTGCTGACTTGTTTCCTCAGGTTGTCTTTGTTCCCCTTCAGGTGCCCATCACATATTTAAGGGCCTCCATGTGCATTACGGAGAGTTTGGCCAACGAAAGGTGTGCTGGAGAGTGAATTTCCAGTATTACCTGCAGTTTTCCTTCTCCCGGCGCAGCAAAGCATTGCTGGAGGTCTGGCTTTGGCTTGGTGGGCTGATACGGGATAAGAGTGTTTTTTATTGCAGGTTTTATTGAGTTCAGCGCTGGGAAGGCTGTGCATGCAGGGCTTTGTAGATGCTTCCTGTTTATAGATACACTGTTTATGTTGAACGTACCCCAGGTGTCTGCTCACTGCTGGGTTCTGCTCCAGCAAAGGGCATAGCGGCAGCTGGGAGGACTTGAGTAATTTGCAAAGGCAGCTGCGTGGTCCCACGGGAGCTATTAATGCCCTTGGTGGGACTCCCAGTGCTTGGACTAATTGTTTGCCTGTATCCAAACACATGGAGTTCTCATAGTGCCAGGTACTAAAACATCAGTACCACACGCATTTTTAAGTTTTTTCTTTCTTTTTTATATTTTTTTTATTTTTGGATGAAAGGATGACTTTGGCATCTTTTTTCAAAGCAGCAGTTCATTGGTCTGCTTTTGATCCTTAAGCACTTACCACCACTTCTGTCCTTTTGAGCTTGTTCACGCTAGTGCTGCCACACAAAATACCCTTTGGTGCAGCAACGGGACTGGGGGTACGTGGGCATTGTAAGGGGGATGAAGACACGGGGTCGGTTCTTTGTTGTGTGCAAGACCTGCAGAAACTGGGCAGCAGACAGCAATTTCTGTGCAGATTGCTTTCCTGCCGAGGAAGATGTGTAAGTAATGAGGTCACACAGGTTTTAACCTTCACCTGGTGTAAACCTGCAACCTAAGTGGTGGTCCCAGATGTTTCCTTTTTGTAAATGCCCTTTCCTGGTGTTTTGGCTGCCTTTTGGGATTTCTCCTCATACCAAAACCTCTTTTCCCTTGATTCACAGGCTCACCTTTACACAAGCAGGGTACCACCTCCACCGCCAGCGCTGAGAAGTCGGGTTCAAAGGTTGCCGAGGTGGGCGATGATTTCCTGGGAGACTTTGTGGTGGGCGAACGTGTCTGGGTAAATGGAGTGAAGCCAGGTGTGATCCAGTATCTTGGGGAGACGCAATTTGCTCCGGGCCAGTGGGCAGGGGTCGTTCTGGATGATCCAGTGGGTAAGAATGACGGCTCTGTCGGTGGAGTACGTTACTTTGAATGCCAGCCGCTGCAGGGGATTTTTACGCGACCGTCCAAGCTGACGCGGCAGCCGGTGGCCGAGGGCTCGGGGAGCGACGCCCCCTCCGTGGACTCCCTGACGGCTCAGAACTTGTCACTGCACTCGGGGACGGCCACGCCACCTCTCTCCACTCGTGTCATCCCCCTGCGCGAGAGCGTCCTGAACAGCGCCATGAAGACGGGCAACGAGTCTGGATCTAACCTCTCGGACAGTGGGTCTGTGAAAAAAGGGGAGAAGGATTTACGGCTTGGAGATCGTGTGCTGGTGAGTTGATCGCCGGGTCCCCCTAAAAAGGCAAAGGACAAGAATTTGTCCCTTCTCTAAGTGTTCCTGGTCAGGTTCAGGACAAGACAAAAGGAGGACAGAGTTGGTGGCAAGGTGTGGGACACAACGTGGTCTTGGGGGAGGCCTGGACCGAGCAGGTGTTGAACTTCTGCACTCACTGTTATTTGGGATGCTGTGTCTCCTGGACATGTCTCTCTTTTTCACATTGATGCAAGACAATATATTCCAGAGCGTTTCTTGTATTGGGCGAGTCCTGAGCAATAGAATGAGGTCAGAGAGAGAGAGCAGCTCAAATATGAGATGGAAATAGAAGAAAAATCATTGATTATAACTTTCTAATCC